>NC_091059.1:171484953-171801934 GCF_000393655.2 Nicotiana sylvestris
CAAGTCTTTTTCATCACTTCAAAGCCATGATGAGAACTAATCAAACAAAGAAGGTACCAAGATTTGGATATTATGAAGACTGAGTAGTTATTGTGACAAAGGGACTGGAGCGTGAAGTTGTGAGAATCTTGTCTTTGTACACCACTATCGATCTTTCAAGTAACAAATTTGAAGGACATATTCCTAGTATTCTGGGAGATCTCATTGCACTGCGTGTATTTAATTTGTCTCATAATAGATTGCAAGCTGATATACCATCATCACTCGGAAAGTTATCTCTAGTGAAAACATTGGACCTTAAATATAACCAGCTTTCAGGAAAGATACCAAAACAACTTGCTTCTCTTACATCTCTTGCAGTCTTAAATCTCGCCCACAATCATCTTCAAGGACGCATTCTTCAAGGACCTCAATTTCATACCTTTGAGAATAACTCATATGAAGGTAATGATGGATTGCATGGTTTCCCAGTTTCGGAAGGTTGTGGAAGTAGCAGGATTCCAGAGACAAACAACACAACACGCGTTTTGGATAAAGAAAGCACTTCTCAATTTATTAATGATTTTTGAAAGCTGCTCTTATGGGATATGAAAGTGGGTTAATTATCTGATTATCCATTGCATATATCATGCTTTCAGCTCGAAATCCCAATTGGCTTTCTTGGATTGTTGAAGAAATAAAACACAAAATTACCATAAGAAGGCGAAAGAAGCAGCGAGGCCAAAGGCGTCACAGAAGAAGAAACAATGGTGTCTAGACAAGTTCCATTCGTCCAATATGTAATTTCAGGTATTTATTCATATCAAGCTCTATCTCTGATTTTTATCTTAGTTTATATTAACTGGTATTTCAGGAGGTCACGGGTTTGAATCTTGGATACAACCTCTTACAGAAATGCACAATAAGGTTGCGTACAATAGACCCTTGTGGTCAGGCCCTTTGTCACGACCCTAAACCCGGACCCAGTCGTGATGGCACCTCTCATGACGACAAGGCCAGCCGGCACTTTCCTATTTCAATTTTAAGCAATTAAACAATAAGAATTAAGTCTAAAACGTAATAAATAATCCCAAAGTAAGTAGTGAACAGAACAATACGGAAGTAAAACCAACACAGCCCGATACCGGGGTGTCACTAGTCATGAGCAATTTACAATCCGGAATAAGACAAGAAAGTCTACATAGTCTAATACAGATCTAAAATAGAGAAAAGTAATATTAGGGAAGAAGCTCTAGGCTGCTAACGCCGACAGCTACCTAGAGAATCTTCAAATCCGCTTGAACTGGAAAGATCAACACTCGGTAGCGGGACCAGATGCACCTGAATCTGCACACGGGGTGCAAGGAGTAAAGTGAGTACTCCAACTCACTGAGTAACAATCATAAATAAAGACTGAGAAGTACAAAATCACATAAGGCACATAACAGGCTAT
The DNA here is from genome assembly GCF_000393655.2 of Nicotiana sylvestris. Taxonomy (NCBI): domain Eukaryota; kingdom Viridiplantae; phylum Streptophyta; class Magnoliopsida; order Solanales; family Solanaceae; genus Nicotiana; species Nicotiana sylvestris. The sequence goes on from NC_091059.1 coordinate 171,486,386, forward strand.
AAGGAAGTAGTAAAAGCCAGTAAAAGTATTGAAACAGTGAAAATATGCAAGTCACCTTAGTTCAGTTTAAATTTCATAAAATGCCTTTTTAACAATTAAGCAAGTAAATGACAGGCAATTAGGAAAAATAAACACATAAAGGATCGCCCCTCGGGCACAGTATCAACAAATCCGGCCCTCGGGTAATTTCTTAGAAACAATACCAGTCCCTCGGGATATATCTCACATCACAATGGGTACCCGCGCTCACTGGGGGTGTGCAGACTCCTGGAGGGGCCCCTTACGGCCCAAGCGCAATATCAAGCCATCTCGTGGCGTAATCACTAGGCCCTCAACCTCATATCAACAAGCCATCTCATGGCATACAAATCTCAGGCTCTCGGCCTCATAATCATAATCAGTGTTTTCTTACAACATAGGCCCTCAGCCTTACTCAGTGAGAATCTTAAAGCCACTCCGGCAACAGTAAAACTTTGTGCTCAGCCCAAAATATCATTTAAGTGTTAAAGCAAAGTAAACATGGCTAAGTTATGAAAAACAGTAAAATATAGCATGACTGAGTTCAAGTATAAAGTAAAAACATTCAGAAAATATCAATAAAAATCCCCTAAGGGTTCAAATAGTTGGCTCGAGGCCCAAATATTGCATTCAACCCAAAACATGATGAAAGCAAATAGTTTCCAGTCAAATACGCGGTAAAACAATCATTCGGGATGGATTAAGTCACAATCTCCAACAGTGCACGACCCCACGCTCGTCATCTAGTGTGTGCGTCACTTTAATATAGCACAACGATGTGTAATCCGGGGTTTCATACCCTCAGAACTTCATTTACAATCATTAGTCACCTCAATCCGGTACAAACTATAGCCCGCGATGCCTTTGCCCTTCGAATCGGCCTCTACTTGCATCGAGTCTATCCAAAATCAGAATCACGATGTCAAAATATGCTAAAGGAACGAAGCACATGCAAAAATAATCAAATTTCAACATAAATCCCGAAAACAACCAAAATTCGACCCCGGGCCCACATCTCGAAATTTGATAATTTTTATATCAGTAGATTCCTTATCTCCCCACAAGTTCATACATATTAACAGTTCTGAAATCCGACCTCAAATGGTCCTTCAAATCCTCAATCAAAGGCCTACGTTTCCAAGCTCTAGTTCTTCAATTTTTGGCTTAATTTCCATGATTAAATTAGGTGGAATTCACATTACAATTGAGTTTTAAGTCCATGAATCTTACCTCCAAGTGATTTCCCTTATATAACTCTTCAATCTCCTTCAAAAAGCTCCAAATATTCTAAAACAAATGGTGGAAATAAACCCCAAAATCGTGGACAAGACGACTATTTAAATATTCTGCACAGTCCTCAATTCCTTCTTCGCGAACGCAGTCAACGCCTCGCGTTCGCGAAGCACAAACCAACTTTGACAAAAAATTCCTCTTCGTGATCGCGACCAGCCGCTCGTGAACACGATGACTCTTCAGCTTGACCCTTCGCGATCGCGCTCCTTCTCTCACGAACGCGATGAACAAACACCCTGTAACTCAGCTGCCCAACTTCCTCTACGCGGACGCGCTCCCCTTCTCGCGAACGCGATGCCTAATCACCCAGCCCTTCACGAATGCGGTGTCTTCCTCGTGAACGTGAAGGCTAAAATCTCAGCCTTCACCAGCCAACCCGTCACGAGGGCGAGGACCTACTCGCGAACGCAAAGGTCTAATTCTCTGCAACACTTCAACAGTTTTTCTGCAATTCTCAACAACAAGAAATGGTTCGATTTACCACCCGAAACTCACCTGAGGCCCCCGGGACCTCAACCAAACATGCCAATTTATCCCATAACTTCATTCAAACTTGTTCCAACCTTCGGAATGCTCAAAACAACATCAAAACACCAAATTCGCATCGGATTCAAGCCTAAGAATTCCAAAATCTTCTAAATTACGCTTTTGATAAAAACCCAACCAAACCACGTCCGAATGACTTGAAATTTTGTACACATATCCCAAATGATACAATATAACTACTGCAACTCTTGGAATTCCATTATGACCGCTATATAAAAATCTTACCTACCAACCGGAAAATGCCAAAAATTCAATTTCGCTAATTCAAGCCTAAATCTACACCGGACCTCCAAAACTCATTCTGATCACGCTCCTAAATCCAAAATCACCTCCCGAAGCTATCCGAACCATCAGAACTCACATTCGAGCCCTCTAACACATAAGTCAACATCCGATTAACTTTTCCAACTTAAGCTTCCTCAAAAGAGACTAAGTATCTCAAACCTTACCAAATCCTTTCCAAACCTAAGCCAACCAACCCGATCACATATAAAACTGATAAACTAAGTAATAAGAAGCAGAAATAGGGAAAACAGAGTGGTAACACATGAGACAACTGGCCGGGTCGTCACATCCCCCCTCTTAAACAAACGTTTGTCCTCGAACGAGTCAAGAAACATACCTGAAGCCTCAAATAGGTGAGGATATCTGCTTCGCATCTCCTGCTTGGTCTCCTAGGTAGCCTCCTTCACGGCCCAACCTCTCCACTGCACTTTCACTGAAGCTATATCCTTTAATCTCAACTTTCGAACCTGACCCTCCAAAATAGCTGCTGGCTCCACATCATAAGTCATATCATCATCTAACTAAACCGTGCTGAAATCCAGAACATGAGACGGATCCTCAACATACTTTCAGAGTATAGAAACATGAAATACCGGATGTACACTCAACAATCTGGGTGCCAAAGCAAGCTCATAAGCCACCTCCCCAATCCTCTGAAGCATCTCAAAAGGCCTAATGAACCAAGGACTCAATTTACCCTTCTTCCTAAATATCATAACACCCTTCATGGGTGAAATCTTCAACAGAACCTTCTCACCAACCATGTAGGATACATTTTGAACCTTCCTGTCAGTATAACTTTTTTGCCTCGACTACGCTGTACGAATCCTCTCCTGAATTACCTTCACCTTTTCTAAAGCATCCTGCACTAAGTCTATCCCCAATAGCCTAGCCTCACCCGACTCGAACCAACCAACTGGAGATCTATACCGCCTCCCATACAAAGCCTCATATGGAGCCATCTGAATACTCGACTAGTAGCTGTTGTTATAAGCAAACTCTGCAAGCGGTAGAAACTGATCCCATGACCCTCCGAAATCAATGACATAAGCACTCTACATGTCCTCCAATATCTGAATAGTGCGCTCGTGCTGTCCGTCCGTCTGAGGGTGAAAAGCTGTGCTCAACTCAACCTGAGTACCCAACTCTCTCTGCACGGCTCTCCAAAACTAAGAAGTAAACTGAGTACCTCTATATGAAATGATGGAAACCGGAACACCATGCAAACAAACAATCTCTCAGATATAGATCCCTGCCAACCGCTCTGAAGAATAGGTAGTACACACAGGAATAAAGTGCGCGGACTTGGTCAGCCGATCCACAATCACCCAAATAGCATCGAATTTCTTCGAAGTCCGTGGAAGTCTAACTACAAAATCCATAGTGATCCTCTCCCACTTCTACTCTGGAATATTTATCTGCTAAAGCAAACCACCTGGTCTCTGATGCTCATATTTCACCTGCTGACAAGTGAGACACCGAGCTACAAATCCCACAATGTCTTTATTGATTCTCCTCCACCAATAAAGATGTCTCAAATCTTGATACATCTTCGCGGCACCCGGATGAATGAAATACCGCGAACTATGGGACTCCTCCAGAATCAACTCTCGAAGCCCGCCCATATTGGGCACACATATCCAGCCCTGCATCCTCAACACTCCATCAGCACCAATAGTCATATTTCTGGCATCATCGTGCTGAACTTTGTCCTTTAGGACAAGAAAATGCGGATCATCATACTAGCGCTCTCTGATGCGATCATATAAGGAAGACCGAAAAATGACACAAGCCAATACCCGACTGGGCTCTGAAATGTCTAACCTCACGAACCGATTGGCCAAGGCCTAAACATCAACTGCAAGAGGTTTCTCCCCTACTGGAATATATGCCAAACTCCCCATACTCACCGCCTTTCGGCTCAAAGCATCGGCCGCCACATTGGCCTTCCCCGGATGGTACAAGATAGCAATATCATAATCCTTTAGAAACTCCAACCATCTTCGCTGCCTCAAATTGAGATCCTTCTATTTGAACAAGTGTTTGAGGCTATGATGATCAGTAAACACCTTAAGACACACCATACAAATAATGCCTCCAAATCTTCAACGCGTGAACTATGACAACTCACTCCAAATCATGAATGAGGTAGTTCTTCTCATGGGGCTTCAACTGACGAGAAGCATAAGCAATAACTCTACCCTCCTACATCAATACACACCCAATATAACTCTTGAAACATCACAATATACGGTATATGAACCTGAAGCTGATGGCAAAACTAACACTGGAGCCGTGGTCAATGCTGTCTTGAGCTTCTGAAAGCTTTCCTCACACTCATCCGACCATACAAATGAAGCACCCTTCTAAGTCAACTTGGTCAATGGCGATGCAATAGATGAAAATCCCTAAACAAACCGGCGATAATAACCAACTAAACCAAGAAAACTACGAATCTATGTAGTGGAGGACGGTCTGGGCCAACTCTAAACCACCTCTATCTTCTTTGGATCAACCTAAATACCCTCGCTGGACACCACGTGCCCCAATAAAGCCACTGAACTGAGCCAGAACTCACATATAGAGAACTTTGCATAAAGCTTCTCCTCCCTCAGCCTCTGCTATACAACTCTCAAATGCTCCCGCGTGCTCCTCCTGACTACGCGAGTACACTAGAATATCATCAATGAAGACAATCATGAATGAATCAAGATAAGGCCGAAACACGTTGTTTATCAGATGCATGACCATTGTTGGGGCATTGGTCAGACTGAACGACATAACAAGGAACTCATAATGACCGTATCTAGTCCTGAAGGCTGTCTTAAGAATATCCGAGTCCCTGGTCTTCAACTGGTAATAACCTGAACGGAGATCAATCTTGGAGAACACTCTTGCTCCTTGAAGCTGGTCGAATAACTCATCAATACGAGGCACAAGATACTTGTTCTTAATTGTTACTTTGTTCAATTGCCTATAATCAATGCACATCCTCATTATGCCATCCTTCTTCTTCACAAATAGAACCGGCACACCCCAAGGTGACACACTAGGCCGAATGAACCCCTTATCAAGGAGTTCCTGAAGTTGCTCCTTTAACTCCTTCAACTCCGTTGGTGCCATACGATATGGCGGAATAGAAATAGGCTGAGTGCCCGACACCAGATCAATACCAAAATCAATATTCCTGTCCGGTGGCATGCCCGGCAGGTCTGCAGGAAACACATCGGGAAAATCCTTCACAATTAGAACAAAATCAATACTGGAAGTCTCAGCACTAACATCCCTCACAAAGGCTAGACGCGAAAGGCAACCCTTCCCAACCATACGCTGGGCCTTCAAGAATGATATCACTCTACTGGGAACATAATCAGTCAAACCCCTCCACTCAATCCGTGGCACACCTGGTATAGCCAATGTGACTGTCTTGGCATGACAGTCCAGAATAGTGCGACACGTAGATAGCCAATCCATGCCCAAAAATGACATTAAAATCCACCATACATAATAATAAAAGATCCACTCGGGTCTCCAGACCCCCAATAGTCACCACACATGACCCGATACGTACAGTCTACAATAATAGTATTGCCCACCGGGGTAGATGCATGAACATGTGAAGTAAGAGACTCATGGGGCGTACCCAAATAACGAGCAAAGTATGATGACACATAAGAAAAGGTAGAACTGGGATCAAATAATACAGAGGAATCTCTATGGCAGACTAAAACAATACCTGTAATAATACCATCAAAAACAAGAATTGGGTCTCACTAGAAGTGCATAGAAATGGGCCTGACTGCCACCTGATCGACCTCCCCCTCTGGGACGGCCTCTGGCTGACTGACCTCCACCCCTAGCTGGCTAGGCGGGTGGTGGTGAGGTAATTGGTACTGAAGTCGATGGCTGACTCCTATGCTAAGATGGACTCGTAAGACGACGAGGACACTGCCTCCATATGTGACCCATCTCTCCACACTCATAGCAACTTTCAGGTGCTGGAGACGGGGGCTGAAGGGAACCCCTACCACCGAAATGACTAGCAAATACACCTGGCATAGAAGATCCCTGAACTAATGGAGCACGGGACGAACTCTGAGCTGTGAGGACACTAAGTGATGACTGGTCCTGATGAGAACTGTGAGAACTGTGAGAACCATGACCCGATGATGCCCCGCGATAACCTGGGCGAGCTGGATGAGCATGCCTGAATGGACGGCCTCTACCGTACTGAAACTGACTTCTCAAAGGAGCACCGCTATAACTACTAGATCCTCGAGGCCTCTTGGCCTCCCTCTCCTTTCACTCCTGGCGGCAAATAGACTCAATCTCATGAGCAATGTCTACAACCTCCTCAAAAGTCGCACCAGTCACCCTCTCTCTGGTCATAAGAATACGGAGCTGATAAGTGAGGCCATCAACAAACCTCCTAATCCTCTCTCCATATGTCGGAACCAACCAAATCGCATGGCGAGCTAACTTAGAGAACCTCAACTCATACTGCGACATAGTCATCTCTCCCTGACGTAACCACTCGAACTCCCTGCGTAGCTTTTCTCTGTGAGACTACGATACATACTTCTCCAAAAAGATAACAAAGAACTGCTGCCAGGTAAGGGGTGCTGCACCAATAGGCCTACGCCTCTCAAAATCCTCCCACCAAGTGAAGGCAACTCCAAAAAACTGATAAATAGTGAAAGCGACCCAGCTAGTCTCAAGAATACCCGCTGTATGAAGCATCCTCTGACACTTATCCAAGAAACCCTGGGCATCCTCACCCTCTGCACCATTGAAAGTTGGAGGCTGAAGTCTACCAAACCTCTCCAACCTACGCTGCTCATCCTCTAGCATGGCAGGAACTACATAGTCTTGAGCAGCTGTAACTGGCTGGGCTGCATGTGCCCCCGGTGTCTGAAGTCCCTGCACGACCTGCTCAAGTGTGCGAGCGGTGGGAGTCTGAGTGCCTTCTCCGGCCTAAGAAGTAGCTGCAGCTGTAGTTACTGAGACGACCAGAGCTAGGCTAGTGCAAACTGATAGAATATGAGCCAAGGCCTCCTAAAGACTCAGAATCACAATGGGCATGACTGGTGCCTGAGCTGGTGCCCCTGGAGCATCTACAGCTGGGACCTGATCCTGAATTGAGGCGGCTGGTGGATCTGTAGGTGCTGCTCTAGCTGCTGTGCATGCCACTCCCCTGCCCCTACCACGACCACGGCTGCGTCCTCGGCCTCTAGTGGACACAACTGGTGGTACTACTGGTCGTCCATCCTGTCCGGTAGCGCGTTTCCTCACCATATAGAGAGAATAGAATAACATAAGTTTAGTACTCAGATCAACAAGTTCGCACGACAAGAATTTGAAGAATATGAAGTTTTTCCTAAAGGTTCTGCAACCTCTCGAAGATAAATAAAGACATCTTCGTATCGATCCGCGAGACTCTACTAAACATGCTCATGACTCGTGAGACCTATATAACCTAGGCTCTGATACCAACTTGTCACGTCCCTAAACCCAGACACGGTCGTGATGGCGCCTCTCATGAAGACAAGGCCACTCGACACTTTTCCATTTCAGTTTTAAGTAATTAAACAATAAGAATTAAGTCTAAAACGTAATAAATAATCCCAAAGTAAGTAGTGAACAGAACAATACGGAAGTAAAACCAACACAGCCCGATACCGGGGTGTCACTAGTCATAAGCAATCTACAATCCGGAAAAAGACAAGAAAGTCTACATAGTCTAATACAGATCTAAAATAGAGAAAAGTAAGATAAGGGAAGAAGCTCTAGGTTGCGAACGCCGGCAACTACCTAGAGAATCTTCGGATCCGCCTGAGCTGGAAAGATCAACACTCGGTAGCAGGACCAAATGCGCGTGAATCTGCATACGGGGTGCAGGGAGTAAAGTGAGTACTCCAACTCACTGAGTAACAATCATAAATAAAGATTGAGAAGTACAAAATCACATAAGGCACATAACAGGCTATAAGGAAGTAGTAAAAGCAAGTAAAAGTATTGAAACAGTGAAAATATGCAAGTCACCTTAGTTCAGTTTAAATTTCATAAAATGCCTTTTTAACAATTAAACAAGTAAATAACAGGCAATTAGGAAAAATAAACACATAAAGGATCACCCCTTGGGCACAATATCAACAAATCCGCCCCTCGGGCAATATCTCAGAAACAATACCAGCCCCTCAGGCTATATCTCACATCACAATGGGTACCCGCGCTCACTGGGGATGTGCAGTCTCCTAGAAGGGCCCCTTACGACCCAAGCGCAATATCAAGCCATCTCGTGACATAATCACTAGGCCCTCAGCCTCATATCAACAAGCCAACTCGTGGAGTACAAATCTCAGGCCCTCGGCCTCATAATTATAATCAGTGTTTCCTCACAACATAGGCCCTCGGCCTTACTCAGTCAGAATCTCACAGCCACTCGGGCAACAGTAAAACTTTGTACTCAGCCCAAAATATCATTTAAGTGTTAAAGTAGAGTAAACATGCTGAGTTATGAAAAACAGTAAAATATAGCATGACTGAGTTCAAATATAAAGTAAAAACATTCAGAAAATATCAATAAAAATCCCCTAAGGGTTCAAATAGTTGGCTCGATGCCCAAATATTGCATTCAACCCAAAACATGATGAAAGCAAATAGTTTCCAGTCAAATACGCGGTAAAACAATCGTTCGGGATGGACTAAGTCACAATCTCCAACAGTGCACGACCCCACGCTTGTCATCTAGCGTGTGCGTCACTTTAATATAGCACAACGATGTGCAATTCGGGGTTTCATACCCTCAGAACTTCATTTACAATTATTAGTCACCTTAATCTGGTCCAAACTATAGCCCACGATGCCTTTGCCCCTCGAATCGGCCTCCACTCGCGTCGAGTCTATCCAAAATCAGAATCACGACATCAAAATATGCTAAGGGAACGTAGCCCATGCGAAAATAATCAAATTTCAACATAAATCCCGAAATCAACCAAAACCCGACCCCCGGGCCCACGCCTCGAAATTTGATAATTTACATCAATAGATTCTATATCTCCCAACGAGTTCATACATATTAAAAGTTCTGAAATCCGACAACAAATGGTCTTTTAAATCCTCAATCAAAGGCCTAAGTTTCGAAGCCGTAGTTCTTCATTTTTTGGCTTAATTTTCATGATTAAATTAGGTGGAATTCACATTAGAATCGAGTTTTAAGTTCATGAATCTTACCTCCAAGTGATTTCCCTTTAATACCTCTTCGATCCCCTTCAAACAACTCCAAAAACGCTCAAAATGGTGGAAATAAACCCCAAAATCGTGAACAAGATGACTATTTAAACATTCTACCCAGGCCACAATTCCTTCTTCGCGAACGTGGTTAACGCCTCACGTTCGCGAAGCATAAACCAACTTTGACCAAAAAGTCCTCTTCGTGATTGCGACCAGCCGCTCGCAAACGCGATGGCTCCTCAGCTTGACCCTTCGCGATCGTGCTCCTTCTCTCGCGAACGCGATGAAACTCAGCTACCCAACTTCCTCTATGCGAACGCGCTCCCCTTCTCGCGAATGCGATGCCTAATCACCCAGTCCTTCGCGAATGCAGAGCCTTCCTCATGAATGCAAAGGTTAAAATCTCAACCTTCACCAGCTAACCTTTTGCGAATGTGAGGACCTACTCGTAAACACGAAGGTCTAATTCTCCGCAACACTTCAACAGTTTTTCTGCAATTCTCAACAACAAGAAATGGTCCGATTGACCACCCGAAACTCACCCGAGGCCCCCAGGACCTCAACCAAACATTCCAACATATACATAACCTCATTCAAACTTGTTCCAACCTTCGGAACGCTCAAAACAATATCAAAACACCAAATTCGTATCGGATTCAAGCCTAAGAATTTCAAAATCTTCTAAATTACGCTTTTGATAAAAAACCCAACTAAACCACGTCCGAATGACCTGAAATTTGGCACACACATCCCAAATCATACAACGGAACTACTGCAACTTTCGAAATTCCATTCTGATCCCTGTGAGCACGCAATTTTTGCTTCACGAAAACTACTCCAAAAGAAATCGAAAAATAAAATAAATTGCCTTTGGGTACAATTTTGAGAATTTTGCGTGACATTTTGGATAATTATTTCTGTCTGTGAATGTTTACTTTGTTTTAATTAATTGAAAAAAATACCAAAATATATGTTGCATACACATTTAAGATTTAATTGTGCACTTAGGAATTAATTGAACCATGTTTTGCTTTTAAGAGAAAGAAATCACAAAATAATGTATTTTTTGCATTTTTGGCATTTCATGTCCAAGTTATGTGATTTTATTTGATTGTGTGTGTTAATTGTTATTAAAATTTAGTAGTACTTTTGTAAATTAATCTAGTCCTATAAGTTAATTTAGGATTTTTGGAATTTTTAGTTTTATTAGTTTAAGAAAAGAAAGGCAAAATAAAAGAGTGTTAAGTCATATTTGGGCCAAATCAATTTAAAGTCCAAACAATTTTTCTTCCACTTTGAAATTGAAACCCGGATACCCAGCCCATACCCCATCCCTGACCCGGTCTGCCCCATAGCCCAAACAACCACCCCCTTTCTTCACTTCATTTCTCATTTCCAACCCCTAACAACAAACCCTAAACCACCTGCCCCCTCTCCTCTTCATCTTCTCCAAATGACCCCTCCTTCTCCCTCACCTCCATGGCTGCCCTCTTTCTTCTTTTTCGAACAAACGACCCCTCCTTCTCCCTTGACCCCCATGGCTGACCTCTTCTCTTCATCAGCTCGAAACGTCCACCAGCTTCGTCCAAAACGACAACCTCCCTTCACACCAGCTTCGTCCAAACGACCACCTCACATCCGCCAGCTTTATCCAAACAACCACCTACGTTCACGCCAGCTTTACTACCAACGCCTACTGCCATCTCCAAGCTCCCGTCGCTGCACTGCTGACCACTGGCCAGCCTTCTCCATCGACGTCCAACGCCCCCAACAGACCCAACGTCGTCACTCGTCAACCAATCAGCAACAGTCCGCCCCTCCAACTCCATAGTCGTCGACCAACAGCCTTTACAGAAATGACCAAACACTCCATCAGTCATCATGCTTGAGCTGACATGAAACTCTGGTTCAAAACCTTCAAAACCCTCCTTTAAAAAATGACTCATTTTTCAGTCCGCGAGTTCGAGTTTTTCCGACGGGGTCTTGGTTCCAGATTTGCTTGAGTTTCTTGGAACATTAGCTTGAAGCTTTTGTTCGTTATTTGCCTTTGCTGTACAGCTTTGCTCAAAGAGTTTTCTATATTCAATCACTTGGAAAATCCATTTTGGCAACAATGAAGGTCCACTTCCTTTTTCTTTTCATCTTGTCTTTTGGTTAAACTGATATCAATGAGCTGCGTGTTTCCATGATCGAACGTAGTGAGCAGCAGTACAAGTTCATGAATCTGTCGTTCTTCTTGCTTGTTTTAATTATCTTGCCTCATTCTAGTTTCTATCTTTTCTTAGTTATGTTATGTTGTTTCTTTTCTTGTCGTTGTTTATCATTTCTTGCATATGAAATCAGTTTGTTTTCATTCACTATGCTGACAGTGTTCATTTGTTCTTGTTTAGATTTAATCTAGAAGTGTATTAGTTTAATCACTGAATCTTTATTTTGATGATATTTGGTCTGAATTGAGTTTCAGGCTTAAATTGTGATTTGAGTTTGATGAATCTTAATGTCATTGATTGGGAGTTAGTTTCATGTGTTTAATTAGTCAATTATTAGGATTTCTCAATTAAGATTGGTTATAGCTGCTATAGTTTGGTTAATTGATTAGGAGGATTGGATATAGATGATGGGGTAGAATGGTAATTTCAATAGTTTCAGGGGTATTTTGGGATTTAAAGTTTTAAAAATGATTAATTTGAGTGCTCTGTCCACTAGGCACTAATAATATTAAAATAAGGCATTGTTTAGTACATAGTGGGGGACAAGACATTTGCTAGTGGGGGACAAGACATTTGCTAGTGGGGAACATGACATTTGCTAGTGGGGAACAAGACATGCAAGTGTGGGGAACAAGGCATGCAAGTGTGGGGAACAAGACATGCAAGTATGGGGAATAAAACATAATGGTATGAAAAGCTTAAAAAGGATTGATTAAAATATGTTGCCCATACCTGTTTTTGGGTTATAAATAGGGTCATTTCAAGAGAGAAAGGGGGCTGGTTTTTGGAAGGAAAAGAGGAGTTCTCTTTCAGTCTTTTTTCAAAGAGGTTAGGCTGGATTTTGAACATTTAAAAGTTCAGTAATTTGAGAGTAAAAAACAGGCTGGTTTTTAATCCAAAAAGGTTCAGTGTTTGGAGAGCTAAGAAACTGAAAAGTGAGTCTTTTCTTTTACTGCTGAATATCAGAACTAGTACTGTTGCTGCTTCACTGGTGTTGCTGTTTGGTATTTCTGGGGTTTCAATTGGTTCTTCCTGAGTTTGCTATTGGTTATTGGCTACTGTTTTCATTGGGCGTTGCTGGAACTCTGCTGGTTCCTTCCTTTTTAATCTGTCACTGGGTTGTTCTGTCACTGCGTTGCTGTGTTATTACTGTTGCTGACTGCTCCTTCATCTTCTTGTATTTCCATTATCCAGGTACACGTTCTAAAGCTCTCATATTTAATGGAAAGGAAGTAAAAAGTTGTTGGAATGGATTTCTGAATTTCCCCTGTTTCTTTGTGTTTAATTTGATGTATAAGCAGTAGTTCACTTGATATTTCATAGTATGTATTGGAACGACTTTGGAATGCATAAACTGGACTGATTGAATCTATTTCTACAAACATGGAATATCAATTGTAATTAATCTTAGTTGGTGATTACTAGTTAGGAAATATACTGTATTTAATTCTTTTTTCCAGCAGTCGTGAAATAGTTTAAAATAATTTATGTCACAAAACAGGTTCAAATAGTTTATGGAAATTAGCATGTTGGTTTAGCAGGTCTAATTCTGAAATTGCGAGTTCACTTGAGTAAATAATATCATTTTAAATAGCAATGTAAATAATGTTTGTAACTAATGTTAGTTCTCAAATGTTAGTGATTAATGTTAGCTTGATGTCAGTTTTAAGCATTAATGCATTTTCCAACAAATCGTAAAAAGAGCTCAAAATGGCTTTGTATTCCACATAGTTAATTCCAATAGTCCAATTCATATAATAAAGCTAAAGTTGAGCTGGATCGAAATGGTAGCTGGTTTGTTAATATTTACAACGGCAGGCGGCGGATCTTAAATTAGGTAGCGGGTTCAAACTAGAAGGTGTTTCCTTTCGTTGGGACCCAGACTTGAACTTGAAGCCCGAACTTTTAATGTTAATTGATTAGGATTTTTCTTTATTCTTAGAGACCAATAAATAGAAAATCATAGTCGCTTTAGGATATCCTTGAATAAAAATGAGATGAGCCTCGCCGAATAAAAAATACAAAATTGCGGGGCCCTCAATAAATATTTATTTTAAAATACTTAGACTTAGGGACGGGCCATTTAGCGAATTTCACATCCTTCCCCAAAAGATAAAAACGCGCTAGTCACTTCCGGCGCGCTTTAAATAATTTACTCTCTTAAACTCGGGTGCACATTTATGTGACCCAAATCCAAATCTCAACGAAGTCGAAATGTGTCGCTAATCACGGGTACATTGATTGTGACGTGGTTCGAGATGCATTTCCACGACGTTGCAAATTCCTTTTAAAAATAATGAATGAGACGAGCCTTGACAAACAAAAATACACAAGCTGCGGGGCCCTCTATACGTCTTGTTAAAATTACTTAGATTTCGGGATGGGCCATTTAGCAAAATTTCACGGCCCTACCCAAAATAATGATACGCTAGTCGCTTTAGGCGCGTATTTAATAATGTTATCCTCTTAAACTCGGGTGCACATTTATGTGACCCAAATCCAAATCTCAACAGAATTGAAATAAGTCAATAACCGCGGGTGCATTGATGTGACGTGGTTCAAGATGTATTTTCATGATGTTGCAATTCTCGGTAAAAATAATAATAATAAAAGCGGTACACAGTTAAAAATTTGCACATAGGTTCAACATGTATTAAAATCAGATAAATAAGTCGATTATGACAGTTGAGCGACCGTGCTAGAACCACGGAACTCGAGAATGCCTAACACCTTCTCCCGGGTTAACAGAAGTCCTTACTTGGATTTCTGGTTCGCGGACTGTAATACAGAGTCAATCTTTTCCTCGATTCGGGATTCGGGGCGCGGGTGAAAAAGGAGGTGTGACGACTCTGGCGACTCTGCTGGGGACCATACCCAGAATCTCTGGTTCATGATTCAGAATTCGAGCTTAGATAAATTGTTATATTTGATTTTACCTGATTTTGTTACATGTTTGGGCCTAATGTGCTAAGTGATGTTTTTACCGCTTTGATATTATCTGAACTGTATATAAACTGCTACAAAATCCTTCTCTTCTCACCTTCGGGGATGTGCTCACTGGTTGAGAATCTCTATTCTGTTAGTGTCATACCTTGAAATAAGAAAGAGGCCGGACAAGTTACAAATCCGGACGATCTCGCGGGTCCCCGGTACGTAGCTCCCTCCTCGATCGAGTTGTCCGCTCGGGTACACAGTCTAGAACAAATACCCAAGTTACAAACCTAGAATAACTCATCTTTATGCCGGATCCCTAGTAGGAACGTTTGTTTGCATCATGTGCATTTGACTTTGGAGGCTCAACACATGGGTTGGGTCTGTCTAGGACAGGTGTACCAAAATGACAAAAGACCATCGTGATGCATCCAACTTGCTACCTGTGCATTTGTTTGCTTCAGACTTGCATGCTGACCGGCTTTTGAATACTTTGAGGAAAGAGAGATAGAGATGGTTAATCGCCTGTTTTGAAAAAAAATCAATGGCGTCGAAACTCTGTCGAATTTTTGAGAAAATGAAAAAAAAATGAAAAAAGGGTTTTGTTTATGAAAAATGGTTTTATTTGCCGTTGAAAAGAGTCTTGTTTTCAAAAGAAGTTTGTTTTATCTACCCGAACTACGCCGGTTTGATTCTCACAGGGTGTAGGATACGTGGGCAACCCTCATCGGGTCCAACCTCCCCTTTTACAAAAATAGCCAAAAAATGTCAAATTTTAATTGTCAATATAAATAAGTCGGGTGATGCCGTTTTTGGAAAGAATAGCCGAATGTTCCCGAAAGGGACGCCGAAAGGCTGACTTTGCATAAACGGCCACTTTTAGTCATTTTTGGATTTTTGACCGGTTGACTCACCCAGCTTTAAAATCTTCGTTCCCGAAGTGCTGAAAAACTGTGTGCGGAGCCTGATCTTCCTTTTAATCTGTGAAAAATTAAAAATAGTCAATTTGTTGAGTCAAATAAATTTTATTTCTTAATCACCTTAATAAATGTGCAAGATGAGCACGATGCAAAATGAACCTTTTTCAATAATGACTAAAATCCCTTTCAATTTGCGGCTATGGTGGGATGATTTAGGTGGTGAAGGGCCACCTTTTTTGCTTCAATAATGATTTATTTCCACCAGATCATGGAAGATTTAAAAGATCTGCAAAGGGGCCTTGCACCAAAACCCGCGGCGAGGCCGAACGACGCCCCGCGGGCGCCAAAATTCAAAACTCGGAAACATTCATAGTTTGAGTCTGTATTTTCCTTGTCTTCAGAGTCTGTTGTCCATTGGAGTTTGTATTTCCCTTTTTGGCATAAAGTCTGTAGTCTGTATCAAGTCTGTCAATTTTCTTTCAAAAATGTTTTGCCTTGTAATAAAATGTTTTGCTAGTAAAGGTTGAAAACTCCAAAAAGGGTGTCTTTATTTTTCGCACTTGTGGCAGAACTACGCCCGGTTTGATTCATGCGGGGACATGATACGTAGGCAATCCACATAAGATTCGACCACCACTAAAAAGAAAAAGAGAAAGGGCAAAGTGAATAAAAGAAAGGAAAAGAAGGAAATAAAAAGAGAAATAAAGAAAGTTTCAGAAACACTTAAACGAGGCACAACCAAAGTAAGACGGAATGACGCATGCGGTTGAAGCAAAGACATGTTATAAATGGTTAAACTACCTAGGAACATTGCATCCCCCAACGTGAAATTGTAATATGTGTTAAACTCTAATGCTAACAAGTTTGTTGTTTATCCAGAGATTTCGAACAAGATAGTTTGTTAGAACGTTCTGGCAGATTACCATTACCAAACAAGATCCAAAGGGCCCGTACTAAAAAACATGACTAGTTCAGACCAAAGTGTCGAGGATGAAAGGACGGAGAATCAAATACTGAAGGAGGAAATGGATAAGATGAGACAGGAGATGAAATAAATGCAGCTTGCCTTAGCTAGGGTACAAAAAGTGCCTAACCCTCCCGTTATTCCCACTCTCCCACCAGGACACACGCCGGAATACCCTCCCCCTGGCCCTTAGACAAGCTTCCCCAGTCACCAATACTATCAGGGAAGAAATGCCTATGATCCCCAAGCTTCACAACCCAATCAGAACCCTCCTCCACCAAATGTTCCTGTTTTCGTGGCACCCCCACCAGCCACGCTGCAAAGATCATCCAGCGAGCCGTTGTTTCAGGCTCACGATAACCAATACTACCCCCTGAACCAACCTTCAAAGCACCCGAGCCTCATACTTATAATACTCACTTAGAGATCCCGGTATAGACTGAAAAATCGGCTAAGAGCCCAGAGCAAGACGAAGTGCTTCGAAAGTTTAAAAGCCTGGAGCAGTCCTTCAGTAATATCCATGGGTTAGGCAACCAAGTCAGTGTGGCCTACAAAGATCTGTGCCCATTCCCAGACATTCAATTGCCGGCAGGGTTCAAGATGCCAAAGTTTGATCTATACGAGGGGCACGGTGATCCAATAGCACATCTGCGAGATTTTTGTAGTAAGAAGAGAGGGCCGGGGGAAAAGACGAGCTGCTGATAGCTTACTTTTGTCAGAGTCTGAGTGGTTATGCACTGGAATGGTACACAAGACAGGATCCGAGCAGGTGGTACACCTGGGTCGATTTAACACAAGCATTTGCAGGTCACTTTCAGTGCAACCTTGAGATCGTCCCTGACCGTCTCACATTGCTAAAACTGGAAAAGAAGCCCGGGGAAAGCTTCCGAGAATTTGGGTTCCGCTGGAGAGAGCAGGCGGCAAGAGTTGATCCTTCGATGAGAGAGGGGGAAATGGTGGATTACTTTCTATAGATTCTAGAGCCAACTTACTTTGGTCACTTGGTGATGTCAGTTGGCAAATCTTTCAACGAAGTAGTAAAAATGGGTGGTATGATTGAAGAGGGACTTAAGTCCAACAAAATCCTGAGCTATTCGGCAATTAAAGCAACCACTCAGGCCATCCAGAGCGACACGGAAGGTGCACTCTGAAAGAAGAAAATGGAAGATGTCTCAACAGTCGAGGCAGGTACTTGGTCCAGATCTAGAGGACCCCCCCTCACTACCAACCTATACCCCATCACTCAAATTACCCACACATTCCGTACGTCCCTCTACAGCCCTACTACCTACCACAAGAGCCACATTTCTCTGTCCGTCACGCCCAAACTTACAGCCAGCCTCCGGTTTGCCCGCAATGGCGTGCGCTGGGTCCCCAAAATACATATCCACCTTCACAAAACACATATCCACCTCCACAAAACACATACCCACCTCCACAAAACACATATCCACCACCAAGGGCCTACAGGAATCCATCGGGACCAGGTTTCCGTGGGAATCAGACCTTCAGGAATGAAACGGTGCAGAGGCAGAGAACATTCACTCTGCTGGGAAAAACTTATACTACTCTGTTCCACAAATTGAGGCAGTTAGTCCTATTGAGTCCTGTGGAGACCAAATTGCCAAATCCCCTTCCCAAATCTGGACCACTCGGTAAGCTATGAATATTGTTCGGGGGCTCCCGGGCATGATACTGAGAAGTGTTGGAAGTTGAAGACTGCCGTACAAAATCTTATTGACACAAATAAGATCGAGGTCCAGGAGCCAGAGGCACCTAACATCAATCAGAACCCGTTGCTGGCACACCATGAAGCCCACATGATCGAACTAGTGCACGAAGGAGGAAAGATCAAGAAGCGCTCACAAATGGTAATGATGATCCGTGCCAGTCCGAAAGAAAAGTTGATCAGTGGAAAGGCGGTAGTACAGTCGGAAGGGGTAGAAGGCAAGCCAGTGGTGGTGATAGGGAAAAGTTCGTATGATGTTGCCAAGAATCCAGAGCCGGTCAAAGTAAAGGTGCAAAGGATATCAAGCAAGCCAATAGCCGTGAAGGGGGCATGTATGGGACCAGTCGTTATCAGGCCAGTAATGTAGTTACCGATAATCAGCGAGAAAGCTGTACCATGGAGCTACCGTCAAGTAATGTTAATTCATAAGGGGAAGGAGGTTGTGGAAGAAATATGTGAGGCACATGGGTTAACTCGTTCGGGAAGGTGTTTTGCTCCGGCAGAGTTAAAAAGGGCCAATCCAGTAGCGACAAAGAATCCAGTTACCGAGGAAGAGGCGGAAGAATTTTTAAAGAAAATGAAGGCGCAAGATTACTCCATTGTGGAGCAGTTGAGGAAGACCCCGACACAGATCTCATTGTTATCGTTGCTGATCCATTCAGATGAGCATCGCCAGGTATTGATGAAAATTCTGAACAAAGCCCATGTTCCGGATAAGATCTCCATGAACCATCTGGAGAAAATAGCAAACAAGATTTTCGAGGTCAACAGGGTCACTTTTTCAGACGGCGAGTTGCCCATGGAGGGTACAGAACATAATAGAACCCTTTATTTGACCGTGAAGTGCGAAGACTCGGTAGTCACTCGAGTACTGATTAATAATGGGTCCAGTGCCAATATCTGTCCTTTGACCACATTGAACAAACTGAAGGTCGATGGTGACAGGATTCACAAGAACAACATCTATGTTCGAGGGTTCGATGGTGGTGGTACATACACAGTGGGTGACATCATACTTGAATTAATAATTGGTCTAGTCTAGTTCACCATGGAGTTCCAAGTGTTAGACGTGGCAGTGTCATATAATCTTCTGTTGGGGCGACCCTGGATCCACGCCGCCAAAGAAGTGCCTTCTACATTACATCAGATGGTCAAATTCGAGTGGGATAGGAAAGAGATCATAGTACATGGGGAAGACAATGCAAGCGCCGTAAATGATGCCATCGTACCCTTCATAGAGACTGATGATGATAAGAGACCGTGGGTTTACCAGGTTTTCGATACGGTTTTAGTGGACAAAATTCCCGAAGGTGAAAGCATCCCACTTCCCAAAATAGCAGCTGCGACTGTCATGGTAGCCACGGAGATGTTGAAGAATGGGTTTGTGCCAGGCAAAGGTTTAGGGGCTGATCTTCAGGGTATTGTTCAGCCGGTTTCTTTGCCCAAAAATCTGGATACAATTGGGTTGGGGTTCAAGCCTACAACGGCGGATGTGAGACGGGCCCGCAAGTTGAGGAAAAGAGTCTGGGTCCTTCCCAAGCCAATCCCGTGCCTATCCAGATCATTTGTCAGAGCAGGTATCAGAAAGTTGTCGGTCCCGAAAGTTCTCGGACCACTGTTTTGGCCAGATGGAGATTTGAATGAGGGATTTGAAAGGCTGTTCGTTGATGTTAACATGGTAGAAGCTGGAGAAGGTCCAGTAAGTTAGATGTACAGTTCGTGGGGCCTAGGGCCAATGTCAACAATTGGACAGCTACTCCTCTTCCTACCCGGAGGGAGTCTTGGTAGTAGGCTCTGGATTTTCTTTCTTGTTTTTTGGATTATTCCAGGGTTGTAATCCAGTTTTGTTTTGTATTCGACAAAGTGTGAAACTCTGTTATCCCGTAGTTTAATAAAGTGAAAGCTTTTCTCTTCTTATTTTGTTCTAATTTTGTTTTCTTCTTTTCTCTTTCTGAACAGTTCTCTTTATATTGGTTCTAATGACATGGCATGCACAACGGATCATCAACCCAGTCTAAAAAATCAATCTGATTCCGAACTAATTGTATAAGAGGTCGATTATGATGATGAATCGGAATACGATGAGGATGAAACCTTCGAAGAGATAAACAAAGAGTTAAGCCAGTTTGAAGAGAAATCCAAGCCCAACTTAAATGACATAGAAGCCATCAATTTAGGGGATGCAGGTGATATCAGGGAAACTAAAATAAGCATCCACGTTGCACCGAATATCAAGGAAGAACTAATAAAATCACTTATTGAGTTCAAAGACATTTTTGCATGGTCGTATGATGACATGCCGGGGTTAAGCACGGATTTAGTGGTTCACAAATTGCCCATTAACCCGCTATGCCCTCCCGTCAAGCAGAAAATTGAGGAAGTTCAAAACAAACATGAGTGTGAAGATTAAAGAGGAAGTAACCAAGCAACTGCAGGCAAAGGTTATTCGGGTCACTCGATATCCTAATTGGCTGGCTAATGTGGTGCTAGTGCCGAAGAAAGACGGGAAGATCAGAGTGTGTGTCGATTATCGCAATTTGAACAGGGCAAGCCCCAAGGACAACTTTCCATTACCCAACATCCATATCTTGATCGATAACTATGCCGGACGTGAGATCGGGTCTTTTGTAGATTGCTATGCTGGGTATCATCAGATTTTGATGGATGAAGAAGATGCGGAAAAGACGACATTCATTACGCCGTGGGGGACTTATTGCTACCGAGTAATGCCTTTTGGCTTGAAGAACGCTGGGGCAACATACATGAGAGCAATGACTACGGTGTTTCATGACATGATACACAAAGAGATTGAGGTGTACGTAGATGATGTGATCATAAAATCTAAGTGTCAGGAAGACCACGTGGCAGACCTAAGGAAGTTTTTCCAAAGACTTCGAAGGTACGACATTAAGCTCAACCCGGCCAAATGTGCATTTGGTGTTCCCTCTAGAAAGCTATTGGGATTCATCATCAGTCGGCGAGGCATTGAGTTGGACCCGTCAAAAATCAAATCCATCCAGGAATTGCCACCGCCGAAGAACAAAATAGAAGTAATTAGTCTGTGGGAAGGTTGAATTATATCAGCAGGTTCATCGCTCAACTCACGGCGACTTGTGAACCCATTTTTCGGCTACTGAAGAAAGATGCTGCGGTAGAATGGACGGCAGAATGTCAGGAAGCCTTCGACCAAATCAAGGGGTATCTATCAAACCCACCTGTGTTGGTCCCACCTGAACCAGGAAGACCGTTGATTCTCTATATAACGGTACTGGAGAATTCATTTGGTTACGTACTGGGGCAACATGATATCACAGGAAGGAAGGAGCAAGCCATCTATTATCTCAGTAAGAAGTTTACGGTCCATGAGGTTAAGTACACTAAACTTGAGAAGACGTGTTGCGCCCTAACTTGGGTGGCCCAAAAGTTGAAGCATTATCTGTCATCCTATACTACTTACCTCATTTCACGCCTGGATCCATTGAAGTATATTTTCCAGAAGCCTATACCCACAGGGAGGTTGGCGAAATGGCAAATATTACTCACGGAGTTCGACATTGTCTATGTAACGAGGACGGCCATAAAAGCCCAAGCATTGGCCGATCACTTGGCTGAGAATCCTGTTGATGAAGAATACGAGCCCTTGAGGACGTATTTTCCTGATGAAGAAGTGATGCATATAGATGAGTTAGAATTAACCGAGGAACCAGGGTGGAAACTTTTCTTTGACGGAGCTGCAAATGCAAAGGGAGTTAGAATAGGAGCGGTACTTATTTCTGAAACAGGACATCATTATCCTATTACGGCTCAGCTACGTTTCTATTGTACCAACAATATGGCTGAGTATCAGGCATGCATTCTGGGCTTACGGTTAGCTGCAGACATGGATGTCCAGGACGTCTTGGTCTTGGGAGACTCGGACCTCCTGGTGCATCAGATTCAGGGTGAATGGGAAACAAGGGATTTGAAGCTCATACCATATCGACAATGTTTGCACGATCTGAGCAAGCGATTTCGATCAGTGGAGTTCAGACACATCCCAAGAGTTCATAATGAGGTTGCCGATGCTCTGGCCACCTTAGCATTGATGTTGCACCACCCAGACAAAATTCATGTTGACCCGTTGCA
The DNA here is from genome assembly GCF_000393655.2 of Nicotiana sylvestris. Taxonomy (NCBI): domain Eukaryota; kingdom Viridiplantae; phylum Streptophyta; class Magnoliopsida; order Solanales; family Solanaceae; genus Nicotiana; species Nicotiana sylvestris. Next base: position 171,508,640 of record NC_091059.1, read on the forward strand.
TATTCAGGTTCGTGATCAGCATGCTTATTGCAACATGTTAGAGGAAGAACTGGATGGCGAACCATGGTTCTATGATGTCAAGGAAAACCTCAGGATGGAGATATACCCGGAGCAGGCCATCGGAGATCAAAAGAGAGCCATTCGGCGACTGGCAAATGGATTTTTCCTCAGTGGAGGAGTGTTGTACAGAAGAACACCAGATTTGGGATTGCTGAGATATATAGATGCTAGTCAAGCCACGACAGTTATGACAGAGGTACATGCTGGAGTTTGTGGGCCACATATGAGCGGATATGTATTGGCAAAGAAGATTCTTCGAGTAGGGTACTATTGGCTCACTATGGAGCGTGATTGTATTAGTTTCGTGCGGAAATGTCATCAGTGTCAGATACATGGAGATCTGATTCATTCTCTGTTGACAGAATTGTATACAATGTCAGTACCATGGTCATTTGTTGCCTAGGGCATGGATATCATTGGACAACTTGAGCCAGCAACATCCAACATGCATAGGTTTATTTTGGTGACCATCGATTATTTCACTAAGTGGGTTGAAGCTAAAACTTTCAAGTCGGTAACCAAGAAGGCAGTGGTAGATTTTGTTCACGCCCATATCATCTGTAGATTTGGAATCCCGAAGGTGATCATCACAGATAATGGTGCTAATCTTAACAGCAATTTGATGAAAGAGGTATGTCAGCAGTTTAAGATTATACACCGCAATTCCATCCCATATCGTCCCAAGGCGAATGGAGCAATTGAGGCAGCCAACAAAAACATAAAGAAGATACTTCGGAAGTTGGTAGAAGGTTCGAGACAATGGCATGAAAAGCTACCATTTGCATTTTTGGGATATCGCACTACTATTCGCACTTCAGTAGGTGCAACTCCTTATTCGTTGGTATACAGAACTGAAGCAGTGATACCGGCGAAAGTTGAAATTCCATCCCTTCGGATTGTCGCTGAGGCTGGGATTGATGATGATGAATGGGTCAAAGCCCGATTGGAGCAGTTGAGCCTGATTGATGAAAAATGATTGGCAGCAGTATGTCATGGCCAGCTGTATCAGAAGAGGATGGAAAGAGCATATAATAAGAATGTGCGCCCCAGAAAATTTGAAGTGGGGCAGCAAGTGCTGAAACGCATCCTCCCACATCAGGCTGAGGCAATGGGCAAGTTCGCCCCGAATTGGCAAGGGCCATTCATTGTAACCAGAGTGTTGTCCAATGGCGCTTTATGTTTAACAGATATCGAAGGGAAATGCATCGACATGACTATCAATTCGGACGCAGTTAAGAGATATTATGTATGATTTCTTTTGATTGTAATTGTTGTTTGTTTGTGTTTGGAATTTATCGGAGAATGAAATGACGAAGGCAATTCTTTCTTCTATCCAAATACTTTAACCTTTAAGCCTTATTTATTCTTTCATACCCCTCTTTTGGAATCAGTAATGAAAATGAAAGAAAAAGAGAAGAGAAAAATAATGATAATAAAGACAAAAGAAAAGTCACAGGAAAAACAAACGAATTGGGAATTACGTTTGACCTGATTCCTCAAAGAAGGATATGTAGGCGCCTCACGGATCGGTCATAGTGTAACAAAAAAGAGAAAAAATCCCCAAGCAAGAAAAACTGGGCCAAAAGTTGTGTTTATAATTTTTGGGAAAGAAAGTTGATTCCTAGAGTTGTAATATTTTACCCATCAAAATTATTTTGAACCTTTTACCCTTTTTTTAGCCATACACAAAAACCCATATTGATGTCCAAAAAAGACCTCCCGATCAGTATCCGAGAAGTGCCAAATCATGCAAATGAAAGTCGGGAATAACACTCTGATCCCCAGCAGAGAAGAGGATCATAAGCTGGAAATGAATTGGTAGCCGAAAGAATCCCCAGCAGAGAGAGTCATATCGGTAACACTCCGATCCCCAGCTGGAAAAAATAAAATAAAATGAGAGAGTCTTATCGGTGAAAACCTCCACAGGCACCATAAGGCAACGTAAGTTGAGAGAAATAAAACAAGAGAGTCTTATCGGTGAAAACCTTCACAGGCACCATAAGGCGATGGGAGTTGAGAGAAATGAGAGAGTCTTAGCAGTGAAAACCCCTCGAAGGGAACTATGAGGCGACAAGACAAGATTGGCGGAAAGGATCCGCATTTGGCAAAGAGTTGAGTGCCTGTTTATCCCCAGCAAGATGAGGCCGTCTGAAAGATTGATTGATACAAATAGACTGGGTTTATTAATTTGGAATGCACGACATGATCGTTCTTATATCATTCAGATAAGTTCTTTTCTTTCCTTTTCCCCAGCATTTGTTCAGAAAGATTTCTTCTTTTTCTATCTTTTGAAATCATCACTTTTTCATTTCTTGGTCTAAAGACTTTATCTCCCCAATAGTTTGTTTTTGAAAAGGATTTTTTAGAGCTTATTACCAGTTGCCAAGATGGTGCAAAAACACAATGTGGATAGGACGGGCCAAAGATAAGGCGAAAAAGCGAAAAGAAGTTTGTCGCAAGACCAAATGATGAATGGGTCTAGATTCCAGGAGGACCGAATTTCCAGGGGAAATTGGAGAAAAACAGAAAAAACAACAGTTGAAAAGTTATGGATTAAATTCCAAGAGGATCTCCAGCAGATTTGCGAGATGCAGAAACAACTCCGATAGACTATCGACCAAGTTCTGCGATGGTCGGACAACACAGAGCGGGGATGGAAGAGAAAAGAAAAACCATCCCCGGCAGGAATATCATCCCCAGCAAGTTTTGTAATAAAGCGCAAAGCAGGGAAAGGAAGAAGGGAAAAACCATCCCCAACAGGAGTGGCATGACCACTCACTACGTTTTAAACTCACAAATTTTTCTTTGATTTGAAGCACGGAAAGGAAATGTTATTGACAGCGGGAAGACATGGCCACAAAGAAGATTATCAAACTAGGGTAGAAAATTTTCTCTCATTGCGAAAATTTTCTTGAATTCAGATAGCCACTTGGGGAAGATGGAAGATAACACAAGTTTTGAAGGAAGTGGAATCCCCAGCAGTTTACGGGAGAAGGAAATACAAGTTTTAAAGAAAGAAATCTTGGAAGAAGCAAGATAACCCAAGTTTTAAGGGTAGTGGTCTTTGAATCAGTATCATCCCCACCATTGTTAAGAGGAGGAAAGTAACTAGTCTTAAAGAAGGAAGATAATTCCCTAGCAGAATTATCCCCGGCAGGTTTCAAAGAAGTGAAAGCACCAGCTTTAAAGGAAGTAGTCTTTGAAGAAGGAAAATAACATATTTGTGAATAAAATATCGGTGTTATCCCCAGCAGTTTTCAGAGAAATAAAACACCAGTTTTGAGGGAAGCAGTTCTGAAAGAGGATGATTCAAGTTAGAAGAAAAATGGTTCGGGAGGCAGGAAGGAACAACAGTAATAAAACACATTGTTTAAGAAGAAGTTGAAGTCAGGAACCCGCCTGGAGAATGAAGGTATTACATTTTACGAAATAGTTGAAATCAGGAGCCCGCCTGGAGAATGGAGGTGTTATATTTTAAAGTTTATTGAAGTCAGGAGCCCGCCTGGAGAACGGAGGTGTTATAATTTTAAGAAGTTGTTAAAGTCAGGAGCCTGCCTGAAGAACGGATGTGTTACATTTTAAAGTTTATTGAAGTCAGGAGCCCGCCTGAAGAACGAAGGTGTTACATTTTAAAGTTTATTGAAGTCAGGAGCCCGCCTGGAGAATGGAGGTATTATCTTTAAATTGTTTATTGAAGTCAGGAACCCGCCTGGAAAATAGAGGTTGTTATATTCTCAAGTTGTAGTTGAAGTCAGGAGCCCGCCTGGAGAATGGAGGTATTACATTCTGAGTTGTAGTTGAAGTCAGGAGCCCGCCTGTAGAACGGAGGTATTATCTTTAAATTGTTTATTGAAGTCAGGAACCCGCCTGGAAAATAGAGGTTGTTATATTGTCAAGTTGTAGTTGAAGTCAGGAGCCCACCTGGAGAATGGAGGTATTACATTTTGAGTTGTAGTTGAAGTCAGGAGCCCGCCTGTAGAACGAAGGTTGTTACAATTTCAAGTCGAAGTCAGGAGCCCGCCTGTAGAATGGAGGTATTATGTTTTTGGATTTAGTGAAGTCAGGAGCCCGCCTGGAAAATAGAGGTGTTATATATTTAAGTTTCAGTCGAAGTCAGTATCCCGCCTGAAGAATGGAGGTGTTATATCTCAAATTAGAGTTGAAGTCAGGGTCCCGCCTGAAAAATAGAGGTGTTATATCTTTAAAAAATTGTTGAAATCAGGAGCCCGCCTGAAAAATAGAGGAGTTATATTTTTAAGAAGCTGTTGAAGTCAGGAACCCGCCTATAGAATGGAGGTGCTATATTTTTAAGAAGTAGTTGAAGTTAGGAGCCCCCCTGGAGAATGGAGGTATTATCTTTTAAGTCGTAGTTGAAGTCAGGAGCCCGACTGGAGAATGGAGGTATTATCTTTTTAAATTGTTTATCGAAGTCAGGAACCCTCCTGTAGAATGGAGGTGCTATATTTTTAAGAAGTAGTTGAAGTTAGGAGCCCGCCTGGAGAATGGAGGTATTATCTTTTAAGTCGTAATTGAAGTCAGGAGCCTGCCTGGAGAATGGAGGTATTATCTTTTTAAATTGTTTATCGAAGTCAGGAACCCGCCTATAGAATGGAGGTGCTATATTTTTAAGGAGTAGTTGAAGTTAGGAGCCCGCCTGGAGAATGGAGGTATTATCTTTTAAGTCGTAGTTGAAGTCAGGAGCCCGCTTGGAGAATGGAGGTATTATCTTTTTAAATTGTTTATCGAAGTCAGGAACCCGCTTGGAGAATGGAGGTGCTATATTTTTAAGAAGTAGTTGAAGTCAGGAGCCCGCCTGGAGAATGGAGGTATTATCTTTAAATTGTTTATCGAGGTCAGGAACTCGCCTGGAGAATGGAGGTGCTATATTTTTAAGAAGTAGTTGAGGTCAGGAGCCCGCCTGGAGAATGAAGGTATTACATTTTGAGTCGTAGTTGAGATCAGGAGTCCGCCTGTAGAATGGAGGTTGTTAATTTTAAGTCGAAGAAGTAAGGAGCCCTCCTGTAGAATGAAGGTTGTTATATTTTAAAAGTTAAAGGAGTCAGGAGCCCGCCTGTAGAATGGAGGTTGTCACATTTTAAGTTGAAGGAGTCAGAAGCCGGCCTGTAAAATGGAGGTGTTTATTGTTATAGTTGTGGTTGAAGTCAGGAGCCCGCCTGTTAGAACGGAGGTTGTTACAATTTCAAGTCGAAGTCAGGAGCCCGCCTTTAGAACGGAGGTTGTTATATTTTAAGTTGAAGAAGTCAGGAGCCCGCCTGTAGAACAAAGGAGTACACATTCAAGTTGAAGTCAGGAGCCCGCCTGCAGAACAGAGGAATACATTTCAAGATCAAGCCAGAAGTCAGTAATGCGGAGGGTTACAACAAAAATACCCCCTGCATGAATCCCATTTCAGAAATCTGAAAGAAGACTACAAGAGCAAGTCGAAGATAGATAAGATTCTGTAATCATTAGTCTAGTTTAGCCTTTTGTTTTCTTTCTAGCAATGGTGTAGTAAGGAGGTCGGAAAGCAGTAATAACAGCATGCAACAACAGTAACATTGCAGTCCCATGGTAGTCCCAACTACCAAAACTTCCCGAACTACATTAACCTGATTCCCTTCTAGCCAGGGATATGTAGGAAACCTTTGAAGCAAAGGTTCGGTTACATCTTTTCAAAAATGCTTCACACGGAGTATTCCAACAGGTAGAAATCGCTCGTATCCGCTCACTTTATCTTTACACGAAAACTCTCTGTATTTTCGGACAAAGAGGGGCAACTGTGAGCACGTGATTTTTGCTTCACGAAAACTACTCCAAAAGAAATCGAAAAATAAAACAAATTGCCTTTGGGTACAATTTTGAGAATTTTACGTGACATTTTGGATAATTATTTCTGTCTGTGAATGTTTACTTTGTTTTAATTAATTGAAAAAAATACCAAAATATATGTTGCATACACATTTAAGATTTAATTGTGCACTTAGGAATTAATTGAACCATGTTTTGCTTTTAAGAGAAAGAAAATCACAAAATAATGTATTTTTTGCATTTTTAGCATTTCATGTCCAAGTTATGTGATTTTATTTGATTGTGTGTGTTAATTATTATTAAAAGTTAGTAGTACTTTTGTAAATTAATCTAGTCCAATAAGTTAATTTAGGATTTTTGGAATTTTTAGTTTTATTAGTTTAAGAAAAGAAAGGCAAAATAAAAGAGTGTTAAGTCATATTTGAGCCAAATCAATTTAAAGTCCAAACAATTTTTCTTCCCCTTTGAAATTGAAACTCGGATACCCAGCCCATACCCCATCCCCGACCCGGTCTGCCCCATAGCCCAAACAACAACCCCCCTTTCTTTACTTCATTTCTCATTTCCAACCCCTAACAACAAACCCTAAACCACCTGCCCCATCTCCTCTTCATATTCTCCAAACGACCCCTCCTTCTCCCTCACCTCCATGACTGCCCTCTTTTTTCTTCTTCAAACCAACGACCCCTCCTTCTCCCTCGACCCCCATGGCTGACCTCTTCTCTTTATCAGCTCCAAACGTCCACCAGCTTCGTCCAAAACGACCACCTCCCTTCACACCAGCTTCGTCCAAACGACCACCTCACGTCCGCCAGCTTCGTCCAAACGACCACCTCCGTTCACGCCAGCTTTACTACCAATGCCTACTGCCATGTCCAAGCTCCCATAACTGCACTGCTGACCACTGGCCAACCTTCTTCATCGACGTCCAACGCCCTTAACAGACCCAACGTCGTCACTCATCAACCAGTCACCAACATTCCGCCCCTCTAGCTCCACAGTCGTCGACCAGCAGCCTTCACAGAAATGACCAAACACTCCGTCAGTCATCATGCTCGAGCAACCATGAAACTCTGGTTCAAAACCTTCAAAACCCTCCATGAAAAATGACTCATTTTTCAGTCCGCAAGTTCGAGTTTTTCCGACGGGGTCTTGGTTCCAGATTTGCTCGAGTTTCTTGGAACATTAGCTTGAAGCTTTTGTTCGTTATTTGCCTTTGCTGTACAGCTTTGCTCAAAGAGTTTTCTATATTCAGTCACTTGGGAAATCCATTTTGGCAACAATGAAGGTCCACTTCCTTTTTCTTTTCATCTTGTTTTTTGGTTAAACTGATATCAATGAGCTGCGTGTTTCCATGATCGAACGTAGTGAGCAGCAGTACAAGTTCATGAATCTGTCGTTCTTCTTGCTTGTTTTAATTATCTTGCCTCATTCTAGTTTCTATCTTTTCTTAGTTATGTTATGTTGTTTCTTTTCTTGTCGTTGTTTATCATTTCTTGCATATGAAATCAGTTTGTTTTCATTCAGTATGCTGACAGTGTTCATTTGTTCTTGTTTAGGTTTAATCTAGAAGTGTATTAGTTTAATCACTGAATCTTTATTTTGATGATATTTGGTCTGAATTGAGTTTCAGGCTTAAATTGTGATTTGAGTTTAATGAATCTTAATGTCATTGATTGGGAGTTAGTTTCATGTGTTTAATTAGTCAATTGTTAGGATTTCTCAATTAAGATTGGTTATAGCTGCTATAGTTTGATTAATTGATTAGGAGGATTGGATATAAATGATGGGGTAGAATGGTAATTTCAATAGTTTCAGGAGTATTTTGGGATTTAAAGTTTTAAAAATGATTAATGTGAGTGCTCTGTCCACTAGGCACTAATAATATTAAAATAAGGCATTGTTTAGTACATAGTGGGGGACAAGACATTTGCTAGTGGGGGACAAGACATTTGCTAGTGGGGAACAAGACATTTGTTAGTGGGGAACAAGACATGCAAGTGTGGGGAACAAGACATGCAAGTGTGGGGAACAAAACATAATGGTATGAAAAGCTTAAAAAGGATTGATTAAAATATGTTGCCCATACCTGTTTTTGGGTTATAAATAGGGTCATTTCAAGAGAGAAAGGGGGCTGGTTTTTGGAAGGAAAAGAGGAGTTCTCTTTCAGTCTTTTTTCAAAGAGGTTAGGCTGGATTTTGAACATTTAAAAGTTCAGTAATTTGAGAGTAAAAAACAGGCTGGTTTTTAATCCAAAAAGGTTCAGTGTTTGGAGAGCTAAGAAACTGAAAAGTGAGTCTTTTCTTTTACTGCTGAATATCAGAACTAGTACTGTTGCTGCTTCATTGGTGTTGCTGTTTGGTATTTCTGGGGTTTCAATTGGTTCTTCCAGAGTTTGCTATTGGTTATTGGCTACTGTTTTCATTGGGTGTTGCCGGAACTCTGCTGGTTCCTTCCTTTTTAATCTGTCACTGGGTTGTTCTGTCACTGCGTTGCTGTGTTATTATTGTTGTTGACTGCTCCTTCATCTTCTTGTATTTCCATTATCCAGGTACACGTTCTAAAGCTCTCAAATTTAATGGAAAGGAAGTAAAGAGTAGTTGGAATGGATTTCTGAATTTTCCCTGTTTCTTTGTATTTAATTTGATATATAAGCAGTAGTTCACTTGATATTTCATAGTATGTATTGGAACGACTTTGGAATGCATAAACTGGACTGATTGAATCTATTTCTACAAACATGAAATATCAATTGTAATTAATCTTAGTTGGTGATTACTAGTTAGGAAATATACTGTATTTAATTCTTTTTTCCAGCAGTCGTGAAATCGTTTCAAATAGTTTATGTCACAAAACAGGTTCAAATAGTTTATGGAAATCAGCATGTTGGTTTAACAGGTCTAATTTTTAAATTGCGAGTTCACTTGAGTAAATAACATCATTTTAAATAGCAATGTAAATAGTGTTAGTAACTAATGTTAGTTCTCAAATGTTAGTGATTAATGTTAGCTTGATGTCAGTTTTAAGCATTGATGCATTTTTCAACAAATCATAAAAAGAGCTCAAAATGGCTTTGTATTCCACATAGTTAATTCCAATAGTCCAATTCATATAATAAAGCTAAAGTTGAACTGGATCGAAATGGTAGTTGGTTTGTTAATATTTACAACGGCAGGCGGCGGATATTAAATTAGGTAGCGGGTTCAAACTAGAAGGTGTTTCCTGTCGTTGGGACCCGGACTTGAACTTGAAGCCCGAACTTTTAATGCTAATTGATTAGGATTTTTCTTTATTCTTAGAGACCAATAAATAGAAAATCATAGTCGCTTTAGAATATCCTTGAATAAAAATGAGATGAGCCTCGCCGAATAAAAAATACAAAATTGCGGGGCCCTCAATAAATATTTATTTTAAAATACTTAGACTTAGGGACGGGCCGTTTAACGAATTTCACGGCCTTCCCCAAAAGATAAAAATGCGCAAGTCACTTCCAGCGCGCTTTAAATAATTTACTCTCTTAAACTCGGGTGCACATTTATGTGACCCACATCCAAATCTCAACGAAGTCGAAATGTGTCGCTAATCACGGGTACATTGATTGTGACGTGGTTCGAGATGAATTTCCACGACGTTGCAAATTCCTTTTAAAAATAATGAATGAGACGAGACTCGACAAACAAAAATACACAAGTTGCGGGACCCTCTATACGTGTTGGTAAAATTACTTAGATTTCGGGATGTGCCGTTTAGCAAAATTTCACGGCCCTACCCAAAATAATGATACGCTAGTCGCTTTAGGCGCGTATTTAATAATGTTATCCTCTTAAACTCGGATTCACATTTATGTGACCCAAATCCAAATCTCAACAGAGTTGAAATATGTCAATAACCGCAGGTGCATTGATGTGACGTGGTTCGAGATGTATTTTCACGATGTTGCAATTCTCGGTAAAAATAATAATAATAAAAGCGGTACACAGTTAAAAATTTGCACATAGGTTCAACATGTATTAAAATCAGATAAATAAGCCGAATATGACAGTTGAGCGACCGTGCTAGAACCACGGAACTCGGGAATGCCTAACACCTTCTTCCGGGTTAACAGAATTCCTTACTTGGATTTCTGGTTCGCGGACTGTAATACAGAATCAATCTTTTCCTCGATTCGGGATTCAACCGGTGACTTGGGACACCATAAATCTCCTAAGTGACGACTCTGAATTAAATAATAAATCCCATTTCGATTGTCCCTTAATTGGAAAAACTCCCTCTGCGCCCTTGCGGGGCGTGGGTGAAAAAGGAGGTGTGACAATCCCTATATCAAAATCTCACCTACCAACCAGAAAACGCCAAAAATTCAATTTCGCCAATTCAAGCCTTAATCTACACCGGACCTCCAAAACTCATTCTGATCATGCTTCTAAGTCCCAAATGAGCTCCCGAAGCTATCTGAACCATCAGAACTCACATCCGAGCCCTCTAACACATAAGTCAACATCTGGTTGACTTTTCCAACTTAAGCTTCCTCAAAAGAGTAAGTGTCTCAAACCTTACCAAATCCTTTCCGAACCCGAGCCAACCAACCCGATCACATATAAAACCGATAAACAAAGAAATAAGAAGCAGAAATGGGGGAAACACAACGGTAACTCATGAGACAACTGGCCAAGTCGTCAAACCCTTCCTCGGACCCCACGCATAGCGAGAGCTTAGTGCACCATACTATCCTTTTTACATTAACTGATATTGTATGTCTTCATTTGAATATATCTTGCTTTATTAGCTTGGTAAGTGTATCTTTCTTAATGCATGAGAATTGAGATTATTTATTTTGTATCTGAATTCATTTTAACTTGTATGGATTAAATGTATGCAAAGAATGTGTTCAGTTGAAATAGCAGGTGAATGAGAAAAGACTTTGTACTACAGATATTTTCAACAACAAATGCCACAAGGAACGTGAAGATTAATACATGTTTTTTTTTGTGTTGTAAATGTTGCTGTCATTTTTTTTCTTTTGTTTTTAAATAGAAAAATGGGGAAAATGCATAAGTATCTCTTGACCTATACCTGTATTTCCAACTACACACTTTTTCTTTATGGGAATCCTATTACTCTCCTAAAATTATTTTAAATGGAATTATTTGCACCCTTAACGCTGACGTGACCGAGTGTGTGTATTTCACTTTTCCAAAAGAAAGTGAGAAGCAAGAAAAAATAATTTTCAGATTATTTTTTATTCTTTTTTACCATTTTTTTTCCTTTTCCTTTTCCTTTGTCTTTTTTCTTTTACTTTTTTTTTCATTTCTTCTCTAATTCCGACGGATATTCATTCACCGGCTACTTTGTCTAACCGTTTTTCTTCAATATTTTTTTCACACACCAATTAAACTCTCAAAAAAATCTATTTATATGCAAAGCAAAATACACTCAGATTTGGGGAAAGAAATTCATCATCGGAAAACCTTCCCAAGCCGAAAAAAAATAATGTATTGATAATTAACTGAAAAAAGTTTTCTCAGCTTATATTCGTTTTTATTTCTTTTGCTCTTACTCCCACACATAAATTATACTTTCAAGAAATATATATATAAAACAAAACACACTAAGATCAGGATAAAAATCTGTCGCCGAAAAAAAAATTGCCGGAAAAAATGGTGTTTGTGAAATTCCGACGACCACTAATTTATGCCGCCGGTGACCAAAAAAAAATGAGAATAAAATAACCAAAGAAAATGAGAATAATAAAAAAGGATAAGAAAAAGAAGAAAGAATAAAAAAATACTAAAAATACATATGGAGACGCGTGTAGCTCACCACTTGCTAAGAGTTTCGTTGTCAGCGTGAATGGTGCAAATAATTCCATTTAAAATAAGTTTAGGGGGGTAATATGATTCCCGCAAAGAAAAAGTGTGTAGTTGAAAATTCGGGTATAGATTAGGGGAGGTACTTATGCATTTTCCCTAGAAAAATGAGAATAAATTTTAGTCCTTACTTACCGTACGATTACGTATATTGTTTAAAGGTGCATTTTCCGTACTAAGTTATTTTAGAAAAGGTGTAATATTTCCCGCAATGAATTGCTTTTTATCTTCTTTCAACACAAAAGAAAAAAAGTATTTTTATTGTAACAACACTGAAAAATAATTACAGCATAAAGAGAAAAAAAGAATAGGAAATACCAGGAGATGAAGTTGAGAGAAATTTTGTGAAGCTGAGTAGATAAAGATTAAAAGCAATATATTTATCAGTTTTTATCGTTTGTGAAATTTCAAACGATGATCCAAACATAATTTATACATAAACTGGAGATAATTCTTTTACTCTTTTCGTTTTAAATATTCGATGCCATTTTGAGAGATAATCTTTAAATTAGTTTACAAATAATCAAGTTTCTAATTGATATTTTTTCTGTTTTCAGTTTATTTTAAACAATATGGACACAACATAACAAAACGACAATTCTAATTTAATGCGTCTATTCGTATTTACGTTAATTAAATGTGTAATTTTTCAAAGAGTGTTCTGTTATAAAAATAATTGTTGTTGTTATAGGTAAAATATTATTATAGAAAGATAAACTTTAACTTAAATCGTTTTCGAGGAAATTTAATTTTTATAGTTAATAAGTATTAAAAAATAATAATATAATCTCATTGTATATACTTTAGTTAGATATCTAACTACGCCAACTTCAGCTCGTTTAAAAAAATGTACAAAAAGAGAAGAATCTCTTTGGTTATTTGAGTCAATGTATTATTATCGATTTAATTTCATGTAAAAAATATATAGGAAAATGAAAGGTTCCGACTGTGTTTAATATAATATACTCTAATTAAAATACAATTTTGCCTCTTGTTTTGCCCAATATAATTCTCTTCCTCTTCCTCTGATCATTCACCTTCTCTCTGCCTCATCAAATGGCTTTCTCTCAAGAGTCACAACTCTTGTTTTGCTCTCTCCTCCTCCTCTTCTTCTTCTCCCTTTCTCAGTCCTTCAATCCTAGCCGTCCAAATAAAGATGATGATGTCCATGATCTCCTTCCTTCTTACAACCTTCCAATTGGACTTCTCCCAAATAATGTAAAATCCTACACTCTTTCTCCTAAAGACAACTCTTTTACAGTCCAACTCACACACCCTTGTTGATGCGACGTTGGAAATTGCAGCTGCTTTGAGTTGTACGAAGAGCTAGCGCAGTAGTACCTAGCGGTTAAGGTAGTTAAGAGTGTTTTTTAGCCAAAGTTTCGATAATGAACAATTGAGTCCTGTATTAATTTAAGTATAAGTTTTGGTAAAGACACATTGACCCAGTTACTTGTCAATTCTAGGCCCTTGGGGTCCACTAGAGTTAGTTAAACTCTTTTGTCTTTTAGCTAGTAGTGGTTAGTTAAACTCTTTTGTCTTTTAGCTAGTAGTGGAGACATATATACCCTGTAATTGGATGATGAAATCATGAATGAAACTATTCCCATTTTAAATTCTTCTTCTCTTTCTTAGCTAGCTGTAGATTTAGCCCTAAAACCTACCTGTCGCATCAGTGGTATCAGAGCATTCTTCCGGCTCTGTGGGAGAATGTCGACTGAAATGAACGAGGTGATGAATCTGTTGCAAAAAATGTCCACCGATATGTCCAGTTTTGTAGCTAGACAAAACCAACTAGAGGCTAACCACGAGCAAAGTTTCAAAGGCCTAGAAGAAGCTGTGAGCGAGATCAGAGATGTGCTCAATGAGGTTATCTATGGAGGTAAAAAGCCGGGAAGAGATAAAAACATGAGCTGCACTGGAGAGTTAGCTACTCCATCTACTACTGGGGTTAACATTCCTATGGGAATAAGTAGGGGTATAGTATCGACTGTGCTATCCCCTGTTAATGAACAGGTACAAACTTTCTTACACTTGCAATAAGTTGACCCTATCCACCCTTCACTAGGTCCTCTAACTCACAGATCTACTACACCAAACCAATCTTTTTAGTCGTTTGTGAGCCAACCTCTACCTGTCCCTACTCAAGGTAGTCAGCCAAACCATTCGTCATTCATGAGAACCAACCAAACATCCCCACAACCCTTTACTGGTCCACTTGATCTGAGCAGATCTGCCTACACATATCAAACCCAACACCAAAGACATGTTAACCACCACCAAATACCACCCCACATCCACTCTCAACAAACACATTATCCACCAGCCTATAACTCTCTTAATACTCATATGCCTCATTCTCTATACCATCAACTTCCCTATGTACCTCAACCACCACCAACTCCTCATTACCAGAACACACCTGTAGCTAACACTTAGCAACTAAACCATAACAATCACAATGCCCCTTTGCCTAGGATTCCATTCACCAAATACTCCAAAGTCGAATTTCTCAAATTTGATGGAGAAGACCTAAGGACCTAGTTATATAAGGTTGACCAGTTCTTTGCTGATGAAGAAGTCATAATACAACAAAGAAAAAACCTGGTATCCCTATACTTTGAAGGAGATGCATTGCAATGACACTTGGGATATATAAGGAGTAGGGGCAGCTACCATTGCCTAGCTGGGAAGAATATATTTGGGCCCTATGTGATAGTTTTGGGGGTTGAATATTAAAACCCCATGACATAAATTATGAACATTAAACACACTGGTTTAGTCAAGGGTTATCAGAAGGCTTTTGTGGGGGTAATGAACAGGTTAGGAATATCAGTGGAGCATGCTATCAGCATATTTTTGCATAACTTTAAGCATGAATTAAGTCATGCAGTCAAGGTGGGGAACCCATGTACTTTGCCCCAAGCATATTATCTAGGTAGACTTCATGAGGCTAGTTTTACTACCCAAAGTAAGGTCATAAAGGCCTCATCAATAGGGAATTCTTGGAATAGGAACCAAGGCATATGCATTCAGTCAAGGAACAATGCTAATATACCTAGGAAGCCTATTATAACTAAGTTTGACAACACCAGGAGGAGAAGACTCACTCCTGCAGAAATGAAAGAAAAAAGAGCCCAAGGCTTATGCTTCTTTTGTGATGAGAAATATGTGGTAAGACACAAGTGTCAAGCGAAAAGGTAGCTTTTCTCACTAGAAGTGGAATAGTGTGGAATTATAGAATAAGAAGAAGAAGAAGTAACAGTTGGGAAAGAGGAGGAAGAAGAAGAAGCACTAGAGGTAGAAGCTTTGGAGAACTGTGCCATATCATTGCAGGCTTTCAATGGGACAATGGGGTACCAAACTCTGAGACTCAAAGGTTTTACTGAGCAGCAACCCGTAGAGATATTTATAGAATGTGGATCAATACACAATTTTATAAATGAATACACAACTAAAAGGCTAGGGTGCAAAATCAACAAAATCAAACCTCAGTTGGTACAAGTGGAAGATGGAAGGGAAGTGCCCACAGATAGCATGTGTAAAGGGTTCCAATGGTTGATGCAGGGAACTGTGTTCCAAGATGATTTCCTAGTGTTTCCCATTGGGAAAAGTGATGTAGTCCTTGGTATTCAGTGGCTATATCCTTTAGATGACATCAAGTTCAACTTTAAGAAATTGTTGATGGAGTTTGAGTACCAAGGCAAGTTGATGACCTTAAAGGGAATACAATCTAAGTTCAAGACTGTGAAAGCCAAGTCACTGGAGAAAATGGTAGTCAGAGGATCTTAACTCTTCATGGTAAAGGTGAAGGCAGCAGAAACTAAAGGCACAGAGTTGGAAGAGGATTAGTTAGAAAAGCAACCTACAGAAGTTACAAGGGTGCTTGAGAAGTATGCAGATGTGTTTGGAGAACCAACTCAAATGCCACCTTCCAGAGGTGTTTTTGATCACCATATTCCACTATTGGAAGACACCTCACCCCTGAATTCAAGGCCCTATAGGTACTCTCCCCTCCAGAAAGATGTAATTGAGACTATGATCAAGAAGATGCTGAAACAGGGGATTATTTAATACAGTTCAAGCCCTTATGTCTCACCAGTGGTACTAGTAGGAAAAAAGGATGGCTTTTGGAGGTTGTGTGTAGACTATAGAGCATTAAACAAGGCAACTGTAAAGGATAAGTTCCCAATCCCAATCATAGAGGAGTTATTGGATGAGCTAGGGGGATCTCAAGTCTATTCCAAAATAGACTTAAGGGCTGGCTATCACCAGATAAGGATGTCAACATTAGATGTTCATAAAACAACCTTTAAAATACACTCTGGTCATTATGAGTACTTGGTTATGACATTTGGCTTAACCAATGCACCCTCAAGCTTCCAAGGGTTAATGAACCATATCTTCCAAGACTACCTCAGAAAGTTCATTTTGGTCGTTTTTGATGCTATTTTGATATATAGCAGGAGTTTGGAAGAACACTTTCAACACCTAGAGATGATATTTGAATTGCTAGTACAACATCAACTACTAGCCAAAAAGAGAAAATGTGTCTTTGCTGCTAAAAGAGTAGAGTACCTAGGACACTACATTTTAGCACAAGGAGTATCTACTGATCCAAGGAAGGTGGAAGCTGTGAGCCTATGGCCTAAACCTCAAACAGTGACGCAATTAAGATGATTCTTGGGCCTAGCAGGGTACTACAGATGGTTCATCAAAAACAATGGAATTATTAGCAAACCTCTAACTGGCATGCTCATGAAGGACAATTTTCTATAGAGTGAAGAAGCATGGGAAGCTTTCAAACAACTTAAAGAATCACTGACTACTGCACCAGTTCTAGTCCTTCTAGACTTTTCATTGGTGTTTGTGGTTGCAATTGATGCATGCAACATGAGCATTGGGGCTATCTTAATGCAATAGGGCCACCCTATTGTGTTTCTCAGTAAGAGACTCACCAAAAGACATCAATCTCTGTTTGTTTATGAGAAAAAATTGCTGGTATTGGTGTTAGCTGTGAACAAGTCGTCACAATATCTAGTAGGCAGATACTTTATTGTGAAGACAGATCAGAAGACTCTCAAATTCCTGTTGGAACAAAAACTACACACAAGTACTCAACTTAAATGGATCACCAAATTGATCCAATTCAATTTTGAGATTGAGTACAAGAAAGGAACGGAGAACAAGGCAGTTGAAGCACTATCAAGACCCCCTCTTATTAACTTAACTGCAATGACACTCTCCACTATGAAAACTGACCTATTGGAGCTAATAATGAAGAGCTGCGATAAAGATGAAGAATTGATAGCAATGATACAAACATTGAAGGAGAAGGGAGCTAAAATTAATAATTATACCTGCATCCATGGTCAACTAAGAAGAAAATGAAAACCAGTAGTAGGACCTCACCAACAACTGAGAAGGGATATTCTTAAGCTGTGGCATGATTCTCCAATATGAGGACACTCTGGCATTGTCAACACTTATAGGAAGTTGGCAACACTTTTCTGGTGGAATGGAATGAAAGAAGAGGTCCAGAATTATGTGATAGCTTGTGATATATGTCAAAGACACAAATATGGCAATGCACCTTACCTAGGGTTGCTACAGCCTCTCAAGATTCCGGTAGCAGCTTGGAGTAGTATAAGCATGGATTTTATAGAACGGTTGCCTAAATCAAAAAGGAAAAGTGTGATTTGGATAGTAGTAGACAGACTCACAAAGTATACTCACTTCATTAGTTTGTCCCACCCTTATTCTGCTCATGATATAACTAAACTATTCATGGAAAACATCTACAAGCTGCATGGGATGCCAGGGGATATTACCAGTGACAAAGATCCTATTTTTACAAGCAAAATCTGGCAGGAACTGTTTTCTATCATGGGAGTAAACTTTGAATACCTACACTGCCGATCACCCCCCAAACAGATGGACAGACAAAAGTTTTTAATAGATGTTTGGAGACCTATTTGAGGTGCTTTTGCTCAGATTCTCAGACTGATTGTGCTCAGTTCTTGGCATCAACTGGATGGTAGTATAACACCACCTTTCATACCTCAATCCAAAGCACACCTTATAAGCCCTTGTATGGTCAACCTCCTCATATACATCTACCCTATGTGGCTGGGAACTCAGGATTAGAAGAGGTAGACAGAAGTTTACTAACAAGAGAATTCAAGGGGCAGCTACTCAAGTATTATCTAAAGAGAGCACATCAACGAATGTTGGCTCAAGCCAGCAAGCACAGGTCTGGCAGGCAGTTCAAAGAGGGTGAATGGGTCTATCTCAAAATTCAGCCATATAGGCAAGTCTCTAGGTTAGGGAAGCCCTTTTCTAAGTTGTCTTCTAGGTACTATGGTCCTTACCAAATTCTACAAAAGGTAGGGCCTGTAACGTATAAACTATCACTTCCCCCTCAACTTCTCTTACACCCTACCTTCCATGTCTTCCAACTTAAGCCTTGCCATGAGCTACTAGCCGCCATTTCTCATCCACCAATCATAGACCTATCTAGCCCTTATTGTCCACAACCTGAGAAAATCTTGGAAAGAAGAATGATCCAAAAAGAAAACAAAGTTGTGGCCCAAGTCCTAATATAATGGAAGCAGGTACCTGTCGAGTGTGCAACCTGGGAAGACTATCAAGCTCTGAAAGTACATTTTCCAGCTTTTCTTCCTTGAGGTCAAGGAAGATGTTAAGGAGGGGGAACTGATGCGAGGTTGGAAGTTGCAGCTACTCTGAGTTGTACGAAGAGCTGACGCAGTAGTACCTAGCGGTTAAGTTAGTTAAGAGTGTCTTTTAGTGAAGTGTCGAGTATGAACAATTGAGTCCTGTATTAATTTAAGTATAAGTTTTGGTAAAGACACATTGACCCCGTTACTTCTCAATCCTACGCCCTTGGGGTCCACTAGAGTAAGCTAAACTCTTTTGTCTTTTAGCTAGTAGTGGAGGCATATATACCCTCCAATTGGACGATGAAATCATGAATGAAAATATTTCCATTTTAATTTCTTCTTCTCTTTCTTAGCTAGCTGTATATTTAGTCCTAAAACCTAGCTGCCGCATCACTTGTTATGTACAGTTCTAAGATCAACTTGTTTATTACCAAAAAGAAATCAAAGGGAAAATGAGTTATGGTGAGGTTTCTGATGCGTCTGGAATCCAAGCTAAGAAACTGTTCGTGTAGGTCCCAGTAACAGGGATTAATGTTGATGAGGAGTCTCATATGATTGAATTCCATGTTGGGTTTTTGTCTGAGAAGTTGCCTGCTAAGGATTTTGAGACTATTCCCACTTGTAAGAATAATAAGGGCTGCCAAGATTCTCTCATTTCTTCAATATGATAGAGGTCAAAGTTCTTATCTTTATACTCCATACATGCGTCTTACATTTTGTATTATTTGTTTAATAAAGAATGATACTTTCTATATTAAGTAATAATTCTTTAATTCTAACATTTCATCCGGCATGTTTAAGATCACAAGATTCAAAGTACTTTTTGATATACTGCACATATTTTTAGTTTAATTTTAGAAGATTAAATAATTTTAGTTTCTTAAATTTGTCAAAACTAAGACAAATAAAATGAAACTGAGGAAGTACTATTTCTATGTCTAAATCTAATACTCCTTGTAGTTTGGATCCATTGATGTTGTTAATATTGGTTTATATTTAGCTTCGCGATCGAGTAGTTTGAGTCAACGGATGGTGTGACAATGAAATGAGACTTTGTATAAATATATACTGCAAAATTCTTCATAAATTATTTGTTTGTTCCGAGTTGAAGGCGGTGTGTCCTGCTGAAAAGGAATTGTCTTTCTTGCAAAGACAAATCCTTTACCCTTGAACTCACACACCCTTGGAATAAGACATTGATATTGATGGGAAGTTTAGAAGTCAGTATGTATGATAGATTTCTTCCATATTCAGTTATCTTCTGAGATGTTGTCTAAGGAATTTGAGGCTATTCCTACTGTACGAATGAATAAAGGATGCCAAAATTACCTCCTTGCTTCAGTATAAAATGAAGTTCCAATCTTTATAAGCATGTATACTGTTGTCAATCTGATACACCTTATTTTATGTATATATATATTGTTCAAAAATATAAGAGCATAAGGCAGTAGGTGCTATTAAAAGAGAGTTGTCTTCCTCCCAAAGACAACTCCTTTACCATTGAACTCACATGGCCATGTTATTGTCACAGCCCCAAAACTAACCCGGTCGTGATGACGCCTATTATGAAACTAGGCCAGCCGACGTAAACCCAAAACCAATCAGTATTTTTCATTCTTAGGATAAAATCAAATCTATTTAATAATAAACCTTTATATAGTGTTTAAAACAAAATAACAATGCGGAAAGAAAGCCCGACATCGGGGTGTCACTAGTCATGAGCATCTACTACAATTGTCTGACAACCTCAAGACCAACATGGTCATGGTCAGGAAAAATCACAAAAATACACTAAGGGAGAACAAGAAGGGAGAAAAGTAGGACTGTGATCGCCAGGCAGCTACCTTGCTAACTCCGATGAACCTTCCACCGAGCTCAGAAATACCTGAATCTGCACACAAGGTGCAGAGAGTAATGTGTGTACACCAACTCAGTAAGTAATAAAAGTAAATAAAGACTGAGAAGTAGAAAACAATAGAATCCACGTCATAACACCACAGTAAGTACAGTGTGCTCCCATAACAGAGTATAAATCAAATCATTTCATCAAAATTTCAACTTTCGGTGGAAATCATTTAAAGATATGTAAAACTCCACTTAAAACATCTTTCAGCGATTTTCAAAATAAATGATGAAACAGTGAATAAAAATGGTGGATAATGTAATTGGGCTCTCGGGCAAACTCACTCGAATACAGCCCCTCAGGCAACGTAAATCATAAATAGCCCCTCGAGCAACATAAATCATAAACAACCCCTCAGGCAATCATTTATATATCTCATAACATACAAATCTTAGTGAAAATTTCAAATCCAAATTAGCAATTAGGTTCCGAACATCTTTTGAAAACTCCAGTTTCAATGAAAGTTGTTTAAAATAATTGTTCAACATTTGCAACAGAGGCTCAGTATAAAGAGGAGTGAAAACAGTAGTTTCATAAAAATAAGCCCCTCAGGTAAATATTATATATATATATATATATATATATATATATATATATATGTATAGCCCCTCCATATACCTCTCAATCACTTGAGACTCAACTCTCATCAGTCAACGCTCACGCTCAATAGGTACCTTATAATAACTGCTGCGGCGTGCAGCCCAATCTATAAATATATATAGTCGACTGCGTTCATTGGGGGTGTGCAGACTCCGGAGGGGCTCCTACAGTCCAAGCGCTATATCGCTGCGGCATGCAGCCCAACCCAAAATATCGCTGCGGCATGCAGCCCGATCCATATATCGCTGCGGTGTGCAATCCGATCCATATATATATATATATATATATATATATATATATATATCTCGCTATGGCATGCAGCCCGATCATAAATATATAATCCTCACAACCAGGCCCTTGGCTTCTCTCAGTCATCAATCTCACAATTAGGCCCTCGACCTCTCTCCGTCATCAACCTCACGATCAAGCCCTCGGCCTCTCTCAGTCATCAACCTCACAAGCTACTCGGGCTATCAGTAAAACAGGGTGCTCAGCCCAAAATATCATTTTTATGCATCAAAAGAATAATAAATACTGAGTTACGAAATCAATAAGAACATAACAATAACCAAACACAACTCCATAAACTTTGGTGTCCTCCCCCTCTCTAGGAAGAAGGTGAATAGTACTTCCGTCACTTTTCATCGAGCTATAACTCCGGCATCCGGCGGTAGATTGTCACAATCTTGGTGTCAAAAGAAGCATCTACTCTTTGCGCACAATCCCCAGTTGGTTTCATCCTCAAATTCGTAACCAGTTTTTCCAGATCTTAAACTCTATCTCGCGAGTTACTGTAGCATCCAGATTTGTTTTCCAGATTTATGCTTTAATTGATGTTATTCACGTCAATTATGTGATGTTTTGAGCAGCCATGGATGTTGTCGTCTCTCCCCAGCTCCAAGTTGTGGGATAGCAAATCCAAAAGGCTAAGCAAGTTACTGCCCTTAGTAACAACATCACATATGCAGCGTGCGTTAATACCCAACAAACAGTCCCACTTATCACAAAAATTCAACTCAAACCTACGATTCTTGTGCATAGAATTCCTACACTACAGTTTACTTTGGATGAACGAGAGCAATTTGCAAAGGAAGAAGGATTACACCAAGCTGTTGTAATCAAGATAACCTTTGGTGCACCAGATTTGCAAGTGCTAAGAAGCTTACTGCCGAAAACCATAGGTATTAAAGGTCATTGTGTTTTAGGTTTTCTTGCTCATAGACAAATTTTGCTGCGTTGTGATCAATATAAAGATTTTGTTTGTTCATTGTCACGACTTGTTAATTACTTTCAACACGCTGGAAAGGAACACCAATTTAGAACTTTTCCCTGGAGTGTTGGATATAATCCTAAGGAGGAAACATCTAAGGCGGCAGTTTGGATTTCACTTCCAAATCTGTCACCTGACTTGTTTGCAAGCAAACCTTTAATTTCCATCACAGTTGCAGTTGGTAGGAAAATTGCCATTGATAAAGCCACACAAGTTAAGTCACGTCCGAGCACAGCGAGAGTGAAGGTGATCTTGGATCTGCTGGATCAACATCCAGATAAGGTGAGACTGCAATACATTGATTCCAAATCTGGAAAGATTGTCGAGGACTTCCAAACAATTGTTTATGATAATTTGCCTGCATATTGCTCCCACTGTAAGCATCAAGGACATGAAGATACTCAGTGTCGTTTGTTAAAAGGAAAGAAAATGCAAAATGCTCAAGTTGATGATGATCGTGTAGTGCCTGCTGATTATTTGGCTTTGGCTAAGGAGATGAGCAAAGTGGAAAAATTACAAGGGGATGCTAGGGATTATTTAAATGCTAAGTTGCAAAAAATAACTAATGCATCAAGCCGTGCCGATATTCCAGTTGATCGATCTCTAGCTAGAATTTCCAGTGCAATGAATTTGGTTAAAGCTGGGAATGTGGATGAAGGAACTGTTGAGAATCGAGTGAGGCATGGAGGACAACAAAATATTGCTGTTACTGAAAAGGTTAATAGAGATTTGATCGTGGTTAATGCTGGACAAAAAAGAGACGGTGAAGGGATAGCTGCTAGTAATCGAACAGGTGTTCAAGAATTTGATTTGAGTCGAGTAATGACTGGTAATAAGCAACAAGGGATAGCAGTAGGTGATGCATCAGCTCCTATGAAAGCTAAACTTCCAGCTGATATCCATGCTGCCACAATTTTTGCACGAATGAATGCAACTGGTGCTTTGAAGGATGCTGTTGATCTAGTTGTTACTAGTTCTGGGCAGAATAGTCAAGGGGCAGGACAAGTTAAAAAAGCTGTAAAAATTCCAGCTATTGTAGGATCGAATCAGGAGGTTGTTGGTGCATTGAATGCAACTGGGGATCGACATGCATCTACCATTGTTAATATAGGTGTTGCACCTTGTGAACCTGAGCATCTTCAGCAGATGGTGGAGGACAATGCAACAGTAGTAGCTGATCGTGACAGAGCTGGGCATCCTGTTGTAGGTGAAGTTTCAATGATCGATAAAGGTCCACCTAAACCTTCACATGATGTTCCTGTTAAGACAGCATTAGCAAGGATTTTTAATGTGGTGAATCCACTTGTGGAAACCTATGATAAGAAGAATTTGTCTAAAGCTTCAACTGGGTGTTTTACAAAAGAATCAATTGACAATCGAACTGAAGATGCTGCAGAAATTGGTAATGTAGTGAATGGTGTGGCAGATGGTAATCGAGCCTCAACTGGTGTTGAGCAGATAAATTGGTCAGTTGTGTCACTTAATAAAAGGGATGCTACAGATCTTAAAATGCAGGAAGTTGCATCAGAAGACATTAGGTGTAGTAATGCTTTTGATGCATTGGTCATTGAACAAGAAGATGGAGAGAATGATCATGCTAAGAAATTGGGACTGGTATGTGGAGATACAATCTCAAAATCTGGAAAAAACAACTCTCCAACTAGTGGAAAGCAACAACACATTACTCACAAAACTGGTGCTCGAGTGAAGGAACAGGCTGCTGGGACTTTAACAATACCTGATATCCACGCTGCAGCACATGAGCAGACTGAACTGATGGCAAGATCAAGTAGCAATGAAGGCTTCCAAGCTCATAGTTCCAATGTACCTATGCTGCAATTTTCCAATCCTCATCTAGAGCAAATCATCAAAAATGCCCAAAATGAAATGATGATGAATTGTACATTGGCTAAACAACCTTTTGTCACGCTGAACACTTCCGTGTTTGATGTCCCAACTCAATCAGTGGCATCGTTTCGGGAGTTTGAAGGTGAATCTGGAAAGCCTAGTTTATCAACAGGATATAATAACGAGGTAATACAGTTGATGGATATTAACTCTAAGTTATGGGCTAACCAACGTGAATATGAAGATGAAGAAGATTTGGGCATAGGTTTTGCGGAGGATTCTTCTGATGAAGGTGAGAAGTGTAGTGGGGATGAGGGGGTGCTATCAATAGCACCTAAAACCGGAAGCTCCACAAAGGTAAACTCTAATAGAAAACTTAATGCAACAGCACCAGCTTTTGTGCCTCAAGCTGGAAAACAACAGGCTGGACCAAACACAGCAGGTGTTTCTCTACTGAAAAATGCAGCAAGGCCTGGACAACAGCAGCAGAGTAATGCAATCATACCAGCTGTGACATCTGTGGAGGAACAAACATCAGAAGCACAAGCATCTATTGAACAACAATAACACACTGGAAAAAGGCACGATGCTGCAACAACAACTACAACCACTCGAAATGCAAGAGCTGGAAATTTAGCTCACACCTATGCAACACAGTCCAAGTAGCAGCAACAAGCCATGGAAAATACTCCAACTGATAGGCGTAATGGTGATCAACAAGCAGTAGCTGGAAGATTGGTTCAAACTGTAGAATCGAAGCAGTCCACTCCAGTGATTCAAATGATGGGGCAGCAACAGCTTGTGACAACCAATCCTGCTATTTCATTAGAGGAGAGGAAGTTATTGGATGCAATGGTAAGTTCCAATCCAATTAACTCTTTAAATCTTACTGTGGGTAGCACTGGACGCATAAGTAGAAGCAGAAAAAGTATGCAACTCACTGAACAAAATCAAAGCAAGGCAATAGTGGCTAAAAATCAGGATGGAAACACATTGGTGTCACTTGGGTTTGAACAAAATGCTCCACAACCAGTACACTTGGGGAGAGACTTGTATGAAGAAGGAGAGGAAGATGCAATGATACAACAATGCAGAGCAGAGGCCGCAAGAAAAAGAGATTTATCACCTATGCATAGCGGCAAAGGTAAGTAGACACATACAAGGAAAAATAGTTGGGACGACAAGGTCAGTGATTTTTTAAATGTTAGGCGACTTCCAATGAGAGTTGCCAAACAAAAGCAGGCTGCCCCAACTACATCCACGAGGTCCAACCGCTCAAAAAAGAAGTCATGAATTTTGAAGACATTTTGAAGAGTTGGGACAGTGATGACAAAGAATTACAAATTGAAGAATTTACAAGTTTGGGCAAGAAGGGACAACAATTTAATTCCATCTTCATTTTATTCTACCATTATGTTAGTATACTCATTTGTAATATCATCACAGAATATGTTATAAACTCTGTGATGATCATTAAATATTTGGTACTTTCCAGTTCTTTCTTTTTACATGCTTGTTAGTAAGCGAGGCTTTTTATTTGCCTCAATAGGATTAGTAAGTTAAGGTTTAGCCCGGTTTGTGCTGCCTTGGTCCTATGCCTTTAGAAAAATATCCACATGGCTATGAGATTATATGCCCTCGTGAGACGTTGCCGACAGCTACACCATGAATCCTCTACATGAGGCTGTCATCATAAGGCAGTGTGAGGCGCAGAGGAGTGATTATATAGCCAAGGCATATAGGTAGCAATACCGGTGCTATTGTCCCCCTTATTTGTACTTTTCCTAATTGTTGTATTTTATTTTCTTTTATTAATAAAAAACTACCCCTAGGCACTTGCCTAGCGGATTGCCAAAAAAAATAAAAAAAAATAAGAACATAACATGACTAAGTGCAGATCATAAGTCAAAACAGTGAGGAAATAATAAGGAAAAGCTCTTAAGGGTCCAAACAACTTGGCACGAGGCACAGATATGGCATTCAGCCCAAAACATAGTACTCCCCCCGTTCCAATTTATTTGAATCTATTTTCTTTTTGGTCTGTTAAGAGTGGCTCCTTTCTAAATTTGGTAACAATTTAGCTTAAACTTACAATTCTACCCTTAACGAGAAGCTTTTATAACCACACAAATAGTATGGGCCCCTTTTTGACTTGTTTAGGACCACAAATTTAAAAAGTGTTTATTTTTTCTTAAACTTCGTGCCCAGTCAAACAAGTTCACATAAATTGGAACGGAGGGAGTAATATTTTCCAAAGCACAAGTGTATCAAATAGTTTTCAGGCAAATACGCAACTTAAGAGTCACTACGGGATGAACCAAGTCACAATCCCAGTGGTGCACGTCCCCACGCTCGTCATCTAGCGTGTGCGTCACCTCAATATAGTGAAACGAAGTGAAATCCGGGGTTTCATATGTGACGACTCGACCAGTCGTCTCATGAGTTACTGCTCCGTTTCCCCCATTTCAGCTTCTTTATGCTTCGTTATCCGTGTTTTTATGGTATCGGGTTGGTCGGATCGAGTCCGAAATGAGTTTGGTAAAGTTTGAGACACTTAGTCTCTTCTAAGAAGGCTTAAGTTGGAAAAGTCAACAGAATGTTGACTTATGTGTTAGAAGACTCGAAAGTGAGTTGCGATGGTTCGGTTAGCTTCGGGAGCTGATTTGAGACTTAGGAGCGCGATCGGAATGGGTTTTGGAGTTGTAGAGAAGATTTAAGCTTAAATTGGTGAAATTGATATTTTGGCGATTTCTGGTTGATAGGAGAAATTTTGATATAGGGGATGGAATGGAATTCCGAGAGTTGCAGTAGCTTCACTGTGTCATTTGGGATGTGTGTGCAAAATTTCAAGTCATTCAGACGAGATTTGATAGACTTTTTGATCGAAAGCATAATTTAAGAGTTCTTGGAGTTCTTAGACTTGAATCCTATGTTAAATTGGTGATTTGATGTGTTGTGAGCATTCCGAAGTTTTGAACAAGTTTGAATGATGTCATGGGATGTGTTGGTACAATTGGTTTGAAGTTCCGGGGGTTTTGGGTAGGTTCTGGGATGTTTTAGGCCACCAGAAGGGTTGCATGCCTCGGAACCCACCAGCACGGTCCGCACAAAATGAAGTGCGGCCGCGGTAGGTGCTGTGCGGACCGCACAAAATGCAGTGCGGCCACGATGGGGGACATATCACTGGTCCTATTTCGGAAGCTCATATATCTTGATCTACAAGGAATTTTGAGATGATTCAAAAACGAAAGTTGTAGCCCTTCGTGTCTAGTTTCGAGAAAGGTAAAGATATCATAATGTGGACATCTGTAGCGAAAGTTATGGCTAAAATACTAAAACGTATCACTGCAGATGAAAATCTGTGCGGCCGCAGTCATTTTTGTGCGAACCGCAGTGGTTTTGTGCGGACCGCGGTCGTTTTTGTGCGGCCTTTGAGGTGGAAATCTGTGGGGTACTCTATAAATACATGGTATTGGGTTTTATTTAATATTTTGACCTAGAGAGCTCGAATTTTGGCAATTTTTCGAAGGTTTTCAAGAAAACTCATCGGGGTAAGTGATTCTAACTCAGATTTGACTAGAGTACATGAATCTATCATTGAATTCATCATTTAATTCGTGATTTGAGATGACATTTGAGAAGAAAATTTGTGGAATCTTCCAAAATATAAAATGATGATTTGAAGGACCAAATGGTACCGGAATTGGATAATTTTGGTATGGTTAGACTCGTGAGGGTATGAGGATTCTGAAAATATAAATTTTACCCGATTCCGAGACGTGGGCCCGAGGCTCGAGTTTTGGTAATTTCGAGAATCGTGCCCTTTGTTGATTGTTCTCGCTTGGGCCTTGTTCCCTTAGCATATTGTGACATATTCGTTCTGATTTTGGATAGATTCGACGCGCGTGGAGGCCAATTTGAGGGGCAAAGGCGTCGCGAGCTAGAGATTTAGCCTGTTCGAGGTGAGTAATGATTGTAAATGATGTTCTGAGGGTTTGAAACCCCGAATTTGCACATCGTAGTGCTATAGTAAGGTGAGACACCCACTCGATGATGAGCGTGAGGTCGTGCACTATTGGGGATTGTGACTTGGTTCGTCTCGATTAATGATTTTACCGCGTATTTGATTGAAACTTATTTGCTATCATCATGATTTGCCCTGATTGCCATATTTGGGCTTTGTGCCAACTATTTGAACCCTTCGAGGATTTTTATTACTATTTTCTCAGTGTTTTAACTTATTACTTGAACTCAGTCATGATATTTTCCACTGTTTTACTACTCAACCATCTTTACTCAGTTTTGAGACTTAAAAATGATATTTTTAAATGTTGTTTTGGGCTGAGAAATACTGTTTTACTATTGTCCGAGGGGCTTGTGATGATTTTTGGACTGAGTAAGGCCGAGGGCCTAGTTGTGAGGATACATTGATACTGATATGAGGCCGAGGGCCTGAGATACATAAATATGCCACAAGGTGGCTTGATTGATATGAGGCCGAGGGCCTAGATTTGATGCCACGAGATGGCTTGATATTGTGCTTGGACCATAAGGGGGCCCTACTGAGTCTGTACACCCCCAGTGAGCGCGGATACCTATTGTGATGTGAGATTGAGCCCGAGGGGTTGGTACTGTTTTGAGATGTTGGCCGAGGGGCGGATTTGTTGATACTGTGCCCGAGGGGCGAACTTCTATTTGTTTACTTACCTGTCAATTACTTGTTTTATTTGTTGAAAAGGGATTTACTTGACTCTTCACTGTTTTACTATTTTAAGTGATTTTTACTGCTTCAGTATAGAATGCCTTGTGTTTTACATGTTTTTTTACTTTCAGTCGTTATTTACACTTGTTACTCACTAAGTTGGAGTACTCACTTTACTCCCTGCACCCTGTGTGCAGATTCAGGCATAGTTGGTAGCACTCTTGAGTGCTGATTCCTCCAGTTCCAGGCGGTTTTTCAGATACTACGAGGTAGCTGTTGACGTCCGCAGCCTTGTGTCTCTACTTCTCTATCATTTTTGTTTCCTTTCAAATACTTGTAGTAGTTTATGACTTTAGCAGACTAGTATTATGGTTTAGAAATGTTCGTGACTTGTGACACCCCGGTTAGGGCTGTGTCGGGTTGGACTTTCCGCATTGTTATCGATATTTCCGCTATTTAGTATTGTTTAAATCATGTTTAGACTATTTTTATGTTGATTAACTACTTTAAAAGTTGATTTGGATTGAACTGGATGGACTTGTCTTCACGAGAGGCGCCATAACGACCGGGTTCGGGGTTAGGGTCGTGACATCATACCCTCAGGACAAGATTTACAATCATTACTTACCTCAAACTAAACGAAAATCTACACCGCGATGTTATTGCCTCTCAACTGGGCCTCAAATCATCCTAAATCTATCCAAAATCAGGATCATATCATCAATACATGCCAAAGGGACAAACCCCACGCGAAAATTATCAAATTAAACTCAAAATCCCGAAATTGGCCAAACCCGACCCCCGAGCCCACGTCTCGGAATCCAATAAAAATTATATCACTAGAATCCTTATCCTCTCACGAGTTCATACATACCAAATTTACCAAAATCCGACCTCATATGGTCACTCAAATTCTCAAAATCCACTCTCCAATTTCAAGCCCTAAATTCCCAAATATCTAGTCTAACTTCTCAATTAGATGATGAATAAGATTATAGATTCATGAAATTTAAACCACTATAGGATAGAATCACTTACCCCAACGTTGCTCCTTCAAATCCCTTGAAAAAACGCCTCTCTTCCGAGTTCCTTAAGCCCAAAATCAAAAAATGAAGAACAAACCTCGAGCTGGGGTTTTTCAGTCCAGCAAAATTGCACATGCAGTCAAATACGCGCTTCTACGGCATTGCACCTGCAGAAATTTCCATCGTAGGTGCGGAACCCACTAAATGTACTGATAACGCCCAACTATGCCCTTTAAAGGACAAAGCGATCGCTGCAAATATAATCCGATTTTAAGTCCGAAATCGAATCCTCAGGGAACTAACCTATCTATTACACTTTTCGGCAATGTTATTATCAACTCAATCAATCTCTAGATGCAAGATTTTTGATCAATAAAGACTGGGTTTCCTTGTTTGACTACTTCAACTACTACTGAAAACAACAATAAGCTAAAACAAAGACAATTCAATGGTTAAAAAGTCTAGGGCAGTGATTTCCCCAATTACTAGTTTAGGTCTTGACTCTTCCGCTATAATCTCGCTGCAATACTCTATGAGGATTAAGAGTTATGGGCTATCGTAATTATCTCTCGATCAACTACAATAATTTACTAGAGCATTTTCTCCAACTACTCTAGCTGACAATGGGTATGCAACTCTAAATTATCCCACCAAAGTTTTGTTATCTCTAAACCCACTTTTAAGTTCAAGTAATGAATCTCTTAAATTACCCAAAAGTGGTGTTGTTCTACAACTATCTAACCTAATATTCTTTTTCAAGCAATATAAGGTAATTAGACACGATTAATCAAGGGTCCATTCAATTAATCACCATACAAAACGTAGTTGAACAATCATATCATAAATCCGGCTCAATTGTAACAACTTGAGTCAAAACTTCAACCAACAATTGGTTCCATCAACCCTAGATAAGTATTTAGCTACTTATAACAAAATAAGAAATAACTACTAAATTGTTCATAATGTAAAATTGCAAGAATTAAAAGGTGATAGAAAAACTCTAATGTTTGGTTGATCTTCACACACTTGTTCTTCCTCCAAAAGTAGTCTAAAATTAGCTTTTTTTCTCTCAGTTGGGAGAGTTTCTAAAGCTTATAAGGGTTTTACGAAAGTTTCCCCGAAATTACACTTTGGTCCTCAAACTTCCAGCTGCGTGAACAATTCACCGCGGTCGACCGCGGTGAATGCTGACCTTTCTGCCTTCCTTCATTAATCTGCCGCGGTTCGCCACGGTGCCACCGCGGTCGCGGTGGCCTTCTTGCCCAGGCCATTTATGCTTCTTCGTGTTCGGGTACTTCTCGAGTGGGTGTTTTTCTTCACATTATTGCCTCCAAATACTCCATGTTGCTTCCTCTCCTATAATATTCCCTGATAAACAAAAGAACACTATTTAGAGCATTTTGTTGGCAAATTATCTATAAAACAACAATAAAGTATGGTCCTATTAAGGTGTAAATATCGACTATATAGCCTACTATCAACACCCCACACTTAAATCATTGCTAGTCCTCGAGCAATCCACCACACTCCATCAAAATTTCTTCCCTAAGCTTTTCCTTTAACGAATAACACCATGAACATTTTACAACAATTTGCACCTAGTAGTGAACAACCTTTTCCTCAAGAGTCAAACCTTTTGTACCATGAAACATTTGCACTTACTCAAACTACTCAATACAAGAGTCAAGACTTACTTTTCCTTTGTGAATGCCCTCACACCACACACGAGAGTAGTTCCACATATAACGATAATTGGAACACGTAGGAACTAAGATAGACAAAATTCGCTCACTCTCAGAAAGAACATTCACATGCCACAAAGATGCACCATAGGCTTTCCCGTAGTGTAATACTTTACTAATGGAGCCCATTTAGTCTAAGATCAATAGGACTTTACTTGGTTGTAATATAGGCTAAGGGACGGGTAAGATATATTTAGATATAGTGATTAACCTTCCTAAACACTTTTAATACAATTACATTAAACTTAAAGATCATAGTTGTGCCAACTAAACACTCCACTTCATTATCAACCATTATCATTGTTTATAACCCATATTTTTCTTTTTCTCTCTTTTTTTTACTTCAATTTCCAAACCTTTTCTCTATCTCAATAGTTCCACTCAAAAACTAAACCACCACCCCATACTTTTACTTTTGCATACTTCCATTACCGTTCAAGTTCTTATTAGGAGGTACAAGGGTTCAAACGGCAAGCTATTCAAACAATTGGGTAAGGTTCTCAATATGGTTTCCAAAGAAATAAGCTTATAGGCTCAACATGGTTAACTACGATGTATTGCATTCATGTGGATTTACTTTATATATCTGGCTCAACAAAGAAATGCCTATATCACTTCTAAAATTGAAAAAAACTACTATTTCGCTTTGCAAACACACATGGCAAGTTCTAGGCATCAAATATGAAATATGGAATATAGTAAAACTCACACACACATGACACGTGACTCACTCCGGATTGGGTTATCAAGATATTCTCTTTTGAGTGTTCAAGTTATATACAAACGTACAATTTTAAGGCACTCTAACAGGATTTAACCAATGAAGCTAGGCGTTACACTCTAGTGTCTATTGTGTTCAGGTGTAAAAAGTCGATTTTTCGCTCGTAGCCCATTAATCCTAACCTAAAACTAAAAAGAACAAAAACAAAAACTACCTATACCTAGTTCAAGGTAAACCCTTGGAAAAGAACCGTGGCCCAAAGAAAAACCAAGGGAGGGTTACTACACTACATAAAAATAACATAAAAAATCTTTTTGGTCTTTTCTCTAGACTACTTCCCTCAAGAAAATTGTCTAATGGATCCGTCATCAGGAAGAGTCTCCATATTCCAATTTGTTTTTTTTTATCTCAACTAAGTCCCTCAAGAACCCCGCTGAAAGAGATCCGTCGTCGGGACAAGTCACTTACTATTTTAGCTTTCCTAATGAACTATTACTCTATATCAAAACAATCAAAGCAAGACAAAACAAGCAAAATCAAACAATCAATTATTACAATTACAAATATATAATGAAGTATCCCCACCCCACACTTAAAATGAAGACTATGGCTTAAAATTTAAAGAATAATGAGGTTAAGGAACTTCCCTAAAGGCTCACTCCTGATCGGAGATAGTGTCTGGGTTCACGTTGCATGCACGTCCCAGCGCTCTCAACTAGCCCAAAAATTTCTTCTCCGATTTCACTTGCCTCTCGGCCACCGCATCAAGATGGATACCCAAATCATTGACTGAGGTACGCAACCCAG
The DNA here is from genome assembly GCF_000393655.2 of Nicotiana sylvestris. Taxonomy (NCBI): domain Eukaryota; kingdom Viridiplantae; phylum Streptophyta; class Magnoliopsida; order Solanales; family Solanaceae; genus Nicotiana; species Nicotiana sylvestris. The sequence goes on from NC_091059.1 coordinate 171,541,670, forward strand.
CCATATCCTGCTCCAAAGCTATCATACGGGTGCTCCGACGTGGCTGTGATGGGCCTGCCACATCAACTCTCGGAGGAGGGGGAACCTCAGCTACCTCAACATCATCATCATCATCATCAGCCGAATCATCATCAGAGTCATCAACATGAACTACCGGCTCTCGTCCAATTCCAATTTTTCTCGCACGGAATGGGGCTTTTAGTGGCAATCTCCCATCAACCCGAGGGTCTTTAGGGACTCGATCAATACGTCACAGCCAGGTGATCTACGAAGGGAAGTAGTGGTCCTTGGTTAGCTCAGGTGATCGAATGAACATCTCTTCATGAATGAGTCGGGCCACATCAAAATCACTATGAGACATAAAACAGTGGATTGCAGATGCTCGTGGTAGATTAACATCTGTCGTGTTGCTGGATGGAAACAATCGACTGTTGATAATGGTGAGCCAACACTTGGCCTCCCAGTTCAGATAGTGGGAGTTGAGAGTAATCGTGTGCTTGATCCATAGGTGTTCTCTGTCCGGCACACAGATAGTATCAAGAAGAGTGCCCCACAAGGCCCGTGTTTTGCTAAAAGTACGATAAGGATCAAATTCACCCCGAAACACAGGCAGCCTGTATACCCTGCAGATGGCGTCAAGGGATGCATTTACCGGGGTATTGCGCACCATCACAACCCCCTTCTCATGTTCCGGCAAGTTCTCATAGAACTCCCTTACTAGTTAAACATTAGCCTCCTTCGGTACCTCGAAGAAGATGTCCAGCTGACACCGCCACAACTCATTAAACATATTGGGGCATTCCACCTCCAAAGCCGTTCGATCGATGTGCACCTCAGGCTGTAGCTTCTTGGCTTCTTTCTGGTTGTACCTATCCTCCACTGCCCTGGATACAACCCGAGTGCTATAGAACTAAGGTACACTGGCTTGGCTCCTAGATCGTGAAGAGCTTCCCGGTCCACTAATGGAGGATCCGGTGTTTCGTCTCTTCCTGGAGGATCTCATTGTACCTGTCATACAACGAAATGCCTATTAGTGAGTGCGCAAAATATGTGACTATGGATGGTTACTCAGACTTCACCATAACCATGTCACAATAGCTCCTTATATCTCCATTGGGGCAATTCTCCAAACACCTTGTGAGAAAGGCACTATCCAGAAACATATAGCCCTCATGGGTACATCCAAGCTCCTCCCCAAATAAATATACTACCACACCAACACACCCCACACTTACTTCATTCAATCACCCACCAATAACACCGTACAAACATGCAATTCACAACCCCTTCACCAAGCAAACTTAAAAACGAAATGTAAAAGCAAAAACAAGAAGAAAAGGAGTATACCAACAATTACATCTCAACAGGGTTTATAGAGAGAGAGAAATTAGGAATATGGGGGAGGGGTCGTGTTTTGGGTTTAAGAGGGGGGGTTGGGGTTGTAAAATTAAAAGAGGAGGAAAAGAATTCAGAAAAACGGAAAAAAATAAAAAATTAAAAATACCTGGTACCGACCGCGGTCGATCGCAGTCCACTACGGCCGTGGTGGGTTTCAAAATATGAGGCAGAAAGTTTACGCCTAATCGCGGTTTACCGCGATCCACCACAGGGTGAGATGAAAAATCTGAGGCAGAATGTTTGCCTTCCACCGCGGTCGCGGTGCTGACGCTAATTTTTTTTTAGTTATATATGAAGTTACATGAACACACTAACAACACACTCATGGATTGCCTCCCACGCAACACCTGATTTAACGTCGTGGCATGACGCAAGCATTTGATCATCACTCCTCATCCGCGCATTGGGGCTCTCCCAAAGTGATTACCACTCTATCCCCCTTTTCATCAGACATGCCAAGATAATGTTTTAACATTTGCCCATTTAATGTGAACTTGTTTGTCCCATCTTCTGATTCAATCTCTACAGCTCCACTCAAGAACAATTGTACCACTCTGAAGGGTCCTGACCATCGGGACTTTAACTTACCTGAGAACAATCTTAATCTCGCATTGTATAACAACACTAGATCTCCGGGTTTGAAGTTTCAATCCAAGATGTGCTTATCATGCATTAATTTCATCCTTTCTTTGTATAATCTAGCACTCTCAAATGCCTGGAACCTGAATTCCTCGAGCTCATGTAATCCCGTGACTCTGTTAGTGCCTGCTGTCTCCATGTCTAAGTTCAACTGCCGCAATGCCCAAAGTGCTTTATGATCTAACTCAACTAGGAGGTGGCATGCCTTGCCAAACACCAACTTGTACGGTGACATCCCAATTAGGGTATTGAAGGCTGTGCGGTATGCCCACAATGCATCATCCAATTTCTTTGCCCAGTCAGTCCTTGTCGCATTCACTGTTTTTGTGAGGACACTTTTAATCTCCTTGTTGGACACTTCAACTTGCTCGCTCGATTATGGGTGGTACGGGGTGGTCACTTTATGATGAACTCCATATTTTTCCAATAGCCGTGCGAATGCTCTATTGCAGAAATGGGTTCCGCCATCACTGAGTATAGCTCTTGGGGTACCAAAATGCGTGAAAATGTTCTTCTTTAGAAAGCCTAGTACCCCATTGGCATCATTGGTCGGGAGAGCCATTGCTTCGACCCACTTGGAGACATAGTCAACTGCTACCAATATGTACTTGTTACCATACGAGCTGACGAATGGCCCCATGAAGTCAATCCTCCACATGTCAAAATTTTTCACCTCTTGAATTGTGGTCATTGGCATCTCTTGTCTACCAGATATGTTGCCAGTTCTTTGGCATTCATCGCAGCTTTTAACCCAAGCATGGGCATCCTTGAACAGAGTAGGCCAGTACAAGCTTGACTCCAACACCTTAGCTGCTGTCCGAATTCCTCCAAAGTGTCTACCATATGGTGAAGCATGGCAAGCCTGCAAAACAGAATGTTGATCTTTCTTGGGGATACACTGCCGAATCATGTTATCTACACATATTTTAAACAATAGAGGTTCATCCCAATAATAATATTGACAATCACGAAAGAACTTTTTCTTTTGTATTGAGGAGAGTTCATAAGGTACAATACCACTTGCTAAATAATTAACAATATCAGCATACCAAGGTGCCTCCTCCATTATCATTGCCAGTAACTATTCATTCGGGAATGTATCTATTATATCGTCAACCTTTACCTTCTTTTCATCTCCTTCCAACCTTGAAAGGTGGTCATCTACTTGGTTCTCTGTCCCTTTTCGGTCACGTATTTCCAGATCGAATTCTTGTAACAGAAGAACCCAGCGAATCAAGTGTGACTTTGACTCCTTCTTTTCTATCAGGTACCTAATTGCAACATGGTCAGTGTAAACAATAACTTTCGAGCCAATCAAGTATGACCTAAATTTGTCGAATGCAAAAACAACAGCCAATATCTACTTTTCTGTCACAGTGTAATTGAGTTGTGCACCGCTCAGCGTTCTGCTTGCATAATAAATTGGGTGCATCAGTTTACCCTGTCGCTGCCCTAAGACTGCTCCTATGGTGTAGTCACTTGAGTCACACATGAGCTCAAATGGTTGCTCCCAGTTGGGTGCAACGATGATGGGTGCAGTCACCAATTTCTTCTTCAGCTCCTCAAATGCTAACCTGCAATCATTAGAAAACACAAAGGGGTGATCCTTTTCAAGGAGTTTGCATAATGGGTTAGCAATTTTGGAGAAATCTTTTATCAATCGCCTGTAGAACCCGGCGTGCCCAAGGAAACTTCTCACCGCCTTGACTGAAGTGGGCGGTGGTAGTTTTTCAATCACGTCAACCTTAGCATGGTCGACCTCAATTCCTTTACTGGACACTCAATGTCCCAGGACTATCCCTTCCTGTACCATAAAATGGCACTTTTCCCAGTTCAACACTAAATTTGTCTCCACACATCTTTTGAGCACTCTTCTTAAGTTGTAAAGACAATCCTCGAATGAATCTCCCACCACAGAGAAATCATCCATAAAGACCTCCATAATATCATCCACCATGTCTGTGAAAATGGCGAACATGCACCGTTAAAATATCGCCGGTGCATTGTAAAGCCCAAAAGGCATTCTCCGAAAGGCGAAGATGCCATATGGACAAGTGAATGATATTTTCTCTCTATCTTCAAGGGCTATTGATATCTGATTGTACCCCAAATATCCATCCAAGAAACAGAAGTGTGAGCGCCCGGCCAGCCTGTCCAACATTTGGTCAATAAAAGGCAAGGGGAAGTGATCTTTCCGGGTGGCTGTGTTCAATTTTCAATAATCCATGCAAATCTGCCATCCTGTGACTGTACAAGTTGAGATCAACTCATTGTTCTCATTTTTCACAACAGTTATTCCCCCCCTTTTTGGCACACATTGGATAGGGCTAACTCAATTGCTATCAGAGATGGGGAAGATGATTCCCACATCTAACCATTTGATCACTTCCTTCTTTACTACCTCTTTCATGTTCGGGTTCAACCTTCGTTCATGTTCTGTGGAAGGTTTGTGCCCTTCTTTCAAGAGAATCTTATGCATACAGAAGGCTGGGCTGATACCCTTTATGTCTGCCATGGTCCAGCCAATGGCAGTCTTGCTTTTCTGCAGTACCTATAAGAGCTATTCTACCTGCACATCTAACAAATATGATGATATAATAACAGGAAAAGTAGAATCGGGGCCTAAGAAAACGTACCTGAGGTGATCTGGAAGCGGCTTCAGTTCCAACTTGGGTGGTTCCTCTACCGATGGCTTTACTAGAGGTGTAGCCCTTTTTTCTAACTCAAGGGACTCGAACTAAGGTTCCCTTTTCCATAATCATTGGCCTTCAAGTGACATAACCCACTCAGCTAACCCTTCACCATCCATTTCTTCTAAATTTGTCAGACATGCCTCCAATGGATCTTTAGCAGTCAGGGTCACATCATCTTCTTACAGGAACACATCCATTGCCTCCACTAGAGAGCAATTAGCATATTCATTGGGTCTCCTTATAGATTTCTGAACATTGAATATGACTTCTTCATCGTTCAGTCTCATTTTTAATTCCCCAGTCTCACAATCGATCAGGGCTCTCCCAGTGGCCAAAAATGGCCTACCTAAAATGATAGGTATCTCCTCATCTACCTGACAATCCAGAATAACAAAGTCTGCAGGGAACACGAACTTCCCCACTTGCACCAACACATCATCAAGAATCCAGTAGGCCTTTTTACCGTGTGGTCAGCCAGTTGCAACAGCATCGAATTTATGCTGGCTCCCAAATCACATAATGCCTTTGCAAAGGCGTAACTCCCAATCGTGTATGGAATAGTAAAGCTACTTGGGTCAGACATCTTTTGAGCCATCGGTCTGGTCACTACTACGCTGCAGGTCTGCGTTAGAGTCACTGTGGATAGGTCTTGAAAATCAAACTTCCATGACATTAGGTCTTTCATCATCTTCACATAACCTGACATCTCCCTCAAAGCATCCATCAAAGGAATATTCAGTTGAATTTGACGCAACATCTCTATGAATTTCTTGTATTGATCTTCCTTCTTTTGTTTTACCAGTCTTTGAGGGAATGGTGCAGGTATCACCCTTTGTTCACTGCTTGCTGGCTTCTCTCTGTTGGGGTTCTGTGGCACAAGAGGCATCACCTGTTCTGCAGCTTGTTCATTTACCTTAGCCTTACCCTTTTCATCTTGACTCTGTTCAACTACTACTTCAGTCAGATTTGTTGGTTCATCTACCTCTAGTGGAATTGGAGTCGCTGGCGTAGTCTCTTTGCTGGCTTGTGCAACCTCCTACTCTTTGTCTAAATATCTCCCATTCCGAAGACTTACTGCCATCAGCTGATTCGGGTTTTGCTCCTTGGGGTTAATATTTGTATCCGCTGGCAATGTTCCCTGGGGGCGATTGTTTAAAGCCATAGACAACTGCCCCAACTGAGTTTCAATGTTCTTTATAGCTGAGTCATGTACTACCAACTTCTCTTGCATCTTACCATTTGTTCCAATGAGTTGCTGGAGCATCCCCCTGATCTCTACCATGTTGTTATCTTGCTGCCGAGGAGGTAGCTGATATGTGAATTGTTGCTCGTTCTGCTGTGGGTAGCCCTGTTGTCTCTGGTGGTATGGCACCATTTGGCCTTGAGCTTGCATGCCCCCAGGCTGAGGCACGATGGGTCTGTATTGCTGATTTGGTGCCGGCCTCCACTGTTGTCCTCCTTGTCTCTGTCCCCCAAAGTTGTTAACATAATTCATATCTTCCCTTGCTCCTTTATTTTCACCTTCTTCGCTCCAAGAACACACATAAGACTGATTAACACAAGGTGTACACAGTCCTCCATTTGTTTTGTCAACAATATGCACCTGTTTGGTACCCATCTCATCTATCTTCTTTGTCAAAATACTCATCTGAGTCATGAGTGTGGCCATGTTCTCTGTCTGCGAATTATTTGGGTCGAGAGGCACTGAATGCACTATAGGTGCCAGTGTTGTATCTCTAGTCATCCACCCCGAATTCTGGGACATCTTGTCAAAAAGGACTTTGCACTCAGTGAATGTCTTACTCAAAAATGCACCTCCAGCTGAAGCATCCACCTTGGCCTTTAGATTGTCAGCTAATCCCATGTAGAATCTCTGGCCAAGCATCTGGTCTGGAATGCCATGGTGAGGACACTTCACCAGAATCCCTTTAAATCTTTCCCAAGTTTCTTGCAAGGTTTCAGTTGGCTGCTGCTTGTACTTCAATATTTCATCAATCTGTCTTGCAGTCTTGTTGGGCGGGTAGAACTTATTCAAAAACTGCTTTACTAATTCTTCCCAGGTGACAATGGAATTGATTGGGAGCGAATTCAGCCAAGTCTGAGCTTTCCCAGTCACAGAGAACGGGAACAGTAATAGCTTGATAGCTTCTGGAGTTACATTTGGCTGGCTTTGAGTCACACAAATTGACAAAAAAAAAATTCAAATGTTGCTGAGGGTCTTCAATGTGTGACCCAGAAAACAATCCTTTATTCTGTAGCAGATGTAGCATGTTGTTGGTGATCTGGAATGTCTCCGCTTGAATTGCGGGCACAGCTATGGTAGTTTCCAGGTTGTCAGCTATGGGTTGAGCCCAATCATAAAGTGCAGCTTCTGGAACAAGAGGTGCCACCACTCTAACGTTTGGGTCAGCTGGCTCATCCCTGATGTTTTCGTTGACGTTCTCTACGTCACCCATGTCAAATTCAAGCTGGTGTGGTTGTTGTGATGGTTGGATCCTCCTGTTGGCACGACTCAATGCCCAGAATGTTTTCTCGGGGTCTGAAAGTCCTTCAAGTAGTTCTCTAGTCCTCGAAGAATTTCTAGGCATATACCTGAATTCCACAATAGTTCAAACGTTAGAATTTCAATGAAAATTGTTTAACACCTTTGAAAATTGATTTGAACTAATAATTTTTAACAGTACTTCTAAGTTGTAATAAATAACACCATTAGTTCCCCGGCAACGTCGCCAAAATTTGATAACGCCCAACTATGCCCTTTAAAAGACGAAGCGGTCGCTGCAAATATAATCCGGTTTTAAGTTCGGAATTGAATCCTAAGGGAACTAACCTATCTATTACACTTTTCGGCAATGTTATTATCTACTCAATCAATCTCTAGATGCAAGATTTTTTATCAATAAAGACTGGGTTTCTTTGTTTGACTACTTCAACTACTATTGAAAACAACAATAAGCTAAAACAAAGATAATTCAATGGTAAAAAGGTCTAGGGCAGTGATTTTCCCAATTGCTAGTTTAGGTCTTGACTCTTCCGCTATAATCTCGCCATAATACTCTATGAGGATTAAGAGTTATGGGCTATCATAATTATCTCTCGATCAACTACAATAATTTACTAGAGCATTCTCTCGAACTACTCTAGCTGACAATGGGTATGCAACTCTAAATTATCCCACCAAAGTTTTGTTATCTCTAAACCCACTTTTAAGTTCAAGTAATGAATCTCTTCAATTACCCAAAAGTGGTGTTGTTCAACAACTATCTAACCTAATATTCTTTTTCAAGCAATATAAGGTAATTAGACACGATTAATCAAGGTCCCATTCAATTAATCACCATACAAAACGTAGTTGAACAATCATATCATAAATCCGGCACGATTATAACAACTTGAGTCAAAACTTCAACCAACAATTGGTTCCATCAACCCTAGATAAGTGTTTAGCTACTCATAACAAAATAAGAAATAACTACTAAATTGTTCATAATGTAAAATTGCAAGAATTAAAAGGAGATAGAAAAACTCTAATGTTTGGTTGATCTTCTCACACTTGTTCTTCCTCCAAAAGTAGTCTAAAATTAGCTTTTTTTTTCTCAGTTGGTTGAGTTTCTAAAGCTTATAAGGGTTTTACAAAAGTTTCCCTAAAATTACACTTTGGTCCTCAAACTTCCAGCTGTGTGAACAGTTCACCGCGGTCGACCGCGGTGAACGCTGATCTTTCTGCCTTCCTTCATTAATCTACCGCGGTTCGCCGCGGTGGCCTTCTTGCCCAGGCCATTTATGCTTATTTGTGTTCGGGTACTTCTCGAGTGAGTGTTTTTCTTCACATTATCGCCTCCAAAAATACTCCATGTTGCTTCCTCTCCTATAATATTCCCTGCTAAATAAAAGAACACTGTTTAGAGCATTTTGTTGGCAAATTATCTATAAAACAACGTCAAAGTATGGTCCTATTAAGGTGTAAATATCGACTATATAGCCTACTATCATGTACCAATTCCGCATCTGCGGTGAACCCCATCGCACCTGCGGTGCACACCTGCGACTTAACTTCCGCTTCTGCGGAAAAGACCCAACTCTACAGTGTCCTCATCTATGGCTCCCAACTCGCACAAGCGACCTCGCACCTGCGGGCCCCAACCCGCATGTGCAGAAATGACAGAAGCAACACAATCAACAGCATCAACTCAAGGCCAAACTTTCCGAAAACTATCCGAAATCATCTCAAGGCCCCCGGGACCTCAACCAAAAATATGAACAAGTCACATGTCACCATTCAAACTTATTCTAACCTTCAGAACACTCAAAACAACATCAAAACAGCAAATCACCCTCGGATTCAAGCCTAAGGATTTAGAAATTTCCAAATTCCACAAACGATGCTGAAACCTATCAAATCACCTCCGAATGACCTGAAATTTTACACACACTATGAGCATGTGATATTTTCTCAACCTAAAATACTCCTACAAAATCACAAAATAGATTTTTTTTAGTTTATTCTAGTTTTATTGAATTTTTAGGAATATTTTTTTAATTATATGCATTTTAGTTGCATTTTTACGTGCATTAAAAGCATAGAAAATACCCCCAAAAAATTTCAAAAATATCATGCATTGCATTTAGATTTTGTGTTCATATTTTAGGATTAATTAGTTAATTAATTGCTTCATTAAACTGAAAATCACAAAAAATATCTTTCATTTTACATTTTAGCCTTTAATGCTAATTTAGTAATTTTCTTTTCTTTAATTTAGGATCAACTAATTTTGCAAATATTATAAATAGATAATTAGTTTAATTTTACAAATTAGATTAATTTAGGTTTTTAATTAATTAAAGAAAGAAAAAAGAGAAAAGAATTTGAAAAGGTTCAATTTGGTCTTAAATTGGGCCAAAGTTTAAAATTAGCCCAAAACCCTTGCCCAAACCACTCAACCCAATCCCTTACCGGTCCAACCCCACTTAAAGCCAAAATGACGTCGTTTTGGTCACGCTTAATCTCGACCCTTCATCCAATCTGATCCAACAGCTCCTAACTCCCCTCCCAATTCCTTTATAACTGTCTGAAATTAGAGACCCCCCATAGACCCATCTCATTCTCATCTCTCTCTCTCTCTCTCTCAAACCAGCCAACCTTAGTTGTCCCAATTCACTCTCAATCTAACGGCCCAAACTCTAGCTGCCGCCCACCGGAAATCGTTTCACGACGGTGGCTGTTATCCAAACACCACCAAATTCGCCCTCTATACTCCCCAGCTTCCCCTCTACCCTAATCTATCAACCTTTCCACCAAAAATCCCATTAAATCCCACCAATTCCAGATCTGAAAATCAGAAGCCCTAGTTTACCCACCTTGCTGACTTTCTTTTGTTCCTTCGAGTTGCAAAACACGATTTGAGTCTAAAATTTACGTTAATTGATTGTTCTTAGTAAGATCGATTGTTTAATTTATTTTTGGACTCACTTCGAAGCATGACCAGAGTCCGGCCATCTCGTGGGAGCACCTTTGATCCGATTTCCTTCCATTTTTTAGGGTAAAAGGCCTTACTATTGTTGATTCTCTTTCTTACCTTCTTATCTTCTTTTGTTTGGTATTCTTAATTGGGAAAATTTTCTGACCTGCTTTAGGGTAGTCAATCGAAATCTGTTTTAGGATAGTTTTAATTGGACTTAATTATTAGTTAATTGGTTCCAGAATGTTCAAATGTTTTGTTCGTTTAGTTTGCACCATTTTACTTGAGTTGTTTGATTCTGATTTGGCCAAATGAAGGTTTGTTCAGTCTAGGCCCGAGTTTGGTATTGGACTTGGGCTTGTATGAGGCCATTTGGCCATGATTTGACCATGACTTGGGCCCGTCTTGGGCCATTTGGCCAGGACAATTGGCCTAGACTAAAAGGGAAGGTTCTAGAATTATACCAGCTGTCTAGAATTGATAAAAAACATGTGGAAATATATTAATATGGACAGCTGTCTAACAACTGCCTAATTTCGGTTATGGAAAGATTCTTTTTCCCTGAAATTTAGGGGGTGGGGTTGAAGGGAATAATTCTGATTTTTTTTCAGCACATGACACATTGAGCATCTATATAGAGAACCCTTCCTTCATTCATTAGGAAGATTTTCAGAACCCTAAAACCCTCTTAAAGGTTCATCACTGTTTCATTAGAGTTGATCCTCTTTTCCTTTGTTTTGAGCTAAAATTTTAAGAACTTCTTTGGGATTTCTAGTTTCCACAAGTCGAAAAATGGATTAAGTTTGAGGCTGTGTAGGCTGTTTGGGAAAATGCATAAGTACCCTCCTGACCTATACCCGAATTCTCAACTACACACTTTTTCTTTGCGGGAATCCTATTACCCCCCTAAAGTTATTTTAAATGGAATTAGTTGCACCCTAAAACTAGACAACCAAACTCTTGGCAAGTGGTGAGCTACACGCATTCCCACATGTATTTTTAGTACTTTTTTTATTCTTACTTCTTTTTCTTATCCTTTTTTCTTATTTCTTATTATTCTCATTTATTTTTAGTTATTTCATTCTCTTTATTTTTGTTTTGGTCACCGACAGCATAAAATGGTGGTCATCGGAATTTTACAAACACCATTTTTTCCGACGACATATTTTTATCCCGATCTAAGTGTGTTTTGTTTTATATATATATATAATTTCTTGAAAGTGTAATTTATGAATGGGAGGAAGAACAAAAGAAATAAAAACGAATATAAGCTGAGAAAACTTTTTCTAGTTAAAATTTTAATACATAATTTTTTTCTGGCAAGAAAAAATGATTTTCAGATTATTTTTTATTCTTTATTTACCATTTTTTCTTACTTTTTTTTTTCCTTTTCCTTTTCCTTTTTCTTTGTCTTTTTTCTTTTACTTTTTTTTTCATTTCTTATCTAATTCCGGCGGATATTCATTCACCGGTGACTTTGTCTAACCGTTTTTCTTCCATTTTTTCTTTTCACACACAAACTAAACTCTCAAAAAGATCTATTCATAAGCAAATCAAAATACACTTAGATTTGGGGGAAAAAATTCATCATCGGAAAACCTTCCCATGCTGGAAAAAATGATGTATTGAAATTTTAACTGGAAAAGGTTTTCTCATCTTATATTCATTTTTATTTCTTTTGCTCTTCCTCCAATACAGAAATTACACTTTCAAGAAAAAATTATATATATGTATATAAAACAAAACACACTTAGATCGGGATAAAATTTATCGTCGGAAAAAAAAAATCGCCGAAAAAAATAGTGTTTGTGAATTTCCGACGACCACAATTTTATGCCGCCGATGACCAAAACAAAAAGAAAGAGAATGAAATAATTAAAAAAATGAAAATAATAAGAAATAAGAAAAAAGGAAAAGAAAAAGAAGAAAGAATAAAAAAAAAATTACTGAAAAAACATGTGGGGGCGCGTGTAGCTCACCACTTGCCAAAAGTTTGGTTGTCAGCGTTAAGAGTGCAAATAATTACATTTTAAATAAGTTTAGGGGGGTAATTTGATTCCCGTAAAGAAAAAGTGTGTAGTTGGGAATCCGGATATAGGTTGGGGGGGTACTTATGCATTTTCCCAAAAGGAAAAGAAAAAAGACAAAGAAAAAGGAAAATGAAAAGGAAAAGGAAAAAAAGTAAGAAAAAATGGTACAAAAAGAATAAAAAATAATCTGAAAATCATTTTTTCTTGCTTCTCACTCTCCTCTCTACCACGTCAGCGTTAAGAGTGCAAATAATTCCATTTAAAATAAGTTTAGGAGGGTAATAGGATTCCCGCAAAGAGAAAGTGTGTAGTTGGAAATCCGGGTATAGGTCAGGAGGGTACATATACATTTTCCCTAGGCTGTTTCTTGCTGTTTGTTTTCTACTGATCTCCTGCTAAAAATCCATCCCTTGGCTGTTGAATTACTTGCATCTGTGTATTACTGTTGGAGAAATTTTCAAGCATCAAGGTACACACCATGGCCGTGTGCTAAAATCTCTGTAAATCTGATTTAACATGAATGCTAGAAATGTTGTTTGAATGATAGGTTGTTATGATGCCATTCATCTTCATAAGTGCAATAACCTTTGAGTTTTCTTGACCATGTATATCTCTGTTAATTTAATATTTCTTATGCTATAAAAACATGTTTTCTTGTGTTTTAAGTGCAATATTTGTTATCTGTTGGGTTTGAATTATATACACTATTTTATTTGTTCGTTCTCGCCTAATATACTTGTTTTGTTGGTTGAGTTTTGTGTGATAATCCAGTGGTCAACATGTGTGTAGCCATGCTCTTGGTGGATCTGATCTCGACATGATCAGATCCATATGAGTTAGAAGCTGAAACAAAATTTTACTCATGTGTGGGAAAAGCCGACAGCCTTATGAAAGACTATGGTCCAAATTTTAGTTGTAGTCATTAGGATGTTTGTTTGATAGCTTAGATTATGTTTGTCTATTATTTCATAGATCTAGCTTCACTCATTTTTGTTTAGTTGTAGTTTGATGATCAATGGTTCATTACTGTTAGGAGATACAAAATTCCCATATAGATAGATTCTGATATATATGTGTGTGTGTGTGTGTGTGTGTGTTGGGACAAGTAGTACTCAATGGTGTCAATAGTTTAGCTTCCATGTGTTGGAGTCATTTGGAAGTCCATGATGAATGTGTAATGTCCTTAGTTCATTTCGTTTGAAGTGTTCACTGAAGGGTCTGTTGATTAGCATGTTGCCATGGTGCATTTTTCTAAAAATTAGGGTCTAAGCCCATACAATTCCAAAGGATATTCAATGTTAAATTGTCAGGTGATATTTGAATCTCCAGTTGCAAGTGAAGTAATTACCCGCATGTTTTCAATGTAAATAATTGGTAGTTTGGGTTAAGTAGTTTTATATTGTTGTTACTAATGGCATGGTGAAAAATTAGATTCAAAATATGCTTGGTCAGCCTTTGATTTCTTTCTCCAAAATTTTTACAACATTTTGTGTTACATGTGATTTAAAAGAGGTTAAGTCTCAAGTGGGCCTTAATATCAAAGGCTCTCATGCTGGGAACAATTGAGCCCGTTTCTGGCCCAGATGAGACAACCTGTTTGGAGTCCGGCTCAATGGGTTTTGGCTCTTGATTTCTTTAACTTTTGGGCTCAATTTCGAGCCCAAGTTCGCAAACCGTATCTTCCTCAAAGATTTGCTTATATAACAAGCCTCTTGATGGCCCAATATTTCAATGGTTAAAAGTATGCACAACTTGTGACGCCTTAGCTATAATCCGTCGCCTGTCAATAAACCTCGAATTAATTTAGGAAGTAATCATGATCCCTCGTAGTTTGCTTTAGGCACGTAATTAAATCATAACAACTATGAGTACGGTTCCCGTGGTGTAGTTGTGGTACCTAATTTCAAATTAGTTTTAAATATGAACATCCGTAGATCGCTTTAGTTGAATGCAAATCTTTTGAAGTAAATTGAGGCGTGCCATTCACAAAATGAGTCCCATAATCTATGGCCCTCACATTAATACCAAAACAAGTGTGGAAAAGACTTGGATCATTCATAACTAGTGTAGAAAATACTTTGAACTCCGTAGTTTGCTTTAGGCGCGTTATAAATTAAAATTATCATAGCTACGGGTACGGTTTCGGTGACGTAGTTGTGATACGTAATTTCCAAATCCGGGGGTACATTATGTGACTCAGCCATAACAACTAATAATGCTAATAATTTAAACATGTTGTAAATTGTGGGTACGGTTCCCGTGACACGATTCGCAATGTGTATCAAACAAACAAGTGTACGACAATCGTAACTTGTTCCAGAATAATTCTGTAAATAATTAAAAGCGATGGAAAAGCTAAAAATGCACAATAGGAATAAAATATGTATTAATCAGATAATTAGGCCAATAATAATAGTTGAGCGACCGTGCTAAAACCACGAAATCTGGGAATGTCTAACACCTTCTCCCGGATTAACAGAATTCCTTACCCGGATTTTTGTATTTCGCGGACTGTAAAACAGAGTCAAACTTTCTCGATTCGGGATTTAAACCGGTGACTTGGGACACCATATATTATCCCAAGTGGCGACTCTGAATAAATAATCTCGTTTCGATTATTGTCACTTTAATTGGAAAAAATCCCTTATACCTTTCCGGGATAGTAAAAAGGAGGTGTGACACACATGTCACAAATGACACAACGGACCTACTCCAATTTCTCGAATTCCATTCCGACCCCGACATCAAGATTTCCACTGCCGACCGGATATGCCAAATTTTCAATTTTGCCAATTCAAGCCTAAATCCACCACGGACCTCCAAATTCCATTTCGGACGCACTTCTAAGTCCAAAATCACCCGACGGTGCTACCCAAATCATAAAAATCCAAATCTGAGATCGAATACTAAAAAGTCAAGACTGGGTCAAACCTTTCAAATTTAAAGCTTCAAGCTGAGAATCATTCTTCATATCTATTCCAATTAAATTGAAAACCACAACTGATGTTTTACATAAGTCATAATAGATCATACGTGGCTAGTCATGCCCAAAAACTAGCGAGCGAAGTACAAATGTTCAAAATGACCGGTCGGGTCGTTACATTCTTCCCCACTTAAACATACATCCATCCTCGAACGTGCCTACAGTTGTTTCAAAAGCCATCAAATCGCCATGTAACCTCACTATGCACATACCCGGGGGTGATCCCACGTCACCCCATCCCATATAGGTCCGATAGCACAACATAACTGAAATTCCGCAATCCAACCAAGCCTATAAACCTTAGAATCAAATTTCCACTTCCGAAATCATCTATAAGATCCGAATCTCACATCTATACTCTGAATAAGTCCGAACAAGCTGTAACAAACCATACGTGCAACCTCAGATGCAATTACATGATGTACCATATAACTCAAACACTCATAGCGATAACTTCTAATCACAGCAGTTGCTCAAAATAACCGAATATCGATAATAAACCTTTTATCAAATAAAGTCTCATTCCAACACTTCCGTATACTGTCAATGATGAATGAAACACGCAGAAAGTTATAACCATTCTTTAGATCAACCATTCATAAAGCTCCTTCTTCTTTGGCAAGGACCATAGTAAATTTCTAAGCCGAATCCCGATATTATCCTTTCAACATACTAAATCGAATCCGATAGTATTCATTCTAGATCCCAATGACCTCATCCCATCCAACACGACCACTCTAGTGACATGACACATCGATAGAATCTAAAGCCACAACTCGTGCAACCCGTGCACCAATAAGTAACAGTCCAAATGTACTCAAATCATGGAAAGTCAATCAAATGAGAGAGCTGTACCGCAAGCTCACCAGTACCACCACAACACAATGCTGAGAACCCATCACACATCGTAGAACCAAAACACACGAATCTAACCCGAAGGTTCATAGCTCAACATAACTTCGCCGCAATGTGCGACCCTATCCAAACACTAGTTCACATGAGATACCCCAAGTCACCATGCTCAAAATCATTAACCAAGCGCAATTTGATGCCTAACATCCAAAAGTGAATCACCATAACCATGGAGAAGCAAATGATGCAATGCTATACCAGTTCGAAAGAACATATCCAATGCGCAACAAATCATGCAAAACCTAAATACCCGTCTCATTCAAATCCCGCTATAAAGCCCAAATGGAACAACACCATATGTGCATATAACCACCAAATCACAACTCATCATAACACAGGAGAGTAACTCATAGATCACTCTAGAACACGAATAAGCTCAACAACAATCGAATGGCACATCTCTCGACAATAGCAGTTCGAAGTCAACAAATCCAACCCGGTGCAGAACACACATCCAGGTTGGGCCTACCAATGAATCCCAAGTAAATTCTGGTCACACACAACAGATAAAGAACCCTCCGAAAGTCCACAGTGACTGAATCACAACACATACTACCGTCTGACTAACCTTAGCTACATTTTCACAGTCCACAACCACTCAACCTTCTACTAACGAAAACTCTCAATCTCCAAATCCATTAGAACATACGAATTACCATTTCTGGTCTCAACTCCACCGCTTGAATATCTATACTTCTCCGGTTACACAATCATCCTATGAGGAATACTCCTGAAATTTTTCTGTGCCACAAGGCAAAAATCTGAACTCCAGCAATCGATCAAACAAGAGAGGTCCGCAATACCAATGAGGTATCCATAACTCAACCGTATTGCCCTTTCTGAAATATATACTCTCATCAAGCCACACCAATTAGCAATATCATTTGCCTAATCATCTGAAACTGCCCATGCTACCTAAGAATTTATGACCTTCCTTTCAGAACTAAACCGTGATCTCACACATGCAAATCTCAATTCTACACAATATACCGCATATACTATATTATCCTAGGATAGCGTAAAAACTTCATATACATTCAGAGCCACAAGCAACTACGTACTCAACTAGCCAAGAACTTTCCATTTGATCCTATCTAGAAGAAAATTACTATATATCTCATGCTCCTCACACCAGTACAAAATATACATCTCTAACCGTGGTAGAAACCATCAAGAACTCTCCGAATTCCATTTGCACAAAACCAAACTGTTAGAACTGAATTCCTCTAACTCAACCAAGCTACGCAGGCCATCAAAACCTAAGAGCATTGACACCAAACACCTGTAGAAACCCACCGCATCATAAGCACCCAAGAACCGATCATATCCATTACCATACCGATCCAACCTACTACCAAGTTGTCCTAATTCTCTGAGTTCCTTCCGAATTACCTTCAAATTGATACGTTTCCTTGCTAGTACACCACTATCCTTAACTAAAACTTGCCCCAAAAACTTTAGCCTAAAACCACATCGCCCTAAGGCTCATAAACCATCGTATTCTTCTGAAGCACCCCCCCAAAAGTACCACAACCGAGATACCCGCTCTGAAGATACCTTCTATGAATCTAAAACCATTACCTTCTCCTTCCTGATATTGGTATGTAGATTTCATAATGGTACTAAAATGCCACAAGTCCTGACATCCTCCTATATAAATCTTAGTTTCTAGCCAACACACATCCTGAAGATTTCCAATTACTACATGTAAATCTTGAATCCTTCAAAACCATTCTCGGAAGTCATCCACTCTATCCGATTTCAATTAGATTGATCAAATGAACCGAACGACGTGTGCCCCATTAGAACAATAACACCTATGGAAGTAATCCCACTTTATGCGACCAAATAAATTCCTGCTCTATGAACCGTACATCTTTCACCAATAACAACTCAAGTCATTCCGTGATTCTCATACACCCATAAAACATAACGTAACCTTTATTAAAAATTTCCTTTACGGATTCACTAGTATACCTCAAAGTGAAACTAATACAACACATAATCGTGCAATCAACTAATCAATAGCAGACTCCCTCACTTGGCTCGAAGCCATAGGTCAAAACACACAGAACTCCCAATGCCCATACTCTACTACTGCCATTATACCATGGTGAGGTTAAACTAATTCTTTCATAAGCTCGTGCAACACAAACCATCTAGTACTTCAAGTCATCTATAAATTTCACATTCATCATCGTAACAAACAAACCCACTCTCATAAGCGACCCAAGCTTAAATTGCAACAACACACATATATTTCACTAGTAAAGAGGACTTCCAACCAAAAACATACGGGTCACACAAAACTCAGAACACCCCGCAGGAGATAACTCACTTGCTTTGCCTCAAACTGACATCTCTTCACACTCTTCCACAGTCATAAACATCATGCAATCACTTAATCTTCCTGAGTCTGGAGTCATATCGTAACATGAAATCTACGCCATTCCCCAACTAGACAACATGAAAAGATCCACACAACCATAACTCATGGCTATACAAAAAATCAAGATAGGAATCAAGCACCAAATAGTTCTTTCTATCCTCAAGAAGACCCTTCTCGTCACATTCAACTCATATGAACATATCTCGCATTCACATCATACTCATCACATAGCCATCCAGTCATCACTTCCACTAATAGGGACACCACCGAACATATAAATCCAAAAATATGTGCTCACACAATCAACACCTCAGTGCTCAAGCTACAAGCAGAGCCCGGTCTCAAGTCCTCCAGATTGGCCCAACATCAACACACAGAAATCTCATCTTGCACCTCGATCAGGGAATCACAAGCCGTCGATGCACAACTGATACCGAGCACTCATGTGCGCATAAGAACGCGTGGAAGGAATTCAAAGAGTTATATTTCAGGCTGAATCAATGACACATGATAAGAATTCAAGAATGTGGGAATTCCTAAAGGTTTTGTAGCCTCTCGAATATAAGTATAGACGTCTCTGTACCGATCCGCGAGACTCTACTAAACCTGCTCATGACTCGTGCGACCTATGTAACCTAGGCTCTGATACCAACTTGTCACGATCCCAAAACTAACCCGGTCGTGATGGCGCCTATCATGAAACTAGGCCAGCCGATACAAACCCAAAACCAATCAGTATTTTCCATTCTTAGGATAAAATCAAATCTATTTAATAATAAACCTTTATATAATGGATAATGTAATTGGCCTCTCGGAAAAAACTCACTCGAATACAGCCCCTCAGGCAACATAAATCATAAATATCCTCTTGGTCAACATAAGTCATAAACAACCCCTCGGGCAATCATTTATACATCTCATAACATAAAAATCTTAGTGAAAATTTCAAAGCCAACTCAGCAATTAGGTTTCGAACATCTTTTGAAAACTCCAGTTTTAATGAAAGTTGTTTAAAACAATTGTTCAACATTTGCAATAGAGGCTCAGTATAAAGAGGAGTGAAAATAGTAGTTTCATAAAAATAAGCCCCTCAGGTAAAGTATCACTCATGTATATATATACATGAGTGATATATACTCGTGTGCGTGTGTATATATATAGCCCCTCGGGCAGCCTCTCAGTCACTCGAGACTCAACTCTCATCAATCAGCGCTCACGCTCAATAGGTACCTTATAATAACCGTTGTGGCATGCAACTCGATCCATAAATATATATAGTCGACTATGCTTATTGGGGGTGTGCATACTTCAGAGGGGCTCCTACAGCCCAAGCGTTATATCGCTGCGGCGTGCAACCCGACCCAACATATCGTTGCAGCGTGTAGACCGATCCATAAATATATAATCCTCACAACCAGGCCCCTGGCCTCTCTCAGTCATCAACCTCACAATCAGGCCATCGACCTCTCTCCGTCATCAATCTTACGATCAGGCCCTCGGCCTATCTCAGTCATCAACCTCACAAGCCACTCGGGCTATCAATAAAACAGGGTGTTCAGCCCAAAATATCATATTTATGCATCAAAAGAATAATAAATACTGAGTTACGAAATCAATAAGAACATAACATGACTAAGTGCAGATCTTAAGTCAAAACAGTGAGGAAATAATAAGGAAAAGCTCCTAAGGGTCCAAACAACTTGGCACGAGGCCCAAATATGGCATTCAGCCCAAAATATAGTAATATTTTCCAAAGCACAAGAGTATTAAATAGTTTTTAGGCAAATACACAATTTAAGAGTCGCTATGGGGCGGACCAAGTCACAATCCCCAACGGTGCACGTCCCCACGCTCGTTATCTAGCATGTGCGTCACCTATATAGTGAAATATGGGGTTTCATACCCTCAGGACAAGATTTACAATCATTACTTACCTCAAACCGAATGAAAATCTACACCGCGATGCCCTTCCCTCTCGACTAGGCCTCAAATCACCCTGAATCTATCCAAAATCAGAATCATATCACAATACATGCCAAAGGGACAAAGCCCACACGAAAATTGTCAAATTAAACTCAAAATTTCGAAATTAGCCAAATCCGACCCCCAGGCCCACGTATCGGAATCCGATAAAATCACATCATTAAAATCCTTATCCTCTCACGAGTCCATACATACCAAATTTACCAAAATCCAACCTCATATGGTCACTGAAATTTTCAAAATCTACTCTCCAATTTCAAGCCCTAAATTCCCAAATTTCTAGTCCAACTTCTCAATTAGATGATGAATAAGATCATAGATTCATAAAATTTAAACCTATCGCATCTGCTTCTACAGAAAAGACCCAACTCCACAGTGTCTGCATTTGCGGCTCCCTACTCGCACAAGAGACCTCGCACCTGCGGTCCCCAACCCGCAGGTGTGGAAATGACAGAAGCAGCACAATCAACAATATCAACTCAAGGCCAAACTTTCCGAAAACTATCTGAAATCACCCCGAGGCCCCCGGGACATCAACCAAAAATACGAACAAGTCACATGTCTCAATTCAGACTTATTCTAACCTTCGAAACACTCAAAACTACATCAAAACATCAAATCACCCTCGGATTCAAGCCTAAGGATTTAGAAACTTCCAAATTCCACAAACGACGCCGAAATCTATCAAATCACCTCCGAATGACCTGAAATTTTGCACATACGTCACAAGTGACACAACAGACCTACTCTAATTTCTGGAACTCCATTTCAACCCTGATATCAAGATTTCCATTGCCAACCGTAAATGCCAAATTTCTAATTTAGCCAGTTCGAGCCTAAATCCACAACGGACCTCCAAATTCCATTCCAGACGTGCTCCTAAGTCTAAAATCACATGACGGAGCTACCCAAATCATATAAATCCGAATCCGAGATCGAATACTAAAAATTCATGACTGGGTCAAACCTTTCAAATTTAAAGCTTCACGTTTAGAATCATTCTTCATATCTATTCCAATTAACCTGAAAACCACAACCGATGATTTAAATAAGCCATAATACATCATACGGGACTAGTCATGCTCGAAAACTGACAAAAAAATACAAATGCTCAAAACGACCGGTCGGGTCGTTACAGTTATATATATAGTTCAAAAATTGGTCCCAAGGGTTTTGGTTTAGTGGTAAGGGTGCATCACGGGAGGTGCTAGTTAGGCGCATATCACGAGTTCGAGCCTTGCTGCAAACAAAACTTGGTATTTAGTTTAGGTAGAGAAGGGTAGAGAGGCGGGCTCATCATCCACCGAGTTTGAACTATAAGAAGCAATTGAACTCTCACCAGAATTTCCTTTAAGCAGACTGTTAAATTTGGCAGTTCTATTCTTAAATGCTGAACAAAATTGTTATACCAACTCCCAGTATCTCCACAGTTGCTTTCAAATAGTTACCCAACCTTCGGTGTATGAGTGGTTCAACTATGGAAGGGCCAACTGATGTTCTACCTTTAATATAGTTCAAGCTTGAAGACTATACTTGCCTAGGAGAAATAAGTACAAGGCTATGCCGAAGTTATTTAAGATACGTTTTAAAAGGAATGAACCAGAAGGAAAGGAGAGGAAACGAATGATAATACTACTAAGTTTTTGTGCTTAAAATATGCTATCGTTGTCTTTTCTTTTCGTCCCTTTTCAGTATGAGTATGCAAAGCATAAAAGTTTGATGCTCTAGAGAATTTTACTCATCTGATATGAAATTTATCTCCTTCAGAATGAAATGTACTCGAAGATTATGTAAAATGAGATTGTTGATCCATTTGATCATCTTACAGGAGCTCTGAGGTACTGTTATGCTGCTTGTGAAGAATGAAATGATGATTTGGCTTAAGAAACAGTAAATGTTAGCTATATGTGGAGTCTATGTTTAAGTTTTCACATTCACAGAAATTGGAATGTATATAGTTCAAGTTATCTACACTAGAGGAAATCTTCCATAATAGAAACAGAAGAAGATGAATGTGGTCAAAACTTGTCAGCATGTTGTGGGATAAATCAAGAACTGACATGGAATGCATCCAATTAGACCATGCCCAATCAGGAATTGTTCCTTGAATCTTGTTATGTGAAAGATCTAACTACTCAATGTTCTTTGCTGATCGCGAAAAATCCAATTTATTTACTTCACAAACATACAACAATAAGCTTGAAAAAGATTTAGGCAAGGTAGACTTGGCTTTGTTCTCATTGGTTAGCGAAATATTATTATATGAAAGATCCAGATCGGTAAGTTGTTTGAGATTTGAAAAGATGCTGACATCTACATTGCCACTAAAATTATAAAATGAAAGATGAAGTATTGTTAGATTCATGAGGTTTTAAAGTGACTTGGGAAGAGGACCTTGCAGCTGGTTGTGTCCTAAATCAATCCAGACTAATGTATTGTAGTTGAAATCCTCAAGCTGATCGGAAAAGTGGTTAAGACTCAAGTCTAGTGCACTTAGTGATAGAAGTGAGGATATCCATGATGGTAATGTTCCATTAAAAAAGTTATTTGTTAGCAGAAGTGTGTTTAGATTCTGCAGTCCACTAGTAAAAGGAGGAATTGGTCTTTCAAGATGGTTATTTCGAAGATCCATAGACTCTATACAGGTGAGATTCCAAAGAGATTTTGGAATAGGTCCTGAGAGATTATCAGAACTAAGTTTCAAGGATCGCAAGGATGTTAGATAGACAAAAGATAGAGGAATTGGTCCTTCGAGATGGTTATTTGAAAGATGCAACAACTCTAGACGAGTGAGATTCCAAAGAGATTATGGAATTGGCCCCGAGAGATTGCAAGAATTAAGTTCCAAGGACTGCAATAATGTTAGATAATCAAGAGATTCAGGCAAATAACCATAAAACTGAACTGGAGAAAGATCTATCTCCCTGAGAGATACACTGCTGTTCCATTTGGTCTTTGAAAAATAACCACCGAGCTGATTATTGTTTGACAAGGTAAGAACTTGCAAGTTTGGCAAGTGAAAAATAGTCTCAGGAATTATCCCAGACAATCCTATGGATCCCAACCTCAGAGTTGTTATATAAGAAGATAAATTTTGAGGTATGGCCGAAGTGACGTCTACTTCAGTAAGATCAAGCTCTCTTAAGAGGGTCAAATTCTGAAGGAGCAATTTAAAATTGTGAGGCCCGAAACTCAGCATAAGTAAAGGTTGTGCGAGACGAAGGGACTGTAACTTGGAGAGATGAGAGATTTCAGAAGGAATTCGACCTAAGAAATATGAGTAGGAAAGATCAAGATGCGTCAAGTTCAAAAACCTACCAAATTTGGGTGAAATAAGTGAAGGAAGGAAATTCCTAGAAAGGTTAAGCTTTTGGAAATAAAAGAGTTCGAAGAGGCTGCTATTGGAATCAATCTTTCCAACTAGATTGTTGCAACTGAGATCAAGCTCAATAACATGGTCAGTCATTTCATCGCATATCACTCCATCCCATAAGCAGCAATATCTGCTCATATTCCATGTACTCGTTTTGCATAAGATTTTTGACCACACCAATTGTGAAAAAATAAAGTTAACTTTTTGGAAGAGTTAAAACTATAATTAGAAGAAGTTTTTAGAGAGTTATGGAGTAATATCTTGGATATTTGTTGTACTTAAGAAATATCTAGATATTCTAGAGTCTTGGTTAAGAAAGATATTAGTAGAAGATAATAAAATTGTCTAGATTATTTTTGTATCTAGAATCTTCCCTAGACAAGTATAAATAGGAGTGGCCTTAGGCATTTGTATTTGAAGTCAAATTCAAGAAAACCTTCTTTCTTAAATAAAATTTTCCTCTCCGCAACTTTCCTTCTTTTTTTTGAAAGCTTCCTCTTCCTTAGTTGAATCTTTCTATTTTAGTTAACGATCTTGGGCTAACAGAAAGTCTCCGAATATATACTCTTCTTCTGCTATTCTTTACGCCAATAAGATGAAGAGGCTTCTACAACAAGTGTTTGCATGAATTCTAGAAGGGCAAGGCTTTGACCTTTGGTGCATGATTGAGGCTGTGCCAGTGAAGAAAAAGCAAACTGATAGGGAAAGAAAGATAGTAGAATTAGCAGAAGGTGCTCAAATATATAGCCCATTTTCGCGATAGTATAAAAATCAAAATTGGTTGACAGGAAATGCAGAAAGCTGTGCTTTTTTGTTATTTCCAAATCAATATTCTTGAAATACATATATACAGGTGGATGCTATGAATTCTTTAGAAAGTTAGTCTGCTAATCAAAAATTTCAGCTTTGAAATGTTATACTGTAGCTGTTAAGCCAAACAAATCTGGACCACATTCATTATCAAGGAGGCAGTCAGTAAGTAATGAAGGTTTGCCGTGTGATACGGTCAAACGTCTCTATAACAGCTTTGTTTGTTCCGAATATTTTTGGATGTTATAGCGAATTGCTAGCATGAAATTTGATACCGGAAAAAACTTGACTTTTATAGTAAAGTTTTGTTATATAAGAATAGTGTATGTGTTTCATTAAAATGAATGCAATGAGTTATCCATAACATGTCAAGGACAAAACCAGTACTTGAATCTTAGCTCAAGTCAATGCACAAGTAGTCTTTCCGTTGAAATTTTCAAATGAAAGCCTACTACGGACAAACCTTTTCCAAGTTGATGTTTCACTTTGATTTTAGTCATTAACTGTTGAAAAGAACATATGACCTATACTACATTTAACTGGTCAACAGGTTGCTATTAGAGAGTAAATTCCATTAAATGGTGTAAGGAAAGTTGGTGGAATTATTTATATGAATATACTGCAAGACTGAGTCAAGTGGCCAATTGCCCATGTCTTCTCATTTACTCAAGGATGTGAGGGATTTTGATAAGATCCAAAGTCTTTTTTCCATGGGGAATATACTGAAATATGTTTTCGAATGCGAGGCTTGTGAGGGAAATTATATGAAAATAGTATACTAAAGCTTAGATAATTAGCAGTCCGAGAGTATTTTGATCAAATAGTTGAGTACTAAATACAACTTTCATAAACAAGGGGTGGTCCTTCCCTAGAGCAGATAAAGCAACTGCATTAGGCCCCATATTTACGGGGGCCATTTTTTGTTACATTTAATATACTATATAAAAGTTTTAAAAAAATTATCTAAAGTGAAAAAGTTTGATTTCTTTCTTTGACAAATATAGAAAACAAGAATTTGCATCTGCTATGATTTCTTCCAAGGAAATTGCATTTGAAATGAATATCGAACTCGAATTTCGTAAGAAACGTGTGATATATAGGAAGAAATAATTTGATTAGAATGGTGATAATGAAATCTCAAAATCTCTCGAAGAGTCCTTTAGAATTGATTACTTTCTTATACATAGTAGACAAGACTATTTTTCACTTCAAAATATATTTGAATAATTCAAAGCATTTAAAAATATTTTTTGTTTGCTATTTAGCAGTAAAAAGCTAAGATCACTAGATGATAGAAATTTTAAAAAATATTGCCTTAATCTTGAATATTTCTTAAAGCATAATAATCAATCCGATATTGATGGATTATATTTATATTTTGAACCAAAAGTTTTAAGAAAAATAGTACAATTAGAAGATAACAATTTAATTGATATACTCAATCAAATAAAAAGATTTGATTCCTTTCCAAATGTATATATTGCTTATAGAATAATGTGAATAACTCTTGTTAGTGTTGCTTCAAGGAAAGAAGTTTTTCAAAATTAAAATTGATAAAATCTTACCTAAGATCAACAATGTCTCAAAAGAGGTTAAATGGATTAGCTATATTGTCAATTGAGAAAGACTTATAGGAGAAATTGATTAAAAAAAAATTATTAATAATTTTGTATCTAAAAAAAGCTAGAAAAATAGATTTAAAAATTAAATTTTTATCTTCTATAGCAAAGGTTAACACCTTATTTATTTTAAATAAATACCATTTAAAAAAATTATATTTTATAGTTACCTTTTAATATTTATATCTAATTTTGGTTATCTCCTACCCCTAAGTCACTAAATACGTTATTCAGTTACACTATTTTATTTCTCTCTCTACTTTGATACATGTCATTCTCTTCCCCCATTCCTTGAAAATACGATGCTCAATCTCAAAATTCCTCTACGTGCTTCCCATCTAACCCCACCCCCACCACCCTACAACCCTCTTACTCAATGCCAATGCCAGCCCCTTAACCAAAATCATCAATATTTTCAAGAAGCAAATCATCAAGTCAACAAAATACCAGAACAACAAAATCAACGCATTGTTACATCTCTTCTCTGTCGAATCGCCACCTTAGAATCTTCCCCCCGCCGTACCTCTTCTAGTTCTCATCGTTCTCGTCAGTCCCTATGCGATGTTTCAGCGCGTACTATTCAAACGCACTTTAGAGCCTTCCTTGCTCGTAGATCGAGAATCCTCCGGCAGCTAAAACATCTGGCTTTTATTGTATTCATTGTCTTTTTTTTCTCATTATAATTCAATATATCACGTTGTATTCCATGTATTTCATTGTATTCACTGTCTTTTGTTTCCATTGTATTTCAATATATCCCGCTGTATTCTATGTATTTCATTGTATTCAGTGTCTCGCTATATGCCATGAATGTATTCATATGGTTTTTTTAATTAATATAATTTATGTATTCAGATGTATTATATAATTTCTCTGAAGATTGCTATGTTTTTGGGGTATTTTTCGGTTGAGAATCTTTTTTATAACTGGAAATACAAATTTTGTGTGTTATAATTGAGTTTGTTGAGTTATATTAGGGGTCTATTATGTTAATTGTTTCACTTTCCATTTAAAAACAGTATAATCCCCTGTTTCACGCCGTGAATACAGTCAAATACAATAATCTATCCAGCTGTAATCCCATGTTTCACGCCATGAATACAATCGCATACACTCGAATACAACAACTGATTAGCTGGACTTCTCTGATTCTACAGTAGCTTATGTACATCTAATACATCTTATAA
Organism: Nicotiana sylvestris; assembly: GCF_000393655.2. Taxonomy (NCBI): domain Eukaryota; kingdom Viridiplantae; phylum Streptophyta; class Magnoliopsida; order Solanales; family Solanaceae; genus Nicotiana; species Nicotiana sylvestris. The sequence goes on from NC_091059.1 coordinate 171,569,145, forward strand.
CAACAGAAAACGTATCTAGAATCCGTAATATAGCAAATAGTATCTATAGATAGCTAATTACCACTAAAAGATAGTGCTTTATGAAAATTTCTCTTTAAAAATTAAGGTCCCTTATAAAATTTGACTTTAGGCCACATAATTCGTTGGGCCGCCTCTGGCTATTTACCAACTGCAACTATTGTTTCAATAATTACCATTCGTAGAAAAAGTTTTGTTGACAGCTGGTTGTAATAACTGTATTCGTTCACGCACAATGATTGTATCAATGCATATAGTTTTAATGGAAAAGCTAAAATCGTGAGATGAGATCTTTTTAAAAACGAAAAACGCAATAAATAAGCGTGTATCACTTATTGAATAAGTAATTGTTTCCGGAAGCTTTTTTTTTTTGTTTGTCACTTTACTTTGATTTTAGTAATTAGTACTTCCTCCGTTCCTATTTATGTGAACCTGTTTGACTAGGCACGAAGTTTAAGAAAAAATAAAGACTTTTGGAATTTATGGTCCTAAACAAATCAAAAAGGGGCCCAGAGTATTCGTGTGGTTATAAAAGCTTCTCATTAAGCGTAAAATTGTAAGTTTAAGCTAAATTGTTTTCAAATTTAGAAAGGGGTCATTCTTTTTTGAACGAACTAAAAAGGAAATAGGTTCACTTAAACTGAAACGGAGGGAGTAATTGTTGAACGGAACATAGCTCTAGCCAGCGCACAAATCTGGACTCAATTGTTGTCCTATTTCTGCATCGCATTTAGTGAAGAAAGGGACAGATCCGATTTCCGAATGAAACATTTTAAGTCAATACACATACTTTCATTTTGATGTTAGATATTGTTTAACAAGGGCAGACCCAGCCCTTCAGCTACGTTGAACCCAATAGTTTTGGTCCAAAATTTATATTTGTTTTATAAAATTTATTAAATATGCATAAATTATTAAGTTAGAATCCAGTAGCTTACAAGAACTTTAATTTTGAACCCATAAATTTTAAATACTAGCTCCACCGCTGATTTAACTGGACTTATGTCTTCATGCCTCATCACACTTTTATGCTTTGTTTAATTATACTGGAAATACGTCTTACTGAGATACATGTAAGAACAACTTAATTCTTCATCATTACCTTCATATGAATTATTCTCAAATGTATTAAATTGATGTCCTTTAGGGATGCATCCTTCAATATGATTGTGGGAGAAATTTAAAACTGCAAGATAATCAAGTGAAACAAGTTTTTCTGATATCACCCTAAAAACTGGTTAATCGAAAGGTCCAATAATTCAACTACAGATAAATTCCCAAGTGATTATGGCATGTGATCTTGCAATCCATTATGAGACAAAAAATTAGATAATCCAATGTATTAACTCAAGTCAATACCAAGTCTTCCCGTGGAAATTTCAATGGAAGCTACAATGGACATACTTTTTCAAGTTGATTTTAGTTAGTAGTAATTGTTAAATAGAACATAGCTAAAGTAATTGCACATGGCTTGGAGTTACTTGCTCCTTCCTATTTCTACATCTCATTTATAGCATTTTTAGTGTAAAAAGAGAATAAAGGGCCAATTCCAAACTAATAGATATATAAAGCAATCGTTTCTTTCGAATATCAAGTTCTAATGCGAATACTGTTGTTTAAGAGAATATTTTTGTTGTAGAAATTAAAATCTCAAATTCAGAATCTTCCGTTACACAAATTTTCTGAGAAACGAAGTCATGGACACGCAGGTTCATGGCTAGATCAACTACTTCAAGAGCACTTATCCATAAACCAATTACTGGTACAAATAAACATAAAAAATGTAACTAACGTTTATGAGTTAATACATAAGTATTTAAATGGAAATGCCAAAGTAAAAACTATAACAAGGTAAAACTTTCACTTTGATGTTAAACATTGTTTTCTTGAACTTATTTCTTTTTCGTGATTGCACTAGTTATTTATGAAAGAAAAACGTTGTGTCTATTCCATGGTTTCTTTTTCTTTTTCATCTTTTTTTAACACAGATTCTCCACAAATAAAGCCGCTAGAAACTCGAAGGTGTAACTTTTCTTGTTTGGATGGTTGTTGCTTGTTGTATTGTATCGTATTGTTACTTTAAATATAATGTTTGTTTTGATTGTTACTTAAATTATATTGTATCATATTATTTTAATCTGTCGTTACGTATGTTTACCCTAAAATTCGAGTAACAATTAAACTTATATTGTCATCAATAGATTGAAATCGACATCAATAGATTGTTTTGGGCAAGAGCGATCGATTGATGGTAATTTCAACTCATTGCATGACCATCAGAGTTTGGACGAGAGCTTGACCGTCGGTGTCCGTCTACTAATGTTTTCTTCGATCGAGTTTAAGCTATGATTTGGTGATTCACCTTCCCTTTCATTTTTCTTTTCTGTTTTCTTTTGGTTTTGTGCATCAATGTTGGTTTAAGTGGCATATCTATGGTTAGTTAACTGTTTTGTTCTTTTGAGTACTTTAATTAAAAATATTATAGTCTATGACTCTATGCACTTGTTAGTATTCAAACTGAATAAACTGAAGTTACCGAACCGAATAAACCGAAATCGAAAAGAGAAAAATCGAACCATACCGAATTTAATTAGATACGATATTGGTATAGCATTTTAAGAAATTGAATACCGAAAATACCGAACTGAAATGTCTAAATACCCTACCGTTCCGACCGACAAACACCCTAAGTATAGATGCAAATGCTAGGACAAAGCCTGATAATGTAAACTGGCATTGTAGCAGTCAAAGAATCTAAGCTAAACTGAAATGTACTTGAACCAATCTGTCACGACCCGAATTTTCCACCATCGGGACCGTGATGGCGCCTAACATTGAACCCGCTAGGCAAGCCAACGTTACTGATTATTTTGTCTTTTTACTTTATCTTTTAACAATTTACAAGTTAACATAACCTAAACATCGGAATAAAATGCGGAAGAATGGAATTTAACAATTTAACTGAATACTAATACGAGATCCATAATACAACTACACCTAGAACTGGTGTCACAATGTTACGGACTGTCTACGAATACTACAAATAGTGGTCTGAACAAGAAAATACAAATCTGTCTCAGAAATAGATAAAACAGAAGGAAATATGATAAAAGGGGGAACCAAGGCCTGCAGACGACTGCAGGACTACCTCGGGTCTCCATTGGACGGAAGGTAGCAACCTCGAACTACGGTCTGTAGGGTCTAGTACCGGGATCTGCAAAAAAGAGCGCAGAGTGTAGTATCAGTACAACTGATCCCATGTACTGGTAAGTGTCGAGCCTAACCTCGACGAAGTAGTGACGAGGCTAGGATGCGACAACCATATAAATATGTGTAATTAAATCATATACGAGAAGCAATAATAACAAGAATTAAACAGAATAAGACGAGAAAAGGGAAAACATACTGAGGGAGATATCAGTTTATGACAATAATAAAGTAAAGTGACAAAGTAAATATCAAGCTAGGAGCAACGGAAATGATAACACAGTAACAAGTGCACGGCATCACCCTTCGCGCTTTTACTTTCAATAATATGGCACGGCATCACCCTTCGTGCATTAACACTCACAATATCGGCACGGCATCACCCTTCGTGCATTAAAACTCACTCATAATATCATACACGACATCACCCTTTGTGCTTTACACTCTTTCTCACCCAACCAAATGAAATGATAACATCACGGCAAGTGAATCAACAATAGAAACATCAATAGAAACAATACCGTCCCGGCAAGGGAGTCAACAATAGAAACAATATCATCCCGATAAGGGAATTAGCTACAACCTATCTAGTTTCAACAGTTACTTCAGAAAATAAACCCCAACTTGAGCCAATACTCGACAATGGTCAATTACCAAGCATTTATCATAAATCTTGTTCCACAGTGCTAATCATCAATTGAAGAGTGAATAACACATAATAAAATCACAACAAACGTAATATAAGACTTATAAGCATGCTTGATACCAACATATAGATACTCGTCACCTTACCTATACTTCTTACTCGACACTAACACATAGAAAATAAGACACAACACCTATTCCCTCAAGCTAAGGTTAGACCAAACACTTACCTTGTATTCCACGGCCAAACTCAAGCCTCAAATACCGCTTTCCCTTAAGATTTCGCCTCTAATTCACTTGTATCTAGTCATAATTAACTTAACAACATCAATAAATGCTAAAGAATTCAACTCCATTGCTTAATTATAGGTTTTCTATCATTTTTTCCAAAAAGCCCAAAAATCGATCGCGGGCCCGCTTGGTCAAAACTCGAGGTCCGGGCCAAAAAACGAATACTCATTCACCCACGAGCCCAAATATGCAATTAACTTCAGAATCCAACCCCAAATCGAGGTCTAAATCCCCAAATTTGTAAAATTCCCAATTCCCCTAAAATCCCTAATTTCTACCCTTAAAGAACAAGATTTAGGCCTAGAAATCTAATGGGTGTTGATGGAAAATGAAAGAAATGAGTTCAAGAACACATACCTATGATTTGGTGTTGAAATTTCTCTTCAAAAAACTCCCTAGGTCGGATTCTATGGAAGGAGATATGAAATTATTGCCTATTCCCATTTTGATTATGTTTTAAAAAGACTGGGCAGGCCTTCTTCGCGCTCGCGAAGGGCCTGCTATGTTCGCGAAGAGCTGCCTTGTTCAGGCTTATGTGATCGCGAGATCTTCCACACGTTCGCGAAGGGTATGCCAGTCCTTCGCATTCGCGGACCAATGTACGCATTCGCGTAGAAGAAAGGATCGATTCCCCAGCCCGCCTCCATTACACTACACATTCGCATGTGGCCAGTCGCGTTCGCGAAGAGCAAAACCCCTAGTGCTCCGCATGTGCGACCAAAGCCTCGTGTTCACGTAGAAGAAATCCCTCCCCAGCGCAGCTTGTACTTCGCGTTCGCGTGAGCTGCATCGCGAACGTGAAGAACAAAATCTCTGAATACCAGAAGTAGCAAAACATCAGAAGTTCTTAAGTTCAAAACATCCCGAAACCTATCCGAAACATGCCCGAGCCTTCGGGGCTCCAAACCAAGAATGCACACCAACATAAAAACATCATACGCACTTACTCGTCCGATCAAATCGCCAAATTAACACCTAGAACTACGAGTTTAGCATTAAAATCAAAGAAAAATCTCAAGAACTCTTAAAGTTTCCATTTTCACAATCGAGGGTCCGAATCACGTCATATGAATTCCGTTTCTTACCAAAGTTTACAGGCACAACTTGAATACCATATCAAACCTATACCAGGCTCCAGAACCAAAATACAGGCCCGATACCATCAAATTCAAGCATCGTTAAATTTTCAAAAACTCTTATATTTTCAGTTAAACAATTTCTTTCAAAAATTTATTTCTCGGGCTAGGGACCTCAAAATTCAATTCCGGGCATATTCCCGAGTCCTATATTTTCTAGGGACCCTCCGGGACCTATGGGACTGGGTCCGTTTACCTAAAATATTGACCAAAGTCAACTTAAATTCAATTTTAAAGGCAAAATTTGCATTTTCTCAATTTTTTACATAAAGGCTTTCCGGATATATGTCCGGACTATGCACGCAAATCGAGGAGGAATAAAATAAGGTCTTGAAGGCCTCGGAACCCCGTATTGGGTTCTAAAACACGAGATGACCTTTTGGTCATCACATTCTCCACCTCTAAAACAATTGTTCGTCCTCGAACGGACATAGAAAAGTATTTGAGTCAGGGAAAAGATCGGGATATGGCTCCGCATATCGGACTCGAACTTCCAAGTTGCTGCCTCAACAGGCTGACCTCTCCACTTCACACGAACTGAAGGATAACTCTTTGATCTCAACTAACAAACCTGCCGGTCTAGAATAGCTACCGGCTCATCCTCATAGGTCAAGTCCTTGTCTAGCTGGATAGTGCTGAAGTCTAACACGTGGGATGGATTGTCGTGATACTTTCAAAGCATGGACATATGAAACACTGGATGCACAACCAATAAACTCGGCGACAACGGAAGTCTGTAAGCCACCTCTCCTACTCGATCAAGAATCTCAAAAGGACCGATGAATCTAGGGCTTAACTTGCCCTTCTTCCCATATCTCATCACGCCCTTCATGGGTGACACCCGAAGCAACACTCGCTCTCCAGCCATGAATGCCACATCACAAACCTTACGATTGGCATAACTCTTCTGCCTGGACTGAGCTGTACGAAGTCTATCCTGAATAATCTTAACCTTATCCAAGGCATCCTGTACTAAGTCTGTACACAACAACCGAGCCTCTCCCGGCTCAAACCATCCAACCAGCGACCAACACTGCCTACCATATAATGCCCCATAGGGAGCCATCTGAATGCTCGACTGATAACTGTTGTTGTAGGCAAACTCTGCTAATGGAAAGAACTGATCCCAAGAACCTCAAAAGTTAATAACACATGATCGGACCATATCCTCCAAAATCTGAATAATATGCTCGGACTATCCGTCCGTCTAAGGATGAAATGATATGCTCAACTTGACCCGTGTACCCAACTCATGTTGTACTGCCCTCCAGAAATGCGAGGTAAACTGCGTACCTTGGTCAGAAATAAGAGACACGGGCATACCATGAAGACGAACAATCTCCTAGATATAAATCTCTGCCAAACCGTTAAGAAGAAATAGGAAACTGCCACGAGAATGAAATGCGCTAACTTGGTCAGCCTATCCACAATTGCCCATACTGCATCGAACTTCCTCTGAGTTCGTGGGAGTCCAACAACGAAATCCATAGTAATATGCTCCCACTTCCGCTCAAGAATCTCAATCTTCTGAAACAAACCACCAGGTCTCTGATGCTTGTACTTTACCTGTTGACAATTCAAACACCGAGCTACATACGCAACAATATCCTTCTTCTTCCTCCTCCACCAATAATGCTGCCACAAATACTGATACATCTTAACATCACCCGAATGAATAGAGTACCGGGAACTATTAGCCTCTTCTAGAATCAACTCATGAAAACCATCTACATTAGGCACACAAATACGACCCTGCATCCTCAAAACTCCATCATCTCCAACTGTAACCTGCTTGGCATCCCTGTGTCGCACTGTGTCCCTTAGGACAAGCAAATGAGGATCATCATATTGCCGATCTCTGATGCACTCAAATAATGAAGAACGAGCGACTGTGCAAGCTAGCACACGGCTAGGCTCAGAAACATCCAACCTTACAAACCGATTGGCTAAAGACTGAACATCCAAAGCAAGCGGTCTCTCACTGACTGGAATATACGTAAGGCTGCCCATACTGGCTGACTTCCTGCTCAAAACATTGGCAACTACATTGGCCTTCTTCGTATGATACAAGATGGTGATATCATAGTCTTTCAATAGCCCCAAACACCTCATCTGCCTCAAATTTAGCTCCTTCTGCTTGAACAAATAGTGCAAACTCTTTTGATCCATGAACACCTCACACGACACGCCATATAAATAATGGCTCTAAATCTTCAGTGCGTGAACAATGACTGCTAGCTCCAAATCATGAACTGGATAATTCTTCTCATAAATCTTCAACTGTCGTGAAGCATATGCAATAACCTTGCCATTCTACATCAATACTGCTCCAAGTCCAAAACGAGATGCATCACAATACACTGTATATGGCCTTAAACCTGTAGGCAATACAAACACCGACGCCGTAGTCAAAGCTATCTTAAGCTTCTGAAAGCTCACCTCACACTCGTCCAACCACCTGAACTGGGCACCCTTCTGGGTCAACTTGATCATCGGGGCTGCAATAGATGAAAACCCCTCCACAAACTGACGGTAATAGCCCGCCAAACCCAAGAAACTCCAGATCTCTATAGCTGATATGGGTCTAGGCCAGTCCTTGACTGCCACAATCTTCATAGAATCCACCCAAATACCCTCTACTGATACAACATGACCTAGGAATGATACTGAAATCAACAAAAACTCACATTTCGAAAACTTTGCATACAACTGACTATTTCTCAAAGTCTTAAGAATGACTCGAAGGTGCTGCTCGTACTCCTCCCGACTGCGGGAATAGATCAAAATATCATCAATGAAGACAATCATGAAGGAATCCAAATAAGGCTTAAACACTCAGTTTATCAAATCCATGAAAGCTTCTAGGGCATTTGTCAACCCGAATAACATCACTAAGAACTCATAATGCCCGTAACGAGTGCGAAAATCTGTGTTAGGGACATCAGATGCCCTAATCCTCAACTGATGGTAGCTAGATCTCAAATCAATCTTTGAAAACACTTTGGCACCCTGAAGCTGGTCAAATAAATCATCAATACTCGGTAATGGATACTTGTTCGTCATGGTGACTTTGTTCAACTGCCGATAATCTATGCACATCCCCATCGATCCATCCTTCTTCTTAACAAACAACACTGGCGCACTCCAAGGCGAGACACTAGGTCTAATAAAGCCTTTATCAAGAAAGTCCTTCAACTGTTCTTTCAATTCTTTCAACTCTGGCGGGGCCATACGATATGGCAAAATAGAAATGGGTCGAGTGCCCGGAGCCAAATCAATGCAAAAGTCAATATCCCTGTCGGGCGCATACCCGACAGGTCTGCAGGAAATACCTCTAGAAACGCATGAACAATGGGCACAGAATCCATAGAAGGGACCTCAGCACTAGAATCACGAACATACGCCAAATAGGCCAAACATCCCTTATCAACCATACGTCGAGCCTTTATATATGAGATAACCTTGCTGGTAGAATGACTAGGAGTCCCTCTCCACTCCAAATGAGGCAACCCCGACAATGCTAAGGTCACGGTCTTGTCATGACAGTCCAATATAGCATGATAAAGGGATAACCAATCCATCCCCAAAATGACATCGAAATCTACCATATCGAGAAGTAGGCGATCTACGCTAGTCTCAAGACCCCCAATAACAAACACACATGAATGATAGACTTGATCTACCATAACAAAATCACCCACCGGTGTTGACACATATACATGAGCACTCAAAGGATCACGAGGCACAACTAGATAAAGGGCAAAATAAGATGACACATAGGAATATGTGGACCCTAGATCAAATACAAATGAAGCATCCCTACTACAAACTGAAATCGTACCTGTGATAATTGCATCAGAGACCTCAGCCTCAGGTCTGGCTGGAATAACAAAACATCGGGGTTGGGCCCCATAACTCTGAACGACAATCTGAGGACAACTTCTTATTGGCTGGCCTCCACCTCTAGCTGCTTGACCTCCACCTCTAACACCTCACCCTTACCTCTAGTTGGCTAAGCGAGCGGTGGAACACCCAGTGTCGAAACCATGGCACGAGAACCCTGATACTAAGAACTACCGATGCTCGAGGGCAAAATCTAGCAATGTGCCTCGGATTACCACATGTATAACAAGACCTCGGCTGCTGAGACAACTGGCCCTGAAACTGACCCTGACAGCCTGAGTAACCACCTTGAAAACTCTGGAGCGGAGGTGCATTGATAAGAGCTGATGGTGCACTATAGGGCAACTGATCAGAATACTGCATATGAGAACCACAGCCACCTGGAGCACTGTGAGAAGCCTGAAGTGCTGAATGAAACGGCTTGGGAGGATGGCCCCTACCAAAAGGGTCCCTGCCTCCAGATGAGGCACCACTAAACCTGCTAGAATGATGGGCCTCTTGTCAGACCCCTGACCACTCCCCTACAATAGAACCATCTCAACTTGCCTGGCCACATTGGCTGCATCTTGGAAAGAAATCTTAGTCCCTATCTCCTTATCCATCTGCAATCTGATAGGCTGAGCTAGTCCTTTAATAAACCTCCTCACCATCTCTCTCTCGATGGGAAGTATAATAAGAGCATGCCGGGCCAAGGCAATAAATCTGGTCTCGTACTGAGAGACGGTCATAGAACCCTGCTGGAGACGCTCAAACTGCCTTAGATAGTCCTTCTTCTGAGTGATAGGAAGAATTCTCCAAAAATAACTGAGAAAACTGGTCCCAAGTCAAAGCCGGTGACCCGGCTAGTCTAGCCAAACAATAATCTCTCCACCAAGTCTTGGCGGAACTTGACAGATGAGAAGCAGCAAAGTCGACCCCATTGGTCTCCATTATCCCCATAAAACCTTATGACAACTGTCCAAATAATCCTGAGGATCCTTTGAAGATGTATCACCATAAGTAGTAGTGAATAGCTTGGTGAATCTGTCCAACCTCCATAAAGCATCAACAAACATAGTTGCTCCATCACCGGTCTGAGCTGCAACACCCGGCTGAACTACCCCAACCAGCTGAGTTACTGGAGTTTGAAACTGAGGAGCCATCTACTATGGAGTGCGAGTAGCGGGAGTCTGTGCTCCTTCCCCAGCCTGAGAGACGGTTGGTGCTACAAGAAGTAAGCCTACCTGGGCGACACTCTCCATAAGGCCCACTAGATGGACCAGAGCATCCTAGAGTACCGGGGAAGTGATGAACCCCTCTAGGACCTCAGCTGGCCCTACTGGAACGATCTAGGCTGGAGCCTCCTCCTCAAACACTACCTCTGGCTCCGCCGCTGGTGCTGCTGCTCTAGGCTGAGTCCAGCCCCAGCTGCTGATCAGCGAATGAAGAAGCATGTGTTCTCGCCATCTGCGAAAGAACAGAGTAGAAGTGCAATTAGCATTGAGAAATCAAGTCGCATGACAGAAACGAATAGATGTGAAGTCATTCCTAAACTCTCTAGCCTCTAGGGATAAGCACAGACGTCTCTGTACTGATCCCTCAGACTCTACCAAGCTTGTCCGTGAATTGTGAGACCTACAACCTAGGGCTCTGATACCAACTTGTCACGGCCCGAATTTCCCACCGTTGGGATCATGATGACGCCTAACGTTAAACCCTCTAGGCAAGCCAACATTACAGATCATTTTACCTTTTTACTTTATCTTTTCGCAATTTACAAGTTAAGATAACCTAAACAGCAGAATAAAATGCGTAAGAATGGAATTTAACAATTTAACTGAATACTAATATGAAATTGTAATGCCCTATATATTTAAATAAGGATGTAATAATAATAATAATAATAATAATAATAATAATAATAATAATAATAATAATAATAATAATAATAATAATAATAATAATAAAATAACTATAAAAAAAGAAGGCAAAACAAAACAAATCCAAAAAAAGGGGAAAAGAAATAGGGGTTTACAACAAAGGGCCAAGCCCATATGTAACCAAAAGCACATAAAGAGCAACGAAAGAGAGAAAGGGGGAAATAAGTCTGCTTCAGAAAAATGAATACGGTCTGCTTCAGAAAAACGCAGAAAAGGGGTTTCAAAAGGAAGAGAAGAAGAAGAAAAAAAGGCTGGAACCAAATCTTGAGAAATCTTAAAAACGCATTGGTCTTTACGGGTAACACTCAAATTTCTCATCTGGGTTCTTTTCATCTAGTAATTCTTTTTATCTCAGTTCATATATTTGAAGGGTTTCACAAGGTATACGAAAATAAATACCAATAAGAATTATTTTAGGCAAAATAAGAGTCAAACATGAAACCTCGAGGGTTGGGTATTCTAAAATAGCTGTGAATTAGCCTAAATAAGAAAATTAACATGATATCGATATTATGTAATTATAGATTGATTGGAGGAATTTGTACGAGTTGCTTGAGGTGAAGCAGTTGGTATTTCGGCACGAGTACTGTGAGTAGTAATCTTACCGCAATTTGTGTTTTCATAACTTGCATGATTTAAACATGATTTTTAATATGAATATGTTACCAATTATTTTAAGTTGCATGTGGGACAAGTCTTTTACTCGATATGATACCAAAATAGTTATTTGAGATGAATATCGTGGTATTAAATATTTTCGTTGTCACTAGGTCTGTTTTACTGTTACTTGAATTTACTGTTATCGAAAAGAAATTATATGATTTGATAAGAACCGAAATGCCCTATATTGTTTTAAAGTATTTTCTACGAGTATATACGGATTACAGAGACAAGTATAAATGGGAGTAGACATTGAATGATCCCGTAGCTAATGGCGTGTTCGTTAAACCTGGTGCACCTTGTAATTACCGATTACTGTTATAGCCCTCGCTAGTGGGAAGGTAGAACTAGTATGCCGTTACCGATTTCCCTCGAGTAGGGACTACCGTTATATATGACTTCTTGCAAAGAAGTCCACAGTTAAACCGATTAAATGATCAGTTCATTGAAACCTCCCAAAAAAATGTGAATACTGATATTATCCAGTGGTTACCGAGCTTATTACTGAATTGTTAATTATATTTTACTACAAGAAAAGCGTGATGAGACTGAAAATTTATTTAATATTTCTGAAAGGGCATTTTTTATGTTATTTTCTCTTTGAGATACTAGCATGTTTTTGACTTGTACCCAAATAAAAACGGTTGTGGTTAAGTGTTATTACTCACTGAGCTAGCGACTCATTCCCCGCTAAATTTTTTACAGAGACAACAGTTGACGCAGGCGAGGATTTCGTTAATTAGAGCGCACAGGTTGAGAATTCTTGGTGAGCCTCGCACTTGTTCGCGTGGGTGAAGATTTTTATCAGTTGTTATGGTCTTTTCTTTGAATTCTTAGAGTCACTCCATAGTCATTCTTTTGGTGTCATGAGTATAATTTTGCTATTAGTCTTATGTCGAGTATCGTTCTTTATTATCAAAGTCGGAGATAAATTAATATTTTTGGTTGTAAGTGGGTTGATTAGTAATGGTGAAGACTATTTTGGTTAATTGATAAGTTGTCGATTGTTTGAATTGCTATTAGGATGTTTGGTTACTGATTTGAGACAGGGAAATTTTTTGGAATAGTCCAAAAACAGGGGAAACTCTGCCCAATTTTCTGTAAAATTACCGACGAGGCTTACTTAGGAGCATTTGCTCCTAAGTGCCGGTCACAATCCTAAATTGGGTCGTGACAAAGTTGATATCAGAGCTTAGGCTTTAAGTCCCGAGTCATGAAGCAATGTTTAGTAGAGTCTTGTTCATGGGTATGTAGGCGTCCATACTTATGATCTCGAGGCTACTGAACATTTAGGAAAGTTTTCCTTTCTTTCATTCTTTGATCGTGCGTTGAGATAACTTGAGATTGACTTTGGAATATTTCTTTCGCAGATGGCTAGGACACGCACACCTTCATCTACTGGACGTGGTGCTATCCGGGGTGGAGGTCAAATTGGGGTGCATCAAACTAGAAGACAAACTGCTCCCCAATCTCAAGTTGGGAACATGGGTCAAACCCAAGCTGTTATGCCAGATCAAGTGCAAGAGCAGGGAGTTCAAAACGCTCCACCACCAGTATCAATTGTTGTACCTACTGTTGCCTTACCTGCAGATACAGTGGCAAGGTTATTGAATGTGTTAGAGGCACTGGTACCTACTCAGGGCGGAAGTTTATCTCCTCAGGTTACTTTGCAGACACAAGCACCTATACAGACTCAGCCTTTCGGGAATAAGGAAGTATCCCTACACGACTTCCTGAAATTGAAATCACCAAAATTCACAGGTTCCGAAAATTCAGCAGATCCTCAAAGTTTCTTGGATGGACACTCAAGGCATTACGTGCTCTAGAATGTTCTAGTGAGAGAGCCGTGGAGCTCGCATCATACAAACTAGAGGATATGGCCAACACATGGTATGAAACTGTATTACTAGGAAGGCCAGCAGGAGCAGCACCACTGACATGGGACGGGTTCACAAAGTTGTTCAAGAATCATTTTCTTCCAGACAGTCTGATGCAACAATATGCTAGAGACTTTGAGAGATTGGTTCAGACTCTAGATATGGATGTGTCAACATATAACACTAAGTTCTGTAAGCTGGCTATATATGCTCCTCACTTAGTGCCTACCGAAGAAGCTCGAGTTTAGAGGTTTGCTGATGGATTGGTTGGTCGTCTATACACTGTAGTAGCCCCACGGATGAAGACTTTATCCTACTCTGATGTAGTCGACCTTGCTAGAAAGATTGAAAATAAGGGACGTAAGGAGCGTGCAGCTAGTGATTTACGTAAGAAGGCCAAGACAAGAGGGGCTTTCAAAGGTGGTTTTAGTTAAAATAGAAGAGCGGGAAATCAGGGACAACAACAACAATAGGGTTCTCAGACAGGGACATACATGTCTTCACAGTTCACATACAGACCACATTACAGATAGGGTAATAGGGGACCATCATCTTCTGGACATCGTAATTCTGGGCAGATATATGCCACTACTCCAGTCTGCCAGACTTGTGATAGATTACATTTGGGCCAATATTGTGTTCTAACTGGAGAGTGCTTTCGGTGTGGCCAGTTGGGACATCACTTGAGGGATTTCCCTCAACCTCCGAGAAATTTTAACCCGGCTTCTATTCAGTCAGCTGCACCGACTCAGACTACTCGTGATACTTTAGGTGCTACAGGTACAGGAAATAGAGGTCGAGGTGCTGGAGACCGTGCTACTGTGAATCAAGGACAAGGCAATGCTGGTAGAAGTCAGGCGAGAGTTTTTGCATTTACTAGACAGGATGCTCAGGCCTCGAATGCAGTGGTTACAGGTATTCTTTCTGTATGTTCATTTGATGCACTTGTGTTGATTGATCCGGTATCTACCCACTCCTATGTGTCCTCGTACTTTGCTTTGAGATTTAATAGACAGCCCGAGCTATTGAATGATCCTTTTCTAGTTGCTACTCCTGTTGGAGAGTCTTTCTTAGCTGAATACGCATATCGTGCTTGTCAGATTCGGGTTGAGGGTAGAGATACTCTAGCTGACCTTATTGTACTTGATATGATTGACTTTGACATGCTGATGGGAATGGATTGGTTATCTTCTTGCTATGATATAGTTGATTGTCATGCAAATATAGTTAAGTTTGAGATACCAAATGAACCCAGTTTTATTCTAAGAGGGAGTCAGGTTCCAGAGCCTTGTAAAATTGTATCTTTTATGAAGGCTCAACGACTTCTAAAGAAAGGTTGCTTGGGTGTCTTAGCTATTGTAAATGATACAAGAAAGGAAACAGTTAGTATAGAGAATGTACCAGTAGTGAGAGAATTTTCTGATGTATTTCCTGAGGATTTACCAAGACTGTCTCCAATGAGAGAAATAGACTTTGGTATTGATTTGCTACCTGACACATAGCCCATATCGATACCCCCATATCGAATGGCACCAGCAGAGTTGAGTGAGCTAAAGCAACAGTTACAAGATTTGTTAGATAAGGGTTTTATTACACCTAGTGTATCACCATGAGGTGCACTAGTACTATTCGTAAAGAAGAAAGACGGATCCATGAGAATGTACATTGACTACAGACAGTTGAACAAGACAACAATACACAATAAATATCATTTGCCTCGTATAGATGACCTGTTTGATCAGTTACAAGGAGCTGTCCACTTTTCAAAGATTGACCTCCGTTCTGGTTATCATCAACTTAGAATCAAAGATGAAGAAATTTCTAAGACTAATTTCAGAACTCGATACGGGCACTGTGAGTTTCTTGTGATGCCTTTCGGACTAACAAATGCTGCAGCTACATTCATGGATTTAATGAATAGAGTGTTCAAGCCGTTCTTGGATAGCTTTGTAATAGTATTTATTGATGATATCCTGATATATTCTCTTAGCCAAGGAGAACACGAGAATCATCTCAGGATTGTGTTGTAGACATTGCGAGAATATCGGCTTTATGCTAAGTTCTCGAAGTGTGAATTCTGGCTAGACTCGGTAGCATTTTTGGGGCATGTTGTATCCAAAGATGGAATTATGGTAGATCCTAAGAAGTCTGAAGCTGTACAGAAATGGCCCAGACCTACTTCTCCTACAGAGATTCGCAGCTTTTTAGGCTTAGCAGGCTATTACAGGCGTTTTGTGCAGGATTTCTCCAGAATAGCATCGCCGCTGACGCTAACACAAAAATGCAAAGTTTTAGTGGATGGAGGAATGTGAGCAAAGCTTTTAGAAACTCAAAACGTGTCTGAGAATTGCACCAATATTAGCCTTACCATCAGGTCCTGGAGGATTTACAGTATTCTACGATGCCTCGAGGGTGGGATTAGGATGCGTTCTCATGAAAAATGGTCGTGTTATAGCTTATGCTTCGATACAATTGAAAACGCACGAGCAAAACTATCCTACACATGATTTGGAGATGGCTGCAGTGGTATTTGCTCTAAAAATTTGGAGACATTATCTCTACGGCGAAAATTGTGAGATTTATACTGACAATAAAAGTCTGAAATATATCTTTCAGCAGAGAGATCTAAATCTCCGGCAACGTCGTTGGATGGAATTACTCAAAGACTATGATTGTTCTATTTTGTATCATCCTGGAAAAGCCAATGTGGTGGCTGATGCATTGAGTAGAAAATCTATGGGGAGTTTGGCACATATAACCCCTGCAAAGAGACTATTAGCCAGAGATATTCAGAGACTAGAAGATATAGGTATCAGATTTAGTATCAAAAATTTAGAAGCATTGTTGGCTTGTGCTCAGGCTACGTCTTCATTAGTTGAGCGCATTAAGGCCACCCAATATAAGGATGAACGATTATGCAAATACAGAGATGAGGCATTAGCTGGTAAAAGCAAGGATATGATTGTTGAAAGTGATGGTGTTCTTCGAATGAGCAACAGGCTACCCGTAGCAGACGTAGATGGGTTGAGACATGTTATTCTTAAAGAAGCTCACAACGCTAAATACACTATACATTCTGGATCCACAAAAATGTACCATGACCTGAAGCAATTTTATTGGTGGGAAGGTATGAAGAAAGATGTTGCTAACTTTGTTTCTAGTTGTTTAACTTGTCAGCAGGTCAAGGCTGAGCATCAGCAACCCGCAGGACTACTACAACAAATTGAGATTCTAGAATGGAAATGGGAAAGAATTACTATGGATTTTGTCACCGGGCTACCACGAACCCTTAGAGGTTATAACTCGGTATGGGTGATTGTAGATCGACTGACGAAATCAGCAAACATTTTGCCGGTAAAGACTACATATGGTGGAGTCAGGTATGCACAGATATTTATGAACGAAATTGTCCGACTTCACGAAGTTCCAGTATCCATCATCTCTTATAGAGGATCACAGTTCACTTCACGCTTTTGGAAATCTTTTCAAGAAGCATTGGGTACACGAGTAGATCTTAGTACTACATTTCATCCACAGATAGACGGGCAGTCTGAATGTACTATTCAGATCTTGGAGGATATGTTGAGAGCTTGCGTTCTTGAGTTTGGAGGTAGTTGGGACACTTATCTACCATTAGCTGAATTTGCTTACAACAATAGCTTTCAGTCTAGTATTCAAATGGCACCGTACAAAGCATTGTATGGTAGAAGATGTCGTTCTCCTATCGGATGGTTTGAAGCTGGTGAGACTAACTTATTGGGACCCGACCTAGTACAAGAAGCTATGGACAAGGTCCAGTTGATCAGACAGAGATTACTTGCAGCTCAAAGTAGACAAAAGTCTTATGATGATAAGAGAAGAAGAGATTTAGTGTTCACAATTAGGTACAAAGTGTTCCTACCAGTCTCCCCTATGAAAGGTGTGATGCGGTTTGGGAAAAGAGGCAAGTTGAGCCCTAGGTTTATAGGACCATAAGAGATATTAGACCGGGTGGGAGCGGTGGCTTATCGTTTGGCACTTCCTCCTGAGTTGTCCTTTATTCATTCAGTGTTTCACGTCTCAATGCTAAGAAAATGTATATCAGACTCATTTCAGGTGATTGAAGCACCGACTATACCACTCGATGAGAAGTTGTCTTACGAGGAGGAGCCAATGGCTATTGTTGACTTGTCGCACATGCAACTTAAAATAATCGGTAACATATTCATATTAAAAATCATGTGTAAATCAAGCAAGTTATGAAAACACAAATTGCGGTAAGATTACTACTCACAGTACTCGTGCCGAAATACCAACTGCTTCACCTCAAGCAACTCGTACAAATTCCTCCAATCAATCTATAATTACATAATATCGATCTCATGTTAATTTTCTTATTTAGGCTAATTCATAGCTATTTTAGAATACCCAACCCTCGAGGTTTCATATTTGACTCTTATTTTGCCTAGAATAATTCTTATTGGTATTTAATTTCGTATATCTTGTGAAACCCTTCAAATATATGAACTGAGATAAAAAGAATTACTAGAAGAAAAGAACCCAGATGAGAAATTCAAGTGTTACTTGTAAAGACCAATGCGTATTTAAGATTTCTCAAGATTTGGTTCCAGCCTTTTTCTTCTTCTTCTCTTCCTTTTGAAACCCCTTTTCTGCGTTTTTCTGAAGCAAACCGTATTCGTTTTTCTGAAGCAGACTTATTTTCCCCCTTTCTCTCTTTCGTTGCTCTTTATGTGCTTTTGGTTACATATGGGCTTGGCCCTTTGTTGTAAACCCCTATTTCTTTTCCCTTTTTTTGGATTTGTTTTTTTGCCTTCTTTTTTTTATAGTTATTTTCTTCTTCTTCTTCTTCTTCTTCTTCTTCTTCTTCTTCTTCTTCATTATTATTATTATTATTATTATTATTATTATTATTACACCCTTATTTAAAGATATAGGGTATTACATCCTCTCCACCTTATGAAATTCGGTCCCCGAATTTAACTCAAGTACATACATGTAGACTGAAACAGATGGGGGTACTTGACTCGCATAGTGTCTTCTATTTCCCAAGTAGCTCCTTCAACTGTATGATTTCTCCATAAGACTTTAACGAGCATGATTTCCTTTGACCGTAGTTTTCTTATTTGTCTATCTTTTACTCAATATGATACCGAAATAGTTATTTGAGATGAATATCATGGTATTAAATATTTTCATTGTCACTAGATCTGTTTTACTGTTACTTGAATTTACTGTTATCGAAAAGAAATTATATGATTTGATAAGAACCGAAATGCCCTATATTATTTTAAAGTATTTTCTACGAGTATATACGGATTACAGAGACAAGTATAAATGGGAATAGACATTGAAGGATCCCGTAGCTAACGGCGGGTTCGTTAGACCTGGTGCACCTTGTAATTGCCAATTACTGTTATAACCCTCGCTAGTAGGAAGGTAGAACTAGCATGCCGTTACCGATTTTCCTCGAGTAGGGACTACCGTTATATATGACTTCTTGCAAAAAAGTCCAGAGTTATACCGATTACATGATCCGTTCATTGAAACCTCCCAAAAAAATGTGAATACTGATATTATACAGTGGTTACCGAGCTTATTACTGAATTGTTAATTATATTTTACTACAAGAAAAGCATGATGAGACTGAAAATTTATTTATTGTTTCTGAAAGGGCATTATTTTATGTTATTTTGTCTTTGAGATACTAGCATGTTTCTGACTTGTCCCCAAATAAAAACGATTGTGGTTAAATATTATTACTCACTGAGCTAGCAACTCATTCCCCACTAATTTTTTTACAGAGACAGCAGTTGCTGCATGCGAGGATTTCGTTAATTAGAGCGCACAGGTTGAGAAATCTTGGTGAGCCTCACACTTGTTCGCGTGGGTGGAGATTTTTATTAGTTGTTATGGTCTTTTCTTTGAATTCTTAGAATCGCTCCATAGTCATTCTTTTGGTTTCATGAGTATTATTTTGCTATTAGTCTTATGTCGAGTATCGTTCTTTATTTTCAAAGTCGGAGATAAATTAGTATTTTTGGTTGTTAGTGGGTTGATTAGTAATGGTGAAGACTATTTTGGTTAATTGATAAGTTGTCTATTGTTTGACTTGCTATTAGGATGTTTGGTTGCTGATTTGAGACAGGGAAATTTTTTGGGATAGTCCAAAAACAGGGGAAACTCTGTTCGATTTTCTATAAAATTACCGATGAGGCTTACTTAGGAGCATTTGCTCCTAAGCGCCGGTCATAATCCTAAATTGGGTCGTGATAGAAATCCATAACACAACTACACCCAGAACAGGTATCACAATGTCACGGACTGTCTATGAATACTACAAACAGTGGTCTGAACAAGAAAATACAAATCTGTCTCGGAAATATATAAAACGGAAGAAAATATAGTAGAAGGGGACGGAAAGGCCTGCGGACGCCTGCAGGACTACCTCAGATCTCCACTAGACTGAAGGCAACAACCTCGAACTATGATCCGTAGGGTCCAGTAGCGGGATCTGCATAAAAGAGCGCAGAGTGTTGTATCAGTACAACCGACCCCATGTAATGGTAAGTGTCGAGCCTATCCTCGGCAAAGTAGTGACGAGGCTAGGACGTGACAACCCTATAAACCTGTGCAACTAAATCATATACGAGAAGCAATAATAACAAGAATTAAACATAATAAGATGGGAAAAGGGGAAACATGCTGAGGGGGATTGTAAGCACGTGATTTTTGCCCTATATGATAATTACTCCCAAAAAATTCAAAAATAAAATGATTTTCCTTGGTATGCAATTTTGTGGTATTTTTGTATAATTATTTGTATTTGTCTGTGCATGTTTATTTGTTAAATTAATAAAAATACAAAAATATGTCTCATTTTGCATGTAGGATTTAATTTTACAATTGTTAGTAATTAAGTCTATTTTACAAAAAAATAAAAATTACAAAAATAGGCATCGTTTGCATTTTTAGCATTTAATGTCCAAATATACAATTTTATGCTTAATTTTTACTTAATTGTGCGTTAATTATTATTGGGAGTTAATTTGCGCTTTTATAACTTAATTTAGTACTTAATAATAATTTAAGTATTTTTATAATTTAGTTTTAGAAAAAATAAAAGAAGAAAAGAGAGCAAAAATATAAAGAAAGTCGGAATTGGGTCTCTTCTTCAAATTCAAGCCACAAGCCCCAAAAATACCCAATCTTCCAAAACGACCCAGTCCATTTCGAACTGGGTCGACCCAATCCATACCCAAAGACCCAACACCCCTATTATATTACATTTTTACAAAACAAAGAAAAGAAAACCCTAAAAAAAGGCTAAGCCATCCCCCCCTCCCTATCTTCTTCCTCTCCAAAAGCTTCACCAAGCTCCCTTCCCTAGCAGCCATGGCTGCCTCCTAGTCGTCAACCACCCTCTAGTCCATCGCCACCCTCACATCCATAGCAGACCAAACATACCAGCTCCTCCATCAGTCACAACCCCGATAACAAAACCATTAGCTGCTACTGTTGCGTCGAGCTGCGTTGCTGCTGCGTCTTCTTCTCAACATCAACGCTGTTACTTTTCTTCTTTCTGCCATAGCTGCTACTGTTTCGACAAGCTCGAACATGAGCTAACATGGCTGCGCCAAGCAGTGTCGCTGCTTCAAGATTCCAGCTTCATCGACGCGCCGCTGCTGCATCCTCTAGTTCCTCCGTACTGCTACTGCTTCTACTTCACGCTGCTTCTTCTTCCCCACAGACGGCGCCATGGTTGCTGTCACTGCTGCTCCATCGATCTCGCGTGCTGTTCCGTTTCTTTTTTTTTCCATGCTTGTTCCAGCTGTTGCTACTGCTTCGGCTTTCTTCATCACCCTCACCCATCGTCCTCATTACAAGCAACGAGATCGCTCGTTCGTTAGTTCCAGTCGTGATTTAAAAAACGAGCTTTTTGATGGAGTTTCTTTGATGTTGAAAATGAAGAAGTTTCTATTAAGAAGGTCAGATTCTAACTTCGCTCATCTTTCGATTTTCAGATCTTGCGTCGTGGGTATATGAGTTGTTTGGTTCGATTTCCTTCGTTCCAGTTTTATGTCTCACGTGATACAGACAACTTGGCCCTTTCATTTGTGATGTTTGTTTGTTTAATTATTGAATCGCATAAGAAGTTTACATAGTCATTTGTTTCCATTAATTGTCATATTATCTCGTTTCCGTTAGTTGGTTTGTATATTTGTATTGTTGTAGTTTGCCATTTGTTGTTTGGTTCCCTGTTCGTTCAGGTTTTGTCTAAATTAAATCATGATTTTATTCCCAATGCAGTTGGTTTAGTCCCTTGCATCTGTGTGTCGATCGTAGTCTGAAATCTACTCGTAGTAGTTCAACATATTTTAGTTTGAATCATTCATCTTCATTATAATGTTGTTTGATTCAGTTTGAGTTCAATTAATTTTTGAGTTTAGTGATTTGAATCTACTTGTTTGCATAGTTGTTGAATCTGAAAGTAGGATTATTGTTAAAATTTGTTTAGTCAAAATAATTCCTGCTTTTGTTGTTCATGGTATGTTTTTCAGTTTGCATCATTTCCGTTAATCGTTGTTCATGTTGTTCATATGATTTGTTGTTTGAATTTATGTAGAAATTGGTCATATTGGCTATATTTTGGTTAAGTTTGATTAATTGATTGGATATAGCTGATGGAGGTAGTTTGGTAAATTGCAGTACATTCGGGGTAAAATGGTAATTGCAATAAGGTCGGAGGGGTAGTTTGGTAATTGAACATTTTGTAATTCTTTATGTTAAGCATGTGGGACAAAATGTATTGGGGTGTGGGTGATATAGTTGTTTAATATAAATAGGGGACAAGACAAAATGTAGTGGAGGGAATATGGTAATTATTTATGTTAGGCATGGGGGACAAGATGTAATGGGGTGGGGTTGATATATTTGTTTAATATAGTGGGGGATGAGTGGGAAGATAATGGGTTTGGTAGGAGAAAGTGGTTGATTATAATTGATTAAAGGGTTCTGGGATGGGATATAAAGAAGAGGTCTTGAATCAGATTTGAGGAGAAGAACAGAAAGAAGGAGAGAACAAGAGAAGAGAATAAGAGAGAATAAAAAAACGGACAGATAGAGAGAGAGAGAGAAAAAAGGGCTGAATATTTAAGAGAGAGAAAAATTCCGAAAAATATTAAAACTTTCAAATAAAAAAGAACTAAAAAATCTTCTGCTTTCTTTCATTGTTTGAAATCATCATTAATTGTTGGTGTTTCATCAAAGCTTGAATCTTTTGTTTTTGGGATTACTGCTCCACTGGTTTGCAAACTCTGTTCCTGGGTTGTTACTGTTGCTGGACTGTTGTTGTTGTGCTGTATTGTTATTACTGCTGCTGATTCTCATCTTCATTTTCTTTTGCTTCCAATATCAGGTACACAACTGATACGCTGGTTATTGTAAACTGAAACATGTAGCATGAATATGAAAATGAAGAGTTGAAGTTCCAGATTTATTTTAATTACATTCTAAATTTTATTTGTATATATAAATTGTTTAGCTTACTATAATCAGAATCATGTAGCTGTTTAACATCAGATGATAGCTTAACGGACGAACTATCTATATATTGCCTAAAAATAAATAAATGGTGTAGTAAATTCGTCTAGTTAATTCGCTATTGTTGGATGATTACCATGTCTCAAAAAGCACGTTAGTTCATCAAAATAGACCATTTTAGAACTTGGAGGAATGTTGTTTAGTTAAATATTATTGGTTAATTTCAGCATGTAAATAAATTAAGACATTTTTTTTATTTTATTTTGTAGAGACAAACTTAATAGAGAATAATGTAGGCATTTTAGGATTGTCTTTTAAAAATAAATGAGATGAGCCTCGCCCAATAAAATGCACCAATTGCGGGGCCCTCAATAAATGTTTAATTGAGTATTTAAAATTCGGGATGGACTCTTTTAGTGAATTCCATGGTCTTACCCATAAATAATAATACGCTAATCGCTTTAGGCACGATTTTAATAATAATACATTCTTAAACACGGGTGCGCATTTATGCGACCCAAATCCAGATCCCAAAACATTGAATAAAAATACGTTCCGGATCGCGGGTGCATTTTATGTGACGCAATCCAAATACATGTTTTTAAACGATGTTCACATTTTTTAAAAAATATAATGATAAAAGCGGTAAAGAGTTAAAACTTGCACATGAGCGCATAATTGTATAAAATCAGATAAACAAGCCGAATATGACAGTTGAGCGACCGTGCTAGAACCACGGAACTCGGGAATGCCTAACACCTTCTCCCGGGTTAACAGAATTCCTTATCCGGATTTCTGGTTCGCTGACTGTAGTACAGAGTCATTCTTTTCCTCGGTTCGGGATTAAAATAGGTGACTTGGGACACCCTAAATCTCCCAAGTGGCGACTCTGAAATAAATAAATAAATCCCGTTTCGATTGTCCTTTAATTAGAAAAACTCTTTCCGCCCTCGCGGGGGCGGAAGAAGGAGGTTGACAGCTCTGGCGACTCCACTGGGGACTATTGTTAGAACCACTGGTTCAGGGTTAGAAATTCGAGCTTAGATAAATTGTTATATTTGGTTTTATCTGATTCTATTACATGATATATGCCTAATGTGCTAAATGATGCTTTTACCGCTTTAATATTATCTGAATTGTGCATATAAAACTGCTACGAAACCCTCCTTCCTTCTGAGTCTTCTGAATTTATGGTGCACACGTGCGCGTGACCCACCTTTCTGTTAGAAGTCATACCAAATAAGACGAAGTTGAGACAAGTAACTAGGCCGGGTAGACTTTCGTGCTCCCGGTACGTTGCCCCCACTTCGGCTCAAGCTGTCCACTTGGGTAAGCCAGGGCTAGAACAATATGCCTCAAGTTTTTCACTTAGAATAACTCAGCTTCATGCCGGATCCCTAGTAGGAACGTTTGTTTGCATCATGTGCATCTGACTTTGAAGGCTCAACACAGGGGTTGGGTCTGTCTAGGACAGGTGTACCAAAAAATGAAAATGACCATCGTGATGCATCTTACTTGCTGCTACTTGCGCATTTATTTGATTCAGACGTGTGTATTGACTGAATTTTGAATATCAGGAATAATATTTTGAAATTAAAAAAAAAAAGAAAAAAGAAATAGCGGTTAGGGAATTGATTGTTTATTTTTGAAAAAAAAAACCAATGCCCAAATACTGTCAAAACTCTGCCGAAATTTTGAGAAAATGGAAAAAATGTTTTATTAGTTTGTTTTACTAAAAGCAAAGGTTAAATAGAGGGAAAAAAAAGTCGTGGTTCTGTCTTATTTTTCAAAAAAAAAAATAAAAAAAAAATAAAAAGGAAAATAGTTTGTCTTCCCCTGAAAATGACAGTGAAAAAGAGTCTTACTTTTAAAATAGTTTTTTTATTTGTTTCTGAAAATGCCAAAATGAAAATGAAAAGAGTCGTGCTTTGAAAGTGGTTTTGTTATTTGCTGCCGAAAAGAAAAAAAAATCCTGTTTTAAAATAGTTCAGTTAATCGCCCGAACTACGCAGGTTTGATTCTCACCGGATGTGAGATACGTAGGCAACCCTCATCGGGTCCAACCCCCCCCCCCCCCTTTTTTTTTTGCTAAAATAGCCAAAAAACCAATAAATAAATAAAAAACGTGTCAAAATTTTAATTTTGTCATAAATAAGTCGGGCAGTGTCCAACCTCCCCTTTTGCTTAAAAAAAATAGCCAAAAAAAAATATGTCAAATTTTAATTTTGTCATAAAGAAGTCGGGGGACGCTGTTTTATCAAGACATAGCCGAATGTTCCCGAAAGGGACGCCGGAAGGCTGACTTTGCATAAACAACCACTTTTTGGGTCATGTTTAGGATTTTTGGTCCAGTTGACCCACACAGCCTTGAAAAATCTTCGTCCCCGAGGCGCTGAAGGACCGTGTTTGCAACACCCCATTTTTATATAATTTGAAAAAAAAAGAGTCAACGGTCAGGTGAATACTCTTTGGATTTTTGGTCAAAATAAGTCGAGCCAGTTTCGGCCGCGTCTTAAACCGTTCTTGCCGAAATAGCCTTAGAGTATCTTTCAGTTGTCGAAAGGCTATTTTCGTAAAAGAACAGACAAGTTTGTAAAGTGTCAAAATAATCCTCCCCGACCTCAAAATTCATGTGAGATTTGGAAGGGGCCACATTTGCAAAAATAGCCGTTTGGTTGCATTTGTCAAACGGGGAAAGGAAGCTGGCCTTTTTGTTTTGAGAGTATAAATCTTTTGATTAAAATATGTGGGTTGTTTGATTTTCAAGTTTGTAGGTCATCTTCAAACCATTGAAACCCAGTTTGTTTTAATATGAAAATTGATAAAAAATGTTTATTGTTTATTGGTCCGAACTACGCAATGTCTGATTCATGCGGGGTCATGATACGTAGGCAATCTCCATAAGATTCGACCACAACAAAAAAATGAAAAAAATGGGAAATAATGAAAAAAAATCGAAAAAAGAAGAAAAAATGAAAAAAGAAAAAGAAAAAAAAGGAAAAGATGTTGTTAATAATGAGGATCGACTGAGTCCATTCCAACCTGTTTTGCTTTGAATCACAAAGAAAGTTAGGTGGTTGGCTTGTGGTAAGTCGGAAATACAAGACCCAGAAGCACACTTTGCGGGGATCAGGCCTGATGACAGAAGCACTCGAATCCTATTGGGGAATTGTTGACTAAGGATGATGATATCGAAGTTGGAAATGGTCTGGACAATACTGATGCAAAGCTCAGTGGCTAAAGATGCCAATTTTGATAAAGTGGGAGGACGCTCTCTTCATTGGTCAGCAAGAGAGAAGCTTGTGGTGGCTTATTTTGTTGTCATTTCTGGTGTTCGGATTATTAGGGTTGTAATTCAGATATTGTCTTGTGTCAAACTGTCTTATCTTTCCGTTTTGTCATAACGATTTGTTTAAGTTTGTCCAGGCAGTGTTAGGATTTTATTCTGGTTGTTTTGTTTGTTTTGTTATTCAAACCATTTCGCCGGTAGTCTAATACAAAAGCCGGTCTTTTATTATTTCCCGTCATCTTTTGTTGGGTCTTTTTATCATTTTTGTTCAGCGCCGATTCTAGTAATATGACATGCGCACACAATTTGGGCCTAATCTTAAAAGTTAATCATAAAACCCTGGGAAGTTGATCAAACATTTAAATAAAGACAGTTTGAGAATATTTGGAGCTCGAGTCATGTGGAACTGGGGCAAGTAAAGCACAAAGAAAACCGTTTAAAAGCAAGATTCGCCAAATTGGCATGAGGGTCGTTCATGATAATAAGAGTGAGAGTGTCGCCCAACGGTGCTTTAGAAATGACAAATGAAAAGAAAATGTTGAATATAATTGTCAAGTCCAGCACCATCAGAAGAGACTATAAATCTATGTTCAATTGTGTTGTTTTCACTTGGCATGTTTTGAAGGCTGGAATGACGAAGGCATTTTGTTCTGCTACCTAAACACTTTATCCTTTGTTACCCCTTTTGAGCCTTATTTGTTTTTCTTTCGTACCCCTCGTTCGGAATCAATAGCAACGACTAGGAAATACGATCCTGTAAGGTAAAGAAAAAAAATCAACAAAAAACGAAAAAAAAGAAGAGAAAAATGATAACAAAGAAAAAAAAAAGAAAGTCAAATGAAAGAAGAGGAATTGGGAACTACGTTTGACCTGATTCCTCAAAGAGGATACGTAGGCGTTTCACGGTTCAGTCATAGGGTGCATAATGGCCACAATGGTCACAGTGCGCATAGTGTAATACAATTTTTTTTTTTAAAAAAAATTTAATTATAAATAAATAATCCCCAAGCAAGAAACTGGTGCAAGGGTTGCGCTTGTGGTAAGCAAAATTGGTTCCGAAGGTTGTAATTTTAAACCCCAAATTTATTTTGTTATGAGCCTTTAATACCCTTTCTTTCTAGCCTATCCAAAAACCCACATTACGGTCCAAAGAAAGACCTCCTGATCAGTCTTCAAGAGATGCCAAGTCAGACAAATGAGAGTCTTACCGGTGAACATAACACTCTGTTCCACAGCAGAGAGGACTCTAATCCCCAGCAGAAAGAGTCATACCGGCAACACTCCAAATCCCCAACTGGAAAGTGATACAAATGAGAGAGTCTTATCGGTGAAAATCTTCACGGACACCATAAGGCGATGAAAGCTGAGAAAAAAACCAAAATGAGAGAGGCTTGATAGTGAAAACCCTTCGGGCACTACAAGTCGAATAAGATTGAGAATCAGATGGGGAATTGCCAATTGAAGATCTTAAAATATGATTGACGGCGGAGGATAGGCCACATGTGCATGTCATGACCATTAGAGTCGATATCTGCGTTTGATAGGTTTTTATTTATAGTTTCTTTTGTTAAAGAGTCATCTTTTTCCTTTGTCTTTTATTCTGTCCCTTTTTATCTTTCTCCTTTCATAGAAAATTCCCCAGTAGAGTCTGTTTGGTCAGAACCAGTGGGAAATGACTTCAAAATAGGCCATCAACTTTCCAATTATGCAAGACGAGATCTGGCTAGTACATCCAAGTGGTATAGTCAGCAAGGAACAAGCGCAAGGCCAGTGTCAAGAAAGATATCCCCAGCAAAAGGGAATTGACAAAAGGATTGACGAGTGTCAAGAGGGATACCCTTGCCGAAATCAAAGGTTATAAACCTCAAGGCCAAGACCTGTGGACAAATCAAGAAGAGCAATGGGCATGATTTGGGAAATTCATACGAGACTAAAAGGTCGGAAAAATGACAGTTTTCCCATTATGCCACAAAAGAAGAGGGATATCCCCAGCAGAAATGGATCATTCCCAGCAAATAATATCGTCCCCAGCAAGTTTTTTTGGAACGCAGAGCAGGGAAGGAGAAAGGGAAAAGCCATCCCCAGTAGGAGTATCACAACCAACCACCACAGTCAAATCTTAAAAGGAAATGACATTGATGGTGGAAAGGCATGCCACAAGGGAGATTGTCAAACTGGGGCAGAAAATTTTCCTTTCATTTAGAAAATTTTCTGGAAATCAGGTACCCATTCGAGGAAGAATAAAGATAACACCAGCCTCAAGGGAAATGGTCTTTGAACCGGTGTTATCCCCAGCAGTGTTAAAAGAAAGAAAATAATGAGTTTTAATAAAAGGAGTTGTATCCCCAGCGAACAGAACCAAAGAGATGAAACTGGTGTTTAGAAAAAGCAAAAGCCATTATCATCCCCAGCAACTTCCAGAAGAATGAAGCATCGATTTGAAGGGATAAAATTCCCCAGCAGCGTTATCCTCAACAACGTTATCCCAAGAAGATAACATTTTTATCCCCAGCAGTGTTGAGAGAATAAAAAAAAATAATAATAAATTTGAAGGAGGGGAAGAAAGGAGACTCCCCCAGTGGTATTATCCCCAGCAAGCAAGAACAAAGCAGCGCAAAGGAAAAAGAAAAGAAAAGAAGAAATTACAAAGGTAAGTTTCTCAAATCATTGATCTTTACATTTTCCTCCTAGGATAAAAAGTCCTAATCTGATAAATTTCCCTCCCGATACAATCTTGGTTCGATGGAATTTTTTCTCCCAAGATAAGATATCAAATATTAGTCCGATGAATGTTTCTCCTAAGATATCAAATCTTAGTCCGATGAATCTTTCTCCTAAGATAGAAATCTTAGTCCGATGAAATTTTCTCCTAAGATATCAAATCTTAGTCCGATGAATCTTTCTCCTAAGATCACAACAAAATGGACCTAGTTTGACGATTTATCTCCTAGAGTCACAATCTTGGTCCGATGGAATTTTTTCTCCCAAGATAAGATATCAAATCTTAGTCCGATGAAATTTTCTCCTAAGATACCAAATCTTAGTCCGATGAATTTTTCTCCTAAGATAGAAATCTTAGTCCGATGAAATTTTCTCCTAAGATATCAAATCTTAGTCCGATGAATCTTTCTCCTAAGATCACAACAAAATGGACCTAGTTTGACGATTTATCTCCTAGAGTCAAAATCTTGGTCCGATGGAATTTTTCTCCCAAGATAATATAATAAAATCTTAGTCGGATAATTTGAAAAAAAAAAGAAGAAGTTTGAAATTGAAAAAAGGGGAGTCATTTTTTTAGTTTTCTTAAGATTATCAATGTTCAGTTGTTGTTGAAATCAGGAGCCCGCCTGAAGAGAGGAAAGGCGTTTTAAAAGTTGTTGAAATCTCGCCAACCTAAAGAAAGGAATGACATTTTATTTTTAAAGTTGTTGTTGAAGTCAGGAGCCCGCCTGAAGAGAGGAATGGCGTTTATTTTAAAGTTGTTGTTGAAATCAGGAGTCCGCCTGAAGAAAGGAAAGGCGTTTTATTTTTAGAAGTTGTTAAAATCTTGCCAGCCAAAGAAAGGAATGGCATTTTTGAAAAGTTGTTGAAGTCAGGAGCCCCCTGAAGAACAGAATGGCGATTTATTGGTTGAAGTCAGGAGCCCCCCTGGAGAACAGAATGGCGATTTATTGGTTGAAGTCAGGAGCCCCCTGAAGAACAGAATGACGATTTATTGGTTGAAGTCAGGAGCCCGCCTGAAGAAAGGAAAGGCGTTTTATTTTTTAAAAAAGTTGTTAAAATCTCGCCAGCCAAAGAAAGGAATGGCATTTTTGAAAAGTTGTTGAAGTCAGGAGCCCCCCTGAAGAACAGAATGGTGATTTATTGGTTGAAGTCAGGATCCCCCCTAGAGAACATAATGGCGATTTATTGGTTGAAGTCAGGAGCCCCCCTGAAGAACAGAATGACGATTTATTGGTTGAAGTCAGGAGCCCGCCTGAAGAAAGGAAAGGCGTTTTATTTTTAAAAGTTGTTAAAATCTCGCCAGCCAAAGAAAGGAATGGCATTTTTGAAAAGTTTTTGAAGTCAGGAGCCCCCCTGAAGAACAGAATTGAAGTTGTTGTTGAAGTCAGGAGCCCCCTGAAGAACAGAATGGCGATTTATTGGTTGAAGTCAGGAGCCCCCCTGAAGAGAGGAATGACATTTTATTTTTAAAAGTTGTTTAAATCTCGCCAACCTAAAGAAAGGAATGACATTTTATTTTTAAAAGTTGTTTTTGAAATCAGGAGCCCGCCTGAAGAGAGGAAAGGCGTTTTATTTTTAAAAGTTGTTGAAATCTCGCCAACCTAAAGAAAGGAATGACATTTTATTTTTAAAGTTATTGTTGAAGTCAGGAGCCCGCCTGAAGAGAGAAATGATGTTTATTTTAAAAGTTGTTTGTTTGAAGTCAGGAGCCCGCCTGAAGAGAGGAATGACGTTTATTTTTAAAAGTTGTTTTTGAAATCAGGAGCCCGCCTGAAGAGAGGAATGATATTTTATTTTTCAAAGTTGTTTGTTGAAGTCAGGCACCCACCTGTATAACGAGAGGAATATTTTTCAGTCTTATACTGCAGATTTTAAAATCAGTAACCCCACCGGAAAGCAGAAGGTTACAACAGGAATCCACAGCAAGAAACAATAAAAATCCCCAGCACCGGGAAGCAGAAGATTGCAACAAGAGGTCCCAGCACAAACTCAAGTGCATGTGTCAAAAGGAAGAAAAGACGCATTTTGAAAGAAAAGGAATGTAAACAATAAATTATGCCCAGCATAACAAATCTGATGAAGAAAGCCGTATCCCCAGAGGAACCGCCGAAAAGCTTAATGAAGAAAGCCATGTCCCCATCGGACCGAACAAAATGATAAAACTGGTATTCAGAAAAGCAAAGGTCCAGAAGTCTCGGAAGAAAAGCATCGGAAGAAAAGCACCAGAAGAAACGCAAGCAGACAAGAAAGCAGGGCAACAAGAACAAATTGCAATCTAGCCTAGCTCCTTGTTTTCTTTTAAGCACGGTGTAACAAGGAGATAGGTAAGCAGTGGTAATAGCATGCAACAACAGTAACATTGCAGTCCGACGGTAGTCCCAGCTACCAAAACTTCCCGAACTACATTGACCTGATTCCTGTTTAGCCCAGGATATGTAGGAAACCTCTGAAGCAAAGGTTCAGTCAAATCTTTTTCAAATAAAAACCTTCATACGGAGTACTCGGATGGGCAAAAATCGCTCGCTTTATCTTTGCACGAAAACCCTTCGTGTCTTCGGGCAAAGAGGGGCAGCTGTAAGCACGTGATTTTTGCCCTATATGAGAATTACTCCCAAAAAATTCAAAAATAAAATGATTTTTCTTTGGTGTGCAATTTTGTGATATTTTGAATAATTATTTGTATTTGTCTGTGCATGTTTATTTGTTAAATTAATAAAAATACAAAAATATGTCGCATTTTGCATGTAGGATTTAATTCTACAATTGTTAGTAATTAAGTCTGTTTTACAAAAAAATAAAAATTACAAAAATAGGCATCGTTTGCATTTTTAGCATTTAATGTCCAAATATACAATTTTATGCTTAATTTTTACTTAATTGTGCGTTAATTGTTATTGGGAGTTAATTTGCGCTTTTATAACTTAATTTAGTTCTTAATAATAATTTAAGTATTTTTATAATTTAGTTTTAGAAAAAATAAAAGAAGAAAAGAGAGCAAAAATATAAAGAAAGTCGGAATTGAGCCTCTTCTTCAAATTCAAGCCACAAGCCCAAAAAATACCCAATCTTCCAAAACGACCCAGTCCATTTCGAACTGGGTTGACCCAATCCATACCCAAAGACCCAACACCCCTATTATCTTACATTTTTACAAAAACAAAGAAAATAAAACCCTAAAAAAAGGCTAAGCCATCCGCCCCCCTCCCTATCTTCTTACTCTCCAAAAGCTTCACCAAGCTCCCTTCCCTAGCAGCCATGGCTGCCTCCTCATCGTCAACCACCCTCCAATCCATCGCCACCCTCACATCCATAGCAGACCAAACACACCAACTCCTCCATCAGTCACAACCCCGATAACGAAACCATTAGCTGCTACTGTTTCGTCGAGCTGCGTTGCTGCTGCGTCTTCTTCTCAACATCAACGCTGTTACTTCTCTTCTTTCTGCCATAGCTGCTACTGTTTCGAAAAGCTCGAACATGAGCTAACATGGCTGCGCCAAGCAGTGTCGCTGCTTCAAGATTCCAGCTTCATCGACGCGCCGCTGCTGCATCCTCCAGTTCCTCCGTACTGCTACTGCTTCTGCTTCACGCTGCTTCTTCTTCCCCACAGACGACGCCATGGCTGCTGTCACTACTACTCCATCGATCTCGCGTGCTTCTCCGTTTCTTTTTTTTTTTCATGCTTGTTCCAGCTGCTACTACTGCTTCAGTTTTCTTCATCACCCTCACCCATCGTCCGCATTACAAGCAACGAGATCGCTCGTTCGTTAGTTCCAGTCGTGATTCAAAAAATGAGCTTTTCGATGGAGTTTCTTTGATGTTGAAAATGAATAAGTTTCTATTAAGAAGGTCAGATTCTAACTTCGCTCATCTTTCGATTTTCAGATCTTGCGTCGTGGGTATATGAGTTGTTTGGTTCGATTTCCTTCGTTCCAGTTTTATGTCTCACGTGATACAGACAACTTGGCCCTTTCATTTGTGATG
The DNA here is from genome assembly GCF_000393655.2 of Nicotiana sylvestris. Classification (NCBI taxonomy): domain Eukaryota; kingdom Viridiplantae; phylum Streptophyta; class Magnoliopsida; order Solanales; family Solanaceae; genus Nicotiana; species Nicotiana sylvestris. Next base: position 171,602,338 of record NC_091059.1, read on the forward strand.
TTTGTTTGTTTAATTGTTGAATCGCATAAGAAGTTTACATAGTCATTTGTTTCCATTAATTGTCATATTATCTCGTTTCCGTTAGTTGGTTTGTATATTTGTATTGTTGTAGTTTGCCATTTGTTGTTTGGTTCCCTGTTCGTTCAGGTTTTGTCTAAATTAAATCACGATTTTATTCCCAATGCAGTTGGTTTAGTCCCTTGCATCTGTTTGTCGATCCTAGTCTGAAATCTACTCGTAGTAGTTCAACATATTTTAGTTTGAATCATTCATCTTCATTATAATGTTGTTTGATTCAGTTTGAGTTCAATTAATTTTTTAGTTTAGTGATTTGAATTTACTTGTTTGCATAGTTGTTGAATCTGAAAGTAGGATTATTGTTAAAATCTGTTTAGTTAAAATAATTCCTGCTTTTGTTGTTCATGGTATGTTTTTCAGTTTGCATCATTTCCGTTAATTGTTGTTCATATGATTTGTTGTTTGAATTTATGTAGAAATTGGTCATATTGGCTATATTTTGATTAAGTTTGATTAATTGATTAGTTATAGCTGATGGGGGTAGTTTGGTAAATTGCAGTACATTCGGGGTAAAATGGTAATTGTAATAAGGTCGAAGGGGTAGTTTGGTAATTAAACATTTTGTAATTCTTTATGTTAAGCATGGGGGACAAAATGTATTGGGGTGTGGGTGATATAGTTGTTTAATATAAATAGGGGACAAGACAAAATGTAGTGGAGGGAATATGGTAATTATTTATGTTAGGCATGGGGGACAAGATGTAATGGGGTGGGGTTGATATATTTGTTTAATATAGTGGGGGATGAGTGGGAAGATAATGGGTTTGGTAGGAGAAAGTGGTTGATTTTAATTGATTAAAGGGTTCTGGGATGGAATATAAAGAAGAGGTCTTGAATCAGATTTGAGGAGAAGAACAGAAAGAAGGAGAGAACAAGAGAAGAGAATAAGAGAGAATAAAAAAACGGACAGATAGAGAGAGAGAAAAAAAAGGGCTGAATATTTAAGAGAGAGAAAAATTCCGAAAAATATTAAAACTTTCAAATAAAAAAGAACTAAAAAAAATCTTCTGCTTTCTTTCATTGTTTGAAATCAACATTAATTGTTATTGTTTCATCAAAGCTTGAAGCTTTTGTTTTTGGGATTACTGCTCCACTGGTTTGCAAACTCTATTTCTGGGTTGTTACTGTTGCTGGACTGTTGTTGCTGTGCTGTATTGTTATTACTGCTGCTGATTCTCATCTTCATTTTCTTTTGCTTCCAATATCAGGTACACAACTGACACGCTGGTTATTGTAAACTGAAACATGTAGCATGAATATGAAAATGAAGAGTTGAAGTTCCAGATTTATTTTAATTACATTCTAAATTTTATTTGTATATATAGATTTATTTAGCTTACTATAATCAGAATCATGTAGCTGTTTAACATCAGATGATAGCTTAACGGACGAACTATCTATATATTGCCTAAAAATAAATAAATGGTGTAGTAAATTCGTCTAGTTAATTCGCTATTGTTGGATGATTACCATGTCTCAAAAAGCACGTTAGTTCATCAAAATAGACCATTTTGGAACTTGGAGGAATGTTGTTTAGTTAAATATTATTGGTTAATTTCAGCATGTAAATAAATTAAGACATTTTTTTTTATTTTGTAGAGATAAACTTAATAGAGAATAATGTAGGCATTTTAGGATTGTCTTTTAAAAATAAATGAGATGAGCCTCGCCCAATAAAATGCACCAATTGTGGGGCCCTCAATAAATGTTTAATTGAGTATTTAGAATTCGGGATGGACTGTTTTAGTGAATTCCACGGTCTTACCCATAAATAATAATATGCTAATAGCTTTAGGCACGATTTTAATAATAATACATTCTTAAACACGGGTGTGCATTTATGCGACCCAAATCCAGATCCCAAAACATTGAATAAAAATACATTCCGGATCGCGGGTGCATTTTATGTGACGCAATCCAAAGACATATTTTTAAACGATGTTCACATTTTTTTAAAAATATAATGATAAAAGCGGTAAAGAGTTAAAACTTGCACATGAGCGCATAATTGTATAAAATCAGATAAACAAGCCGAATATGACAGTTGAGCGACCGTGCTAGAACCACGGAACTCGGGAATGCCTAACACCTTCTCCCGGGTTAACAGAATTCCTTATCCGGATTTCTGGTTCGCGGACTGTAGTGCAGAGTCATTCTTTTCCTCGGTTCGGGATTAAAATAGGTGACTTGAGACACCCTAAATCTCCCAAGTGGCGACTCTGAAATAAATAAATAAATCCCGTTTCGATTGTCCTTTAATTGGAAAAACTCTTTCCGCCCTCGCGGGGGCGGAAGAAGGAGGTGTGACAGGGATATCAGGTTATGACAATAATAAAGTAAAGTGACAAAGTAAATATCAAGCTAGGAGCAATGGAAATGATAACACAGTAACAAGTGCATGGAATCACCCTTCGTTCTTTTACTATCATTCTCACCATAGAAATCAACAGAAACGACACGACATCACCCTTTGTGCATTAACACTCATAATATCGGCACAACATCACCCTTTGTGCATTAACACTCACTTACAATATCATACACGGCATCTCCCTTCGTGCTTTACACTTTTCCTCACCCAAACAAATGAAATGATAGCATCACGGCAAGGGAATCAACAATAGAAACATCAATAGAGACAATACCGTCCCAGCAAGGGAGTCAACAATAGAAACAATATTATCCTAGCAAGGGAATCAACTATAACCAATCTAGTTGCAACAGTTACTTCACAAAATAAACTCCAACTTGAGCCAATACTCGACACTGGTCAATTACCAAACATTTATCATAAGTCTTGTTCCATAGTGCTAATCATCAATTGATGCATGAACATCACATAATAAAATCACAATAATTATAATATAAAACTCACGGGCATGCTTGATACCAATGTATAGATACTGGTCACCTCACCTATACGTCATATTCGACACTAACACATAGGAAATAAGACACAACACCTATTTCCTCAAGCTAAGGTTAGACCAAACACTTACCTCGGATTCCACAGCAAAACTCAAGCCTCAAATACCACTTTCTCTCTAGATTTCGCCTCCAATTCACTTGTATCTAGTCATAATTAACTTAACAACATCAGTAAATGCTAAAGAATTCAACTCCAATGCTTAATTATAGATTTTCTATCATTTTCCCCAAAAAGCCCAAAAATCGACTGCGAGCCCGCTTGGTCAAAACTCGAGGTTCAGACCAAAACTCGGATACCCATTCAGCCACAAGCCCAAATATGCAATTAGTTTCAGAATCCGATCCCAAATCGAGGTCAAAATCTCCAAATTTCTAAAATCCTCAATTCTCTTTAAATCCCTAATTTCTACCCTTAAAGAACAAGATTTAGGCCTAGATATTTAATGGATGTTGATGGAAAATGAAAGAAATGAGTTCAAGAACACATACCTATGATTTGGTGTTGAAATTTCTCTTCAAAAATCCCCCTAGTTCGGATTCTATGGAAGGAGATATGAGATTATGGCCTATTCCCGTTTTAATTCTGTTTTAAAAAGATTGGGCAGGCCTTCTTCGCGTTCGCGAAGGGCCTGCCACGTTCGCGAAGAGCTGTCTTGCTCAGGCTTACGCGATTGCGAGATATTCCACTCTTTCGCAAAGGGTATGCCTCGCTAGCCTTCGCATTCGCGGACCAATGTACACGTTCGCGTAGAAGAAAGGATCGATTCCCCAGCCCACCTCCATTACACTACGCATTCGCGTGTGGCCAGTCGCATTCGCGAAGAGCAAACCTCCCAGTGCTCTGCGTTCGCGACCAAGGCCTCGCATTCGCGTAGAAGAAATCCCTCCCCAGCAAGTTTGTACTTCGCGTTCGTGTAAGCTGCATCGTGAACGCGAAGAACAAAATCTCAGAATACCAGAAGAAGCAAAACAACAGAAGTTCTTAAGTCCAAAACATCCCGAAACCTATCCGAAACTCACCCGAGCCCTCGGGGCTCCAAACCAAACATGCACACCAACCTAATAACATCATACGGACTTACTCGGGCAATCAAATCGCCAAATTAACACCTAGAACTACGAGTTTATCATCAAAATCAAAGAAAAATCTCAAGAACTCTTAAAGTTTCCATTTTCACAACCGAGGGTCCAAATCGCGTCATATGAATTCCATTTCTTACCAAATTTTACATGCTTAACTTAAATACCATAACAAACCTGTACCGGACTTCGGAACCAAAATACGGGCCCGATACCATCAAACTCAAACAACGTTAAATTTCCAAAAACTCTTATATTTTCAGTTAAACAATTTCTTTCAAAAATTCATTTCTCGGGCTAGAGACCTCAGAATTCAATTTCGGGCATATGCTCGAGTCTCATATTTTTCCAGGGACCCTCCAGGACCGTCATATCACGGGTCCGGGTCCGTTTACCCAAAATATTGACCGAAGTCAACTTAAATTCAATTTTAAAGGCAAAATTAGCATTTTTCTCAAATTTTGACACAAAGGCTTTCCGAATATATGTCCGGACTGCGCTCGCAAATCAAGAAGAAAAAAAATGAGGTCTTGAAGGCATCGGAGCCCCGGATTAGGTTCTAAAACACTAGATGACCTTTTGGGTTATCATACAATCTATCACATAAAACTACTAAAGAAACTAAACTTGGAAATTCAAGTAATGTGGTTCAACATATAATAAGGTTTCACACAAGTTTTCTAGGAACTTTAGACCAATTGTTTGAGACCGGAAGAAATTGAACTACTTGTAAAAAAAAAAAGCTCTTATTACAAAAATGTAGACACTTGCTCTAAAGGTGTCCAGAAGGTTACACCACAAGTTCACACAAAAAACAAATGGTATAAAATTGAAGAAAAGCTAATTTATAAAAAAAATTATGACCAAACATTAGACACTTGGTCTGAAGTCGTCCAGAGACAATAAAATTTTCCATTCTTTCGGTTTGAAAAGCATTGTATAACAAGGACAAGATATAAATAATGGCCTCAAATATTTATTCACGAGTAGGAACTAAACCTGCTATTGATCTCAATGTTAAGTTAATCAAAGTACGTAGCATACTTTTGGAACTTTAGGGATAGATAATACTCTATTCAATAAGCACCCTTGCGGCTTTTATTTCCATCAAGTATTTGGTGTAAACATGCATCGTGTTTGCAATTAAACCAAACATTGTAAATTCACTTCTTCTTTTTTTCTTTACGGTAACAGTGTAAATATTACCATTAACACCAAACTCCAATACACTTACGGAGCACCAAAAATTCCATATTCACCTTCCACAAAGGGTACAATAAAATGTAGGCCTCCAATAGAGCAAACTATACAAGAAGTTTCTGAAGTAATCTATGATAGCAACGTGCTAAATAGTTAATTTCTATTTAGAGGCTTTTAAATAGAAGAAGTTTTGTTTGATTATCTCATATGAAGTAGTGTTTCACTCACAAAAGTTTAACTTCTTATTCAAGTAAAATTTAAGTCAAACAAAATTTCAAACTTCTTTCCAACTTCAACTTTAACTTCAAATATTAATTTTTTAAATTTAAACCAAATATTATCTACAAAATAGATTATTCAAAATTTATGTACCAAAGAAAGACTAAAAACTTTTGTTCAAGGACTAAAATATTATCAATTCAAAATCAAAATTGCCACACTCTCTCTTCAAAGTGGAATAAATAATTTTATGACTTTTCAAGAGACCTTTAAAGTTATTCATCAAGACAGTAAAAGTATCTCACCTCAAAAAATAAATATAGGTCAAATATTTCTTTCTGAAGCCGTAATGCCTCTTCCGAATTAAAATAGTAGTGATTACTATTAGTGGATAATATTACCAGTATGTTACTGCTAAACAACATCCATGTTTCAACCACCACTTGCCAATATTGAAAAATATCAAAAAGTAAAATTTGTAAAGAATTTTAATTAGAATGTAAAGGAATGTAGGCAGCACTTTTGCCAAGGATAGTAATTTTCCTAGATTGTGCAAATAGTGTAACAAAAACTCGATACTCAAGATATAATGCCTACTAAAGATATTAAATTTCTATTGTTTAATATATAATTTCTTCTACCATAAGAATTCATGAAAAAAAGTTAGAATTGAAACATAAGATTTAAGAAAGAAGAATAAATATATTCTTCAACATTAATGAAGAATCATAGAATGTTTTTAAGAAGAAGTATTTTTCTCATATCTTTTATTTACTTCAAATAAAAGCCTCTAAATAGAAATTAACTATTTAGCAATGGTTGAACAAATGTAAACTAAATTCTTAAAGTAATTACAATTATAACATGTGTTGATTACTAGTTCTGGATGCCAAAAATCGGCGGTACCCTTCAATTACATATTGATGTCCGCATGATATCAGTTGTGCCAATACTACATATATATACTCATTTCTCTATAGAAGAGAGTTGTAAGTTGCAGACAATACCTATCGGCAAATGAAAGAAAGAGGATAAGCACCACCGTAATTGATTCAATTATTCGTTTTTCATTTTAAATTTTTAGGTTGTTACCATGACGTGTGGTTGATCAAATGTGAAGGAATACATATTTTTGTTGAAGTTTAATAACAAAAAGGGATTATACAGGTTTTGTGGGAAGTGAAAGATTGTAGGTGGGATTTACATATAGGAGGGTTGTACCTGATTTTTGTTCATTGTAAATGAGTGCATGAAAAGTCACGGCTAAAAAGACTTTTCTTAGTAATGTGAAACGTTGTAACATACACAACCTTTTAGAATAATTTTGTTCTTCTTTTTATTTAAATATTATAATTTTTTTAAAAATAAGCAGGATAATTACATTTTTAAAAAGGGTAAAAAAGTAATTTAACTTGTGACTTAAGGGCTTCCCACTTTTAGTATAGTATAGATAGATATAGATATAGATAGATAAATATTCATTAGACATAATTTTTGCATAACTTTTGCCCAAAAGAGAGAATGGAGCCGCCGTGGAGGTCCGAGTTCATCAAATTTTATCTTTTCTTCCTCCAACCTTAATAATTTTTATGTTTCTTTGAATGATTTATTGTTGGCTATCTTGGGGTTAATTTCATAAATGGTCATATAACTATGTCGTTTTTTCACTAAAGTCATATAACTTTGTTTCTCACACAAAAGTCATATAACTATGACTTTTTTTCACTAAAGTCATATAACTTTGTCTTGTCACACAAAAGTCATATAACTGTGATTTTTTTTAATACCAAAATTATATAATTATGTTTTCTCACACAAAAATCATAAAACTTTTACTAACTCACACAAAAATCACAGTAATCGAAAAATATAATTTTTCACTAGTATTTTCTTATTTTGTAGATTTTTATTTCTTATTTTTAGCCTAATAAATAATAGAAATTTTTACCTCCTATAGCAAAGTTTAACACCTTATTTATTTTAAGTAAAAACCATTTAAAAAAATTATATTCTATAGATACCTTTTAATATTTATAGCAAAATATTTAAGTTTGGTTACCTCCTAACCCTAAGTCACTAAATACGCTATTCAGTTATTTTCTTTGTCTCTCTCTATTTTGATACGCTATTCAATAATGAACCGGACTCACACAAACTCTGCTTCACCGGCGTGGAATTAAGCAAATCATCATCACTTAGTAGGTCAAGAATGACATCCTTGCCTCTTTTGGACTTGGCATTTCTTGAAGAAAAACGAGATTCTAAAAAAGATGACGACATCCTTATTTTCTGATCAAATTTAGAAGGACTTTTAGATCCATTATCACCTTCTGAATTTAGACCAACACTTTTTTCCTCCTCATCACACTCGGCAACACTTCAGATTAGAACTGCTGGTGTAGCTGACTTTAATGTTGATTCACTAGTTTCAGGCCCGTATCAACAACTTCTTTTTCTTGCTCATTAGATACATCCTCAATGGACTACCGGCTTCCGGCGAACGGCGGATTCACCAAAATTAGGGTTTGTTGTTGAACAAAGACGGCGGAATTTGGGGCCGAGCAACTTGATTTTCTGTTAATATATTTCAACGTATTTTCATGTATTTTATTGTATTCATTGTCTTTTTTTTTTTCCATTGTAATTCAATGTATCTCGTTGTATTCCATGTATTTTATTGTATTCACTATCTTTTTTTTTTCATTGTATTTCAATGTATCCCGTTGTATTCTATGTATTTCATTGTATTCACTCTCTCGCTATATGCCATGAATGTATTCATATATTTTTTTAATTAATATAATTTATGTATTCAGATGTATTATATAATTTCTCTGAAGATTGCTATATTTTGGGGGTATTTTTCGGTTGAGAATCTTTTTTATAACTGAAAATACAAAATTTGTGTGTTACAATTGAGTTTGTTGAGTTATATTAGGAGTCTTTTATGTTAATTGATTCACTTTCCGTTTTAAAAATAGTGTAATCCCCTTTTTCACACCGTGAATACAATAATATGTCCAGCTGTAATCCCATGTTTCACTCCATGAATACAGTCAAATACACTCGAATACAACAACTGATTAGCTGGACTTTCCTGATTCACGCCTATTTTTGCTACTGTATTCATGAATACAATAGCTTAAATACATCAAATACATCTTATAACCACATAAAAGGTATCTATAATCCGTAATATAGCAAATGATATCTATAGATGGCTAATTACTACTAAAAGATAGTGCTTTATAAAAATTTCTCTAAATAATAATCCAATTAAAATAGGAATGACTCAATCCGACCTGGCCCATCCGACCCAATATTCATATATATAAATTAAAATAATACTAAAAGCAAATAGTAAATTCATTAAAACATGATACTTCTATTGTTTATTTTTCTTTTTAAGATTTTTGTTCTTATTTATAGCATTTTATTTCAAGTGCTCTCTAATTATACCTTTGATTTCTTATTTTTTTGGTCAGAATCTCATGTATTCTGAATTGAATTTTTTATGGGGAAAGAATTCACTTTTAATAAATAGGAATGACCAAACTTTTAATTTATATATATAAGTATTGGATCGGGTGTGCCATGTCGGATTGAGTCATTCCTATTTTAATTGGATTATTATTTATTAGGCTGAAGATAAGAAAATAAAAATTGACAAAATAAGAAAACACTAATGAAAAATTATATTTACCGATCACTATGATTTTTATGCGAGTTAGTAAAAGTTCTATGATTTTTGTGTGAGAAAACATAATTATATGATTTTGGTTTAAATTCTTTTTTACAGTTATATGACTTTTATGTGAAAAGACAAAATTATATGACTTTAGTGAAAACAATTCATAGTTATATGACTATTGTGTGAGAAAACAAAGTTATATGACTTTATTGGAAAAAACGCCATAGTTATATGAGCCTCTCTAAAAACTAAAATTCACTTCTAGAGTTGTGGTTCTTTCATGACTACCGTTATTTGGAACTTGATTTTAGTTTTTTGATTTATTGTATTGGTTTATTTATTCAATTCCTCGCTCAATTATTTGGTTGCTTGATCACCAATTGAATACTATCTATGAATTTAGAATTGAACTCGAAAATGAGGATTCTAGATTGCACATAGGATTGAGTAGAGCAAGTTGTTGAACCTAAGCATCGGGGAACGGTTTCGTAGTTAGGATAGACATATGCTAATTGCCTTGCTTGATTATTACGAGAATTATGAATGCATTCTTGTTGATTCTAATTCCATAAATATATCAGCGCTAGATTAGCTTAAATAAGTGAATAAGAACCCGATAGATTCTTATGAGCCATATTAACCATATCAACCAATAAATATAATAAACTAATTAGTCAATTTACGTGAAGAATATAATAGGATTGTTAGATAGCTCATAACCCTAGATGGTTTTCATCATATTGATAACATAAAAATCTGCTCTTCTTTTATTTAGAGTTTATTAGTGTTTTTTTAGTTTAATTAGTTTAACATCACCACTTTTGAGTTTAACTAGTTGTTAGGCACGTACATTGCGCGTGTGTTTCATATAATTAGTACAAATTAAAAAAATTATATCGTTTTATACATAGATGATAAAGCGCTTTAAATCATGATTGTATTTATAAGAAAAAAATTGTACTTAGAAATCATAACAATCTGAATATTTAAGCCATGAAAAATAAGGAGAAGATAAAATATAAGAACTGTAAATGTTAGCTCCAAAAAATTATTATACGCATGGGAAGTTAAAGACCTTAACTTTATAAAGTGAAGAGAATTCAGACACATGTACCTTAATAAATTCTTTGACAATCTTACGGCAAATTTAACATTACAAAATAACTTTTTTAGTTTACTGAGTTCTACATCTGACTTCTAGTCACTTTATTACTTGATGACCACGTATACTTCCGTGTACGTTTTGCCGCAATAAATTTTTGGTGCCGTTACCTGGGAGGACTATTTATTATCTTAGTTAGTGTAATATGGAGTAATATACACTCATTACACTCTTGACTATAAAGAGAGATTGCTCCAAAATTTGTTGCAAGATTATATTATTATTTTGTCAATTTAGTAGAAGATGAAAAAAGATCAATATATATTAAAATAGAAAAAAGAAAACAAAAACTTATGGCCTTATGTATCGTTGAAAACGAAGAACAACGTGCCTTAATGAAAGAAAATGACAGAACATTATCGTCTACAATTTTTAATTACTTTTGTGGACTTCAATTTAGCTATTTATTGAAATTTAATATGAAATGAATGCATTAGGATTTTTTTTTCATTTTTCTTATCACATAGAATGGACATTAGCGGTTGGAAACCAAGATGAAAAGAACAAAAAAGAAAAAGTAATTATTTGCTAGCTACAAGCAGGGCAAGTATCTTGGTTGCTTTCTAGTGAACGTATCGTACGAAACCAAATTTGTGGTTAAAGTTAGATTACGGTTTCCTTTTTGTCATGCAATGCAAATAATTGCGATCGAACGTCTCTTTTAGTTTGTGTGGTAAAGCTTTTCCGAATACGTGCCAACACACAAAATCAGCTTCAGCTATGACGTTTGTTTTCTATATACATTTGTCTCCAAATATATTATACCCAATTCTTACAATGTAATATGTCTAATTACAATGTAACATAACATAACTGTTGCTTAATTTGTTTTTTGTGTTTCTTTTTTAATCCATTGGATATATTTGCTGCTGGTACGGATACAACATATACAGCTTTAGAGTGGATAATGACAGAGCTTTTAAGGCATCCAAGAGCCATGGAAGAATTACAGAATGAAGTGCGACAATTAGCCCAAGGAAAATCAGAGATAACAGAGGATGACTTAGGAAATATCAGTATCTGAAAGCAGTGATTAAAGAAACTCTCAGACTTCATCCACCGGTTCCACTGCTACTCCCTCGAGAATCAATAGAAGACGTAGAATTGCTACGCTACCACATACCTGCTAAAACTCAAGTCATTGTCAATGCTTGGACAATCGGAAGAGATCCTTTGTCGTGGGAAAATCCTGAGGAGTACCGACCAAAGAGGTTCTTGAATAGTAATATTGATGTCAAAGGACTAAATTTTGAGTTGATTCCCTTTGGAGCAGGCAGAAGGGGCTGCCCAGGAATTGCTTTTGCTAATGTGGTAAATGAGCTAGCAATAGCAAGGCTTGTACACAAGTTCAATTTTGCATTACCAGAAGGGATAAAAGGGGAGGATTTGGATATGACTGAAGGCACTGGCATCACTATTCGTAGGAAGTCACCTTTGCTAGCAGTGGCCACTCCTTGCTCTAGTAAGGGTCTTTTTCCTCCATTTCTTACTATCACTAATTCTATATATCCACCAGTACTAGATAAGCCACGGAATACAGTTCCCATCATTGCTATGGCCAATAGTAATTTTACAATCTGTATTAAGCGTACTGGTTGGACTCCCTTTTGCACTGTTTATGCATACGCTTTATTTTTTTGTTTACACGATTTCTTGCTCTAACATGCTTCACAGATTACATTGATATATCGGAAAATACTAGCTATCCTACTAAACGATAGGGACCAAAGATGTTATTCGATATTTAACTTTCCAACTGAAGATATTCCACATTTAGTTACTAGTATATAACCGATTGCAAATGAAGAGGAAATAGAAAGCGTAGTTTTGGGTTGTCTGAGTTCAGTAAGGATCTTCTGTCCACTGTGTCAAGAACCACTCTGTTGTTTATTATCCCGCGACTTGTGATCACTTAATTCTTTCTTTTTTACTTCTTCTATTTTTTTTTTTTTTTGGCAAAAGTCAATCTTTTGGTGGCAGGGATTTGGCAGACTCCGACTATGTATAATTACAAAAAAGGAGGGACACTTAAACTTGAGAGTAGACATGCCTACTTTTTACAAAAGATCCTTCTTGTGTGGAGTATGAATTAGAGTGTGTCTACAATGATTTAAAACTAAATTAGGAGCTAGAACTCCTCCTTTATACAGGTATTTTTTTTATTTCTACGACATAAATTCAAATTAGTTCTTATCTTCACGATGTTTTCAAAAATTTGTTGTATTGTCTGCGCCTTAAACTTGGCATCTGAATTTTCTCCAATTTGTATGCTCCCTTAGCTTCTTCTGTTAGGTCATTGAACTGATAGCTGTATGCCCCAGTAGTCTTGGTTAGACTCCATTTAGCCATTGCTTCCGCCTCTTGATTTCCTTCTCTGTAGCAATGTCATACAATTGCCGTTGGTTTGACAAAGAATCTAACTTTCCTTAACCACAATATTGTCAGGTGCCAGGGAGGCCTATACTAACATTACCCTTCACAACATCAATAATCAACTGCGAGTCGCTTTCCAACAAGGTAATATTAGAGAGATCATTGTTGTAACGCCATTCCAGTCCAAACAAGGCTGCATTAGATTCAGCTATATATATGTGTGTATTCCATTTCCTGAAGGTACTGCATGCAACCAACATTTCTCCTTAATTATCATATCGGACTATGCATCTCTGATCCTGTAGCTCCATGACCTCCTTTGCTCCCATTTCACCTTTATCCAGTTTCCAGTCCATACTTTGTTTCAATTACATTACCATATTGTTATCAAAACTGTATTTCTATAAAATTAATAAAACAATAAACTTTCTGGAAAAACAAAAACAAAAAGTTAGTAGAAATAGAACGTCAAAATAAATTCTGAAAACAGTATAGTAATGTAACGACCCGGCGGGTCGCTTTAAGAATTAATGATCCGATCCCCTATTAACTGCTTTTCCCGCGTTTGTTTCTGCTATTGAGAGTTGACAGGAGGATTTATTTGGAGCTTTAGTGAGTTTTGGGACACTTAGTCCCTAAATGAGAGTTTAAGTCTTAGAATTTGGACCGTAGTCGGAGCAGTGTGAAGACGGCCTCGGAATGGAATTCCATTGGTTCCGTTAGCTCCGTTGGGTGATTACGAGCTTAGGGGCGTATTCGGATTGTGTTTTGAAGGTCCGTAGCTTGTTTAGGCTTGAAATGCCGAAAGTTGAATTTTTGAAAGTTTCCGGTTCGATAGTGAGATTTTGATATCGGGGTCGGAATGGGATTCCGGAAGTTGGAGTATCTCTGTAGTGTTGAATGTGACGTGCTTGCAAAATTTCAGGTCATTCAGATGAGGTTCTATAGACTTTTTGATCGAAAACGTAATTTGAGAGTTTTTGGAGTTCTTAAGCTTGAATTCGATGTTAAATTGGTGTTTTAATGTTGTTTTGATCGTTCCGAAGGTCGAAAAAAGTTTGAATGATGTTTTAGGACTGGTTCATACGTTTGGTTGAGGTCCCGGGGGCCTCGGATGTGTTTCGGATGCTTAACGGGTCATTTTTGGACTTAGAAAGACTGCAGATTTTCTGCTGTTGTGTTGCAGAGAAAACCTTGATCGCGTTCGCGAGAGGGTTCTCGTGTTCGTGTAGAGCATCTGGGTGAAGCAGCTGAATCGTGCTTCGTTTTTGCGATGACGTCCCGCGTTCGCGACGGTATGGACCCTTTGATTTTCGCGTTCGCGACATGGTCCTCGCGTTTGCTTAAGGTCCGCCAGTGTAAGCTATGTGTTCGCGAGTAGACCCTCGCGTTCGCGAAAGAGGAAGACTGGACAATGGATTTTTGTGCATCGCGTTCGCGAAGAAGAACGCATCTGGGCAGAACATAAATTTTAAAATCGAAGGTTTTGAGTTCATATCACAAAATTGAATTAGGAGCTCGGTAGGAGGCGAATTTTGGAAAGATATTCGGAGGGATTTTGCAGGTAATGATTCTTAACTCCTTTTTGCTTATAACCCATTAATCTAAACATGAATTCATTATCTAATTTCAGATTTGGGGTGGGAAATTGGGAAACAATTTGGAAAAGTTCTTAGGCCTAATTTTCGAGTTTTGATTGGGAATTTGACATTGGATTTGGATAATTTTGGTATTGTTAGACTCGTGAGTAAATGAGGGTTCATAATCCATAAATTTTACCCGATTCTGAGATGTCAGCCTGGGGGCATTTTGGTCATTTTACCTGATTTCACGTATTAACTTAGAATTTATTTGTGGAATCAGTTACTTGAAGTTATATTTACATTATACAATTGAATTGAATAGATTTGAGCCATTTGGAGTCGAGTACTCGTGACAAGAACGTGGTTTCAGGTTGATTTTGAGCCGGTTCGAGGTAAGTGGCTTGCCTAACCTTGTATGGGGGAACTCCCCTAGGATTTGGTGTTGTTGATATTTGGAATGCCTTGTACGTGAGGTGACGAGTGCGTACTTGTACTAATTGTTGAAAATCCTATTTTTATTAATTAACTATAATTGTGCTTTTTTTCATGTCTATACTACTTGCAATTTAAGCTTACTGTTAGCTTGGGGAAGCATGTCTAATTGACTTAATTGCTTTATTTGCTCAAACTGCCTTATTTGGATTATGTGCAGCATGCTAGGTTAGAAATACTTGTTATACCTTGGTATGAAATTTGAATTGAATTGAGTGTTCTTCGTGTTGCTGCTGTGTGTTTACTTTGGGACTACGAGACGGTATCCTAGGAGATCCCCCTGTATGTTTACTTTGGAACTACGGATTTTGTATTCTGGGAGATCCCCCTGCACTTTTATATTGGAACTACGGGACTGCACCCTGTAGATTCCCCTAGTACTGGATATTTACATTTGGGACTACGGATCGGTATTCCGAGAGATCCCCGCGCATTATGAGTTGGACTACGGGACGAAACCCGGGAGATCCATTGGATATTTATATTTGGGACTACAGGATGGTATCCTGGGAGATCACCGGTTGTTATCTGTGTGTTGAGTTGTATTCCTTTCTGTGATTATTTTGTCTCTGTTGTAGTTGTTCTTGTTCTTTCTATCCTGTGTTACTTCTTAATGTTGCACTTAATTATACTGTCTTATTTTATACTGTTATACCTTATTTTTCATTTAAACTTAGTAGGGCCCTGACCTTTCTCGTCACTACTCAACCGAGGTTAGGCTTGACACTTACTGAGTACCGTTGTGGTGTACTCATGCCCTTTATGCGCATGTTTTTCATGTGCAGATCCAGGTATTTCGACTCAGCCCTACTATCCTTGTGGCGAGGCGATTCTCCAGAGACTTCGAGGTATATCTGCCGCGTCCGCAGACCGAGGAGTCCCTTTCCATTCTCTTTCATAGTATTAACCCTTCTGTATTTACTTTTGTTTAAATATTCTGGAGTTAGACACCTGTAGTTATTCAATAACTTATGATTTCATGAGATTTCGGGTTTTGGGAAATGTAGTTTCAGCTTGAGAGTTGTATTGTATATGGCGAGCGGCATCTTAAATGTTTCATTCTGATATTTTTCTACAGTTTTGGCTAGTTTATTTCTATTGTGTTTTGTTTTCGCAATTTGTTAGGCTTACCTAGTCGTAAAGACTAGGTGCCATTACGACAGTTCACGGAGGGCGAATTCGGGTCGTGAAAAGTTGGTATCAGATCTCTAGGTTCATAGGAGTCATAAATCACAAGCCAGTTTATTAGAGTCTCGCAGATCGGTACGGAGACGTCTGTACTTATATACGAGAGGCTATGTAACTGTTAGGAAAATTATACTTCATTTGATTTTCTTTTCATGCGAGATTTTGATATCACAATTCCAAACTTTTGTCTTCTATTCTCTTGCAGATAGTGAGGACACGTGCTACCAGAGATGATTAGGCACCCGCGCCCCCAACTGGAGCCGTCAGAGGTCGGGGCCAAGGTAGAGGCCGAGGACGCGCACGTGGTACAACCAGAGCACCCGCGCGAGCTGCCACCAAGGTGTCAGTAGCAGTTCCAGCCGGAGTCCAGGCACCTAATACGCCTACTGCTACTACTACTCCAGCGCTCCAAGAGATTTTTACACAGTTCATGAGCATGTACACCACTCTGGCTCAGGCAGGGTTGCTTCCCCTTGCTGCAGCTACATCTCAGGCCGGGGGAGGAGAACAGACTCCCTCCGCCCGCACTCTTGAGCATCGAGTGCATGTTGATCAGTTCCCAGAGATTATTCCTGTACAGCCTGTAGTCCCAGATCAACTCGAGGGATAGGGCAGTGGCTTCCGAGGATGAGTAGCTGAGGCTTGAGAGGTTCAAGAAGTACAAGCCTCCTGTATTCAGTGGTCTAACATCAGATGATGCTTTGAGATTTCTAGATGAGTTCCACCATATTCTTCGTACCATGGGTATATCAGGATCGAGCGGGGTCTCCTTCACTACTTTCCAGCTTCGAGGAGCCGCCTATGAGTGGTGGCGTACCTATGAGTTAGATAGCCCGGATGAGAGAGCTTCCCTGACTTGGACTCAGTTTTTAGATTTGTTCCTGAGAGAGTATGTTCCTCAGAGCCTTAGTGACGCATGGGGCGTAGAGTTTGAGCATTTGCGCTAGGGTACTCAGACTGTCTCGGAGTATTCTGTCCGCTACACGAGTTTGACTAGACATGCACTAGCTTTGGTCTCTACTGTTCGCGAGAGGGTTCGCCGGTTTATTAAGGGGCTTATTCCCAGCATCAGGTCTAGCATGGCTCGTGAGTTGGAGATGGATATTTCTTATGAGCATGTGGTGAGCATTGTTAGGAAGATAGATGGTATGCATGCTAGGGACAGAGAGGAGAGGGAGGCCAAGAGGTCTCGAGAGTCAGGCCATTATTCTGGTACCCGTGCTCCAGCTGCAGTTCGTCATGGTAGGGGTTATATGAGTCACCCCGTTCATTCAGCTCTTCCAGCAGCCAGTGGTATTCCAGCTCCTCCTAGGCCCCAGGAGCCTTATTATACACCTCCAATATCTAGTGCGCCTCCTGCGCGGGGTGCTTTCATTGGTCAGTCCAGCAGACTTGGCCTGAGCTAGTCCCAGTTGCCGCATCCTCCTAGAGCTTGTTTTGAGTGTGGTGACACACACCATATGGTGAGGGATTTCCCCAGACTTAGGAGGAGTGTAACTCCACAGACTTCTCAGCCACAGCGTGCCCGGCAGAGTTCTCAGGCTATGGTTACAATCCCAGTTGCTACCCTACCTACTCAGCCAGCTAGAGGTGGAGGTCGGGGAGGTAGAGGTCACCCTAGAGGGGGAGGCCAGGCCGGATATTATGCCCTTCCTGCCCGTACCGAGGCTGCTGCTTCTAATTCTGTCATCACAGGTATTGTCCTGGTTTGTCATAGAGATGCATCAGTTTTATTCGATCCAGGTTCCACCTATTCTTATGTGTCTTTTTTTGCCCCGCATTTGGGTGTATCTCGGGAATCTTTGAGTTTCCCTTGTTTATGTTTCTACTCATGTGGGAGATTCTCTTATTGTGGATCGCATTTATTGGTCGTGTGTGGTTACTCTTGGTGGTTTTGAAACCAGAGCCGATTTATTATTGCTCATCATAGTAGATTTTGATTATCTTGGGCATGGATTGGTTGTCACCCCATTATGCTATTCTCGATTGTCACGCCAATATTGTGAAATTGGCTATACCAGGTGTACCGTGAGTAGAGTGGAGGGGTACCTTAGATCATACTTCCAGTAGAGTTATTTCATTCCTTAATGCTTAGCGTATGGTTAGGAAGGGATGTGACACATATCTAGCTTATGTGAGAGATGTTAGTATTGATACCCCTACAGTTGATTCAGTCCCAGTAGTACGGGATTTTTCTGATGTGTTTCTAGCTGACCTTCCAAGCATGCGGCCCGATAGAGATATTAATTTTTGTATTGATCTGTTGCGGGCACTCAACCCATTTCTATTCCTCCTTATCATATGGCCCCTTCTGATTTGAAAGAATTAAAGGATCAGTTACATGAATTGCTTGATAAGGGTTTTATTCGGCCCAGTATATCATCTTGGGGTGCTCTTGTCTTGTTTGTGAATAAAAAGGATGGTTCTATGCGTTTGTGCATTGACTATCGCCAGTTGAACAAGGTTACAGTGAAGAACTGCTATCCTTTGCCTCGTACCGATGATTTGTTTGACCAGCTACAAGGTGCACGAGTGTTTTCTAAGATTCACCTGCATTCAGGTTACCATCAGTTGAAGATTTGGGAGCCAGATATCCCGAGGACTGCTTTTAGGACTCTGCATGGTCATTACGAGTTCCTTGTTATGTCATTTGGGCTGACCAATGCCCCAGCAGCCTTTATGCATTTGATACACAGTGTGTTCCGGCCATATCTTGACTCGTTCGTCATTGTCTTTATTGATGATATTCTGGTGTACTCCCGGAGTCGGGAATATCATGAGCAGCACTTGAGGACAGTGCTTCAGACTTTGAGGGAAAAGAAGTTATATGCAAAGTTCTCGAAATGTGAGTTTTGGTTGGATTCCGTGGCATTCTTAGGACACGTGGTACCGAGTCAGGGTATTCAGATGGATCCGAAGAAAGTGGAAGCAGTGCAGAGTTAGGCCAGACCATCTCAGCTACAGAGATCCGCAGTTTTCTTGGCTTGGCGGGTTATTACCACCGATTTGTTGAGGGGAACTCACCTTCTGGGTGGGAGAGCAGAAAATGGTCTTTCATGTGTGCAAATTAATGAAGCAGCCCAACACTACCGAGGTGTGCTCTTTTGTGGACCTCGTTATAGCAGTGACAATTAATGACACCAGTACAATGATCAATGTGGAGGACCCATTGAAGGCCGTATTATTGAATCTTGATGTCAATGAGGATACAAGCCGAGTGGAGTGCGAGAATTCTTTACATGGAATGGGCTCTTACTCTTATGAGCCTAGGAAATTATATTTGGACCTCGAGAATAGAAAGACTCCACCAACAAAACCTTCAATTGAGGAGCCTCCGGTGTTGGAGTTAAAACCACTGCCTCCACACCTCAAGTATGAGTTCTTAGGCTAAAATTATGATTTGCCAGTTATTCTTTCCTCTTGTCTTATTAACATGCAAATTGATGCCACATTGGCGGTACTTCCAAAGTGGAAAAAGGCAATTGGATGGACTTTAGCTGATATTCGGGGGATAAGCCCTGCATTCTGTATGCACAAGATTATTCTGGAAGATGATGCAAAGCCTTCCTTGGAGCATCAAAGGAGGTTGAACGAGGCAATGCAAGAAGTTGTGAAAAAGAAGGTGATCAAGTGGTTGGATGTCGGGGTTGTGTACCCCATCTCTGATAGCTCTTGGACTTCACCGGTGCAATGTGTACCAAAGAAGGGTGGCATGACCATGGTTACAAATTCAGAAAATGAGTTGATTCCTACAAGAACCATCACTGGTTGGAGGGTATGCATGGATTACCGCAATTTGAATAAAGTGACCCGCAAAGATCACTTTCCTTTGCCTTTTCTTGATCAGATGTTAGATCGACTTGCTGGGCGTGCCTTCTACTGTTTCTTGGATGGGTATTCTGGGTACAACCAAATCTTGATTGCTCCGGAAGATCAGGAGAAGACCATATTCACTTGTCCATATGGTACCTTTGCTTTTTCTAGGATGCCTTTTGGGTTGTGTAATGCACCGGCTACATTTCAGCGGTGTGTGATGGCCATTTTCACCGATATGGTGGAAGACATTTTGGAGGTATTCATGGATGACTTTAGTGTTGTGGGGAATTCATTTGATGAGTGCTTGAAAAATCTTGATAGGGTCTTGGCCCGTTGTGAAGAAATAAATCTTATTCTCAATTGGGAGAAATGCCACTTTATGGTGGAAGAGAGCATAGTTCTTGGGCATAAAATTTCAAAGCATGGTATTGAGGTAGACAAAGCAAAAATTAATATGATTTTAATGCTCCCTCCACCTACATCTGTCAAGGGAGTCCGAAGTTTTCTTGGGCATGCGGGGTTCTACCGGAGATTTATCAAAGACTTTTCGAAGGTAGTGAATCCCTTGAGCAAGTTGTTGGAAAAAGATGCTAAGTTCGTGTTTGACGAAAAATGTATGCAAGCCTTTGAACTTCTCAAGCATAAGTTGACCACCACTACTATCATTACCGCACCTAATTAGAGCTTGCCCTTTGAGCTCATGGGTGATGCGAGCGATATTGCGATTGGGGCGGTTTTGGGTCAAAGAGTGAATAAAATGTTTCATCCGATATACTATGCGAGCAAGACAATGAATGATGCTCAAGTGAACTACATGGTGACCGAGAAAGAACTTTTGGCTATTGTGTTCGCAATGGAAAAATTCCGGCCGTATCTTATGGGTGCTAAGGTTATTATTCATACCGACCGTGCTGTACTCCGGTACTTGATGACGAAGAAGGATTCCAAAGCTAGACTGATGTGATGGTTCTTGTTACTTCAAGAATTTGATTTGGAGAATGTGGACCGGAAGGGTAGTGAGAACCAAGTGGCGGACCACTTGTCTTGCTTGGAGGAGGAGGGGAGGCCTCATGACGGCCTAGAGATCAATGATTCATTTCCTGACGAACAACTCCTTTCGGTGTCGATGAGTGATATGCCATGTTTGCCGGTGTTGCTAATTTCCTTGTGACTAGTATAATCCCGTGTGAGCTCTTTTCTAACCAAAGGAAGAACCTCAAGTGGGATAGTTTGGATTTCTATTGGGATGAGCCATACTTGTTCAAGATTTGCAAGGATGGTGTGATCCGAAGGTGTCCCGTAGAAAGAGCAATTGAGTATCTTGGAGAATTGTCATTCTTCTCACTATGGTGCCCATCATGGCGGGGCGAGGACGGCTTCTAAAGTTCTTAGTTGTGGGTTTTATTCTCCAACTTTGTTCAAAGATGCGGGTGATTTTGTGAAGAGATGCGACGAATGCCAAAGAGCGGGTGGAATTTCGAAGAAAGATGAGATGCCTCTCAATACCATCCTTGAGGTTGATATTTTGATGTATGGGCATTGATTTTATGGGCCCGTTTGTTAGCTCGTGTGGGAACACATACATTCTTGTGGCGGTGGACTATGTTTCAAAGTGGGTTGAAGTCGTGGCTTTGCCCAACAATGAGGCCCAGAGTATTGTTGCATTTCTCAGGAAGAGAATTTGTACAAGGTTTGGTACTCCTCGTGCAATCATAAGTGATTGGGGGTTTCATTTTTGCAATAGAGCTTTTGACACTTTGCTTTCAAAGTATGGTGTCAATCACAAAGTGTCTACTCCCTATCATCCTCAAGCAAGTGGTCAAGTTGAAGTCTCCAACAGGGAAATCAAAAGCATATTGTCAAAGACGGTCAATGCAAATAGGACTGATTGGTCAAAGAGTTTAGATGACACTCTATTTGCTTATAGGACTGCTTACAAGACTCCGATTAGTATGTCTCCGTGTCAGTTGGTGTTTGGGAAAGCTTGTCATCTACCAGTCAAGTTAGAGTACAAGGCCATGTGGGCTTTGAGGAAGCTAAATCTTGAATGGGATGTTACAGCTAATCTTCGTGTGGAGCAGCTTAATGAACTTGATGAATTCTGATTCCATGCCTACTCCAGTTCGTCCTTGTACAAGGACAAGATGAAGTACCTTCATGATAAATATGCTCGTATCAAGGAGTTCAAAGTTGGTGATTTGGTTCTCTTGTTCAACTCTCGGTTACGTCTGTTTCCGGGAAAGCTTAAATCAAAATGGAGTGGACCTTTTGAAGTGGTGTGTGTGACACCATTTGGTGCTCTTGATTTAAAGAACAAAAATGGGGAAGTTTTTAGAGTGAATGGGCATAGGGTCAAGCACTACTTGGGAAAAATTGATGATAGCCACGTGGTGGCACTTCTTCATCTCAAATAATTTGATGGTAACCTGCGTCGTGCTGCGACGTTAAATTAGGCGCTTCTTGGGAGGCAACCCATGTGTTTTTCTTCTTGTTTTTCTTTGATTTTCATGGTAATATAGGATTTATTTTTGGACTAACTGGTTGTGAGATGCTACAGGATTGTGTTGATGCAGTACAAGACATAGTGGAAATAGTGTTCATGTCTCTGAAGTTGTCAATGCGGACGTACTATATTTAGTGTGAACCGCACTAGTGAAGGGGAAAATGTCCAACTCTCTGAAGTTTGACACTGCGGCCGCATTACATTTTATGCGGTCCGCGGTGGACCACTGCGACCGCATGACATTTTGTGCGGACCGCAGTGAGTTTCCTTCTCAAACTTGAAGCTAGCTGTGTAGTGTGGACCGCAGTCCATTTTGTGCGGTCCGCACTGAGTTGGTAAGCTGGGCCCCAGGTCCTTTTATATAAATAGGACCTGAGGCCCTCCTTTTACACTTTTCTATCTTTGAACTCTCAAGACTCTTAAAGCACTGTTCGTCACCCCTATTGCTCGTAATTAATTGCTTGGATTCATTAATCTTCATTTTATCTCACAACTGGTAACTTAACTTCTTTTTAATTGCTTTAATTTTGTTATTCTCCTCTACTTTTTGTTTTTCTTGTCTCTTATTCTAGTATTCTCGTATTTTCTTCAATTGGTTACGTTATGGTAATTAATTCTTTGATTAAAGTAGAATTAGGTGGTTAAAAACAATGGGCAATCACTTACGAACCTTACTAAGGTGAAATATTGGACTTAAAAGCAAATGATTTTGAACCCTAAGTTAGTGCCGCAACTGGGCACTCAGTGCGGACCGTAGTGGTTTTTGTGCGGTCCTTTGTGCCCTTGTGCGGTCCGCAATAACATTTTGTGCGGACCGCATTGCTGAAAGTCCTGAAGCTTGATCTTCGAGGACCGCGGCCACATTGCATTTTGTGCGGTCCGTGGTGCCTCAATGCGGACCGCATTGCCTTTTTGTGCAGTCTGCAGAGCAATTGTTCAGAGAGTAGGTAGTCTGAACCCCACCTCTGTGCGGACCACATTGACATTTTGTGTGGACCGCATTGGCCTCTATGCAGCCACACACCATTTTGTGCGGTCCGCACTTTGTGATTTCTGCAACTGTCTGCAACCTTTATTCTTCTGCAACTATGAACTTAATTGAATCTACTGATACTAACAGAGCATACCTAAACTTGTTTGCAGATAATGGTGAAACAAAGGGGCAAGGGCTCTAAACAACCAGGCAGAGGAGAATCCTCCCGAGGAGGGAAACGGAAAATGGTAAGATTGACTGTTAAAGCCCACCAAAACATTAAAAACATGAGAAAGATGATTAAAGCTGTTGATAGGGCCATTGACATGTCTGGGAGTGAGTACGAGCCCTCCCAGTAGATATCTTCAGACTCAATCCCAAAGTACATCCCTGACTGGCCGGAGAGAAATAGACTAAGAGACACTCTTCCCACTTCCCTCGTTGCCCAAACGTTAGTAAATGTATCTTCTAGGTCGTTTGAGAGCTCAGCTGAAGACGGTGGCGATGAATACTCCACATCTCCCACAGCTTCATTATCCGGAGAGGGTGCAGTAGGAGACGATGAGGAAGTAGGAGGAGAAGGGGTGGACCTAAGGTTGGCGGGTTTGCGAGAACTAGGAAACCAGAGGTGTGGCAAGACCGATTTGTCAGTGAGCTAGTTTATCACAAGTTTAGGGAATGGTGGCCGGTGAGGAAATTAATCCCGGAGAGGAGCTTTGTGGATAGGGACTTACTGCCTCGCAACCCCGATGTAAGGAGGTAGTTTAGGGAGAGAGTTAACTGGGAGTACTTTTTGGGTGAATGTGTAGATGCCAACGAGCACTTGGTCAAGGAATTCTACACCAACGTTGCCCACATCAAAAAGGACACAAAAGTGACCAAGGTACGAAATCTGAAGGTGTTGTTTGATAGGAAAACAATAAATGACTACCTTGGCTTTGATGAGGAGGATGAGGCACTATTTATGGCGAAGATGGAAATGGGTGAGGAGGTCCGTCCCTAGTTGGCACAATATCTGGCAATCCCAAGTACCACCCCCGATTGGTTGAATGCGGGCATCAAGATTCTGAGAAGAAGTTTGAACTTTGAGGCAAAGGGGGTGGGAAACTTTTGTGTACAGCAAACTGGACCCCACTACTCATGACAATTCCCTCCCTCTTCACCGGGCTGTTTTGGTGGCTTCAATCATGGCAAGGTACCCGATCAATGTGAGAAATGTAATATCTAAGGTAATCACACTTGTAGGCAATGAACATGACAAAAACTACCCTTTCCCCAGCTTCTTGACTATGTACTTCAGGGACCTCAAAGTTGAAAAGAGGCCATTTGATATCAAGGTCAAAGCGAGGGCCCCATTCTCTTGGTACAGCATGCAGCGGGATGACAACCAAAAGAGCAAGAACTTTAAGGGAACAACTACTACTCCAACTGGCCAATCTGAAGAGCCAGTTGTGGTAGTGGCTCCTGCTCAGCCTGCCTTCACCTCCACAGACATTCGTCTTGGCCCATCCACTTTAGTTGACCAGAGATACCCTCTTCCTGAGCTAATCCAGTGACTGCACACCGACTGAGCCAGGCTCTTCTCAATATCAACAACTGGATGCAGACAGCGTCATCCAAGTTGTCTATCCTTACTACTACAGTTGAGGCTCAGTCGGCACCTCCGCCTCCACAGGTCTCACAGTTCATAGAGGATGCCCTTAAGGAGATTTTGTCCAACCAAAAGAAAATCCTCGACACTCAGAATTTGCTCACAGATGCAGTTGATCCACACAGCAACTATCTCAAAGAGCTTGCTAAGGAGCACAAGAAGTTGAGGAAGACGCGGGCTTCCAAGAAGTCCTTAAAGGCACTGAGGGTTGATGTTGACAGGATGAAGGCAGATCATCTGCCTTTGGACTTATTGCTACAGGACTCAGTACCATCAGCTCATCCCTAGCCCAAGTAGTCCAAAGGCCTCCCAAGAGGAAGAGGATGATTCCCAGAGCGGACGATGCAGTCATCCAGTTGGCAGACCCACCGAAGGCCTCCTCCAGTCAGCCATAAGATGCACCTCAGGAGCCTGTCCAAGTCCAGGCCCAGGTCCCAGCAGCAGAGCAGTAGGCCATAGGGAACCAGTCTGAGGTTCCCGAGTACAGTGAGGACCCAGGGACCACTCAGGAGCCCATGCAGACAGACGGGCCATAGGGAGTCTCTATATCATTTTTCCTTTTTTTTGGTGCTTATTTAGTTTAGTTGGCATTGGGGACAATGCCAGTTTTCATTTGAGGGGGTAGGCCCTACTTTTATGGATTTGGATTATTGTATATATTTGACAATTTTTAGGCTTTCTTTATTTTTCATCTTTGGTTTGTATATAATTTTAACATTTCGTTTACATTTTGCGTACTTTTATTTTACTTTGGTCTGTATATAAAGTAATGTTACATTGTGCATATTCATCCCATCTATTGTATATTCGACAAATCCCCTCTTGAATATATTCATTTTACTTTTTGCAATTTTTCGTTCATAGCTTCTTATTTATGTTCATAGCTTCTTGTTTCGAAAGTTTGCAATAAGCCTTTGATTTTCTTAATGCCACAGTTCTTTCCAAAGGTGGAGTTTGTGTGAATCGGGTAGCTCTTCCCAATGATGGATGACATGACAACCTTCTTAAGGGTTTGAGTCCATTTTTCTCTTTGTTTTTAGTAGTTAGTGGTTAAGGGTGCCTCAAGCAAAGCTTCACTTGGGTCTAGCACATTTGCCTTTGATCTTATGGTCAAAAATAAATTGGTGTGTTTAGGATGGTGAAAGTCGTGACTTTGAAACTCTTGTGTTGACTGATAATCATCAAGTGTTTTTCGGGACCATTGTGTGCTTAAATCTTATCTAAGGTCATTGTGGGCTCTTTAGCAATCCCATAGCTTGTGTGGTGAGAAATTTTATTGCAAGTCCAAGTCCCGAGCCATTGGTCTAGAACTTGGCCTAAATGTTTGTTGAGGAGAAATCCTAAGTGAATTTTGACTTGAGACATGATTATAGGCTCTCCTTGTTCCAAATGATAGCTTGAACACTTCCATAACCTACCAATGATAAGATCCCTAGTCAACCCTTTTGAGCCTTAGACCTTTTTCCTTCAAAGAACAATGATACAAGCCTTTATCCATCCTAAAAGATACTCTCTCTTGGCACCTGATCTTTCCTTTAGTACATGGCAAAAGTATAAGTTTGGGGGGAGAGACGAGGATAGAAACAAAGTGGTAAAAAGGTACAAAATGAAGAAAAGGAAAGACAATGAAAAAGAAAGAAAAGCAAAAAAAGACAAAAAGAATGCTCAAGGTAGAATTGAATAAAAAGGGATTCAAGAAAAGCAAAGAATGAAAGGTGTGGAAAGTTGAGAAAGGAGAAAAGATTTGAAATGTATAAGAAATAGTGACAGTGTGTCTCTCTAACCCCTTAGAAAGAAGTGAAATGACTGAAAGAGTTAAGGGAATGTGTGCCGAATGAAACAAAAAGAAGTGCTTAAGGGAAGATGGAACTTACTTAGACCAAACATTTCCGACCTTGAACAAAAAGCCTTCACCATGTCTCCACAAAAGCTCTATATGATCTTGAGTTGAATGTAGCTTACATTAGTGGTGACTCATATAAGGGGCAAGCATATTCGTACTTAGAGCCGGATTTGTGACTTTTTCTTGAGAGAGATGAGTGAACTTCCATTGACCTCGTTCTGAGTGCCACTATTCTAAAGGTGAGGTTTGCTTAGGAGAGTTGAGGATGTGTGAGTTTGGATTCCACAATGACCAAATTAATAGAAAGAGTTCTTTGATGTGTTGAGTCAACTCTTGATGCTCTTGTGTCTCACTTAATCCATGGTGTTTCAAAGAGTAAATGTTGTTAATGATTCATTTGTATTGAGGACAATTGTTATTCCCAATTGATTCTAGATGACGTTACTTTAGGAATTTTGACTTTCTTGGATTTTCCCTTGAGGGGTGGGTTTTATTATGTTTTCTTGAGGACAAGCAAAAGCTTAAGTTTGGGGGAGTTGATAACTAGGGATTTTGATACATTTTATACTCTTTCTTGCTTAAGTTTTGATTAGAAATGTGTAGAAAATGGTCCCAAAGGCTCAAAATTGTGCTTGATTGCAAGTTTGATCAACAAGGTGACAAGATGTCAAAGATTAGCACAAAAGGAGTGAAACTTGCACAAGTATCAAGACAAGACAAAGCTCAGACAAAACAAGGCCAGTGCAGCCGCACACCATTCTGTGCGGTCCGCACAAGTGCGGTTCAGAGAGTATGATATTCAGGCAAAAAGAAAAATGTGGTCGCAGTAGGTTTTGTGCGGTCTGCACTGGGATCAATGCGGCCACACTCGATTTAGTGCGGTCCGCAGTAAAAATGATCAGAGATTTGCCAGTTTTGAGTTTCAATCCAATGCGGTCCGTGCTCCATTTCATGCGGACCACACTAGAAGCCTCCGCGGTCGCACTCCATTCTGTGCGGTCCGTATTGCCTAAGTTCAGAGAGATGGATTTTATGTCAAGAGCCTTAGTGCGGCCACACGTGATTTTGTGCCGTCCGCACTAGCCCCGCAAGGCTATTTTTGTCCAGATTTTTCAGCTTAGTATGACTAGCTTCTTTTCCAATTTTTAGGTCATCAGATAGTTTTAGCTAAGAGCTGCACTCGTGGGTTCGAATATTTTAGCTATTTTGGGCAATTTTATCTACATTTCAACATTGAATCTTCTTGTTTATCTTAGTAATTAATTAATATGAGTTGTTCTTCATCTATTTCTTGTTTTCCTTCTTTAATTATGAGTAGCTAAACCTATAAGCTAGGGTTTTGGCTCAACCCTAGTGTGGGTAATTGATGGGTCTTGTGTTTTAGGGCTAGATTGACTATGAGTGTTTGATATTTGGGCTAATTTCATGTTTAGTTGCTGAATTAGTAGTTGCAAACACTAGTTTGTGTTTAGTTGACTTGATCTCTTCTTGAGAAAGAGAGCTTGAGTGTCTGAAATTGGTCCAACAAGGAATTGGGGCGTACTCAAGAGATTGATAGCCCCAATTAAAGGGTTAAACCTCGAGAAAGTAATACCCGACTTGAACCTTGATTGTTTGTGCAAATTTGCATACCCAATTGGTCTTGAGAAAGTCAATTCAGGCAAAATCACTTAAACCACCGAGAGGTGTAGAGTAGGTAAAATCGTGCAACAGTTATATCATACTCCCCAAATATGTCAATCATGCCTTAGACTCAAGTATCCGTCAATTGACCACCTAGGTTAAAGTCACTACCCTAGTGCCTTTTAAACCATTTGAACAACCCGCGACATTTTACTCTTAGCTTATTCTAGTTTAATTTACCATTGTAGTTTGATAAAAATAGAAGTAAAACAAAACCCAAAAATGTTTAGAAGTGTAATTTGGAACAATACACGACTCCAAACTAGATAGATACCCGACGCCAACTTCTAGATCTCTGTGAAAATCAATCCCGACCCTAAATCAGGTAAAAGCTGCTTCGACCCTCTCTTGCTACTCAATAGTAGTACAGAGTAGGCTTCGATCAGAACTCCCCTAGGATTTGGTATTGTTGATATTTGAAATGACTTATACGTGAGGTGACGAGTGCGTACTTGTGCTAATTATTGAAAATCCTATTTTTATTAATTAACTATAATTGTGCTTCTTTTCCTGTCTATACTACTTGCATTTTAAGCTTACTGTTAGCTTAGGTAAGCATGTCTAATTGACTTAATTACTTTATTTGCTCAAACTACCTTATTTGGATTCTGTGCAGCATGCTATGTTAGAAATACCTGTTATACCTTGGTATGAAATTTGAATTGAATTGAGTGTTCTTCGTGTTGCTGCTGTGTGTTTACTTTGGGACTACATGATGATATCCCGGGAGATCCCCCTGCATGTTTACTTTGGGACTATGGATTTGTATTCCGGGAGATCTCCCTGCACTTTTATATTGGAACTACGGGACTACACCCGGTAGATTCCTCCAGTACGGGATATTTACATTTGGGACTACGGATCGGTATTCCGAGAGATCCCCGCGCATTATGAGTTGGATTACGCGACGACACCTGGGAGATCCACTAGATATTTATATTTGGGACTACAGGATGGTATCCTGGGAGATCCCCGGTTGTTATCTCTATGTTGAGCTGTATTCCTTTCTGTGATTATTTTGTCTATATTGTAGTTGTTGTTGTTCTTTCTATCATGTGTTACTTCTTACTGTTGCACTTAATTATACTGTCTTATTATATACTGTTATACCTTGTTTTTCATTTAAACTCAGTAGGGCCTTGGCCTTCCTTGTCACTACTCGACCGAGGTTAGGCTTGACACTTACTGAGTACCACTGTGGTGTACTCATGTCCTTTCTGTGCATGTTTTCATATGCATATACAGGTACTTCGACTCAGCCCTACTATCCTTGAGGCGAGGTGATTCTCCAAAGACTTCGAGTTATATCTGCCGCGTCCGCAGACCAAGGAGTCCCTTTCCATTCTCTCATAGTATTAGCCCTTCTGTATTCACTTTTGTTTAGATATTCTAGAGTTAGACACTTGTAGTTATTCAATATCTTGTGATTTCATGAGATTTCGGGTTTTAGAAAATGTAGTTTCAGCTTGAGATTCGTATTGTATATGCCGAGCGGCATCTTAAATGCTTCATTCTGATATTTTTCTATAGTTTTGGCTAGTTTATTTCTGTTGTTTTCTTTTTCCGCAATTTGTTAGGCTTACCTAGTCGTAGAGACTAGGTGTCGTCATGACAATTCATGATGGGTGAATTCGGGTTGTGACAAGTAACTTCAAAATAAATTCTGAAAAATAGTATAGGAACAAATCGAGCCCACTGAACACATAGTGTGTCCTTAAGAAAATTATTCCCCTAAAGTACCGGAGGTTCTGGAATATATCTTCCCAGGATAGAACGATTTAACTCACCAGCATATCGGTACCAAAAACACAGATGAACAACGAACCACTCGAAGGCTGTAAAACATACTGAAATTTTTGTGCAGAAGAAGAAGATAATCAGAAAATTTCGTAAGTAAATATTCTGGGATTTTAAAGAATATTTATAGCCAATTTGGTATTGTTTCTGAAAAGGTTTGCAACCTTTTAGAATAGCCATAGCTATTGGAACAGATTTGACACTACTTCATAACAGCCATAGCTATTGGAAATATTACGGGAAAAAATAAAATGGATTTAAAATAATTCGGGAAAGAAAACGGACCGGACCGGACCGGACTGGGTCGCGGGTTATTCCGAATTGAATTTTTGTTAATTAATTTAATTAAGTAATTAATTATTTGAAAAGAATTTTGTCCAAAAAGATTAATCAATCACTCTTTGAATCCAAATCCGAAGTTGAGCTGTGCGAGCGACGACGATGATGGCGCGAGGATTGCCTTCTTCTTAGCTCTTTAAGAGCTAAAAGATGAGCTTCTCTATATATAATCAATGATTTTCTTTCCTTCTACCAATGAGGGACAAAGTGCATTAGTAAAGTGAACTAATTCAAAATTTCACTTCCCTCCATTTCTTTTCCCACCAATTTCCGTTCACACCTCTTTTGTTATTAATAACAAAACCCAACAACCCCCCACATGAATGGGGAATGACTATAAACTTAAAGGATTGCACGGATGTGTGTGTGTTTTACATGCAAGAATTAAATACATCTGGATAAGTAGGTTTCCCTTTGAACTTTCCGTAGTGAACTTATATCGAATATACTCAGTTAATCGGTAGATTTAATATCTTTGAACCGTCGAGCTTTGTTGTATACCTAGATAACATAAGTCACACAATCAATCTTTAACCATCTATGGTTCTCACGGTTGTGTTCTTTTCAGCCATGAACACCGCCTGGTTTCATGAGTGCTTAGAGAATGAGCCTTTACTTTCATTACCCTTGAAGCGGCTTACACTTCACACTCACATAGGTGATTTCTAAACGTGTAATCCTAAGACACACTATCTGTTCATATCCTACCAGATTTAGCAAATCATTAAAAAGCTTTAAGCTTTATTGACTCATCAAAAACCCTTAATGCTTTACCTCGTTTTTGAACATTGCACGAGAATGGGTTGAGTTATTTGACAATGTTGAACTGTCATTTATAACTTTGTTTGATCTCTTTAAACCTAGCTCTTGGGATCTCCAGTCTGCTAGATAGAGTTACCGCCATGATGACTTGCCCTAGGCCTTTAACCCCATTCTCTTAGATGATCTTTCAACTGCCTCTCTAGATAGGCCTTTTGTAAGTGGATCTGATACATTATCTCTTGACTTTACGTAGTCAATTGTGATAAAACCACTAGAGAGTAGTTGTCTAACGATATTATGTCTCCGTCTAATATGACGAGATTTTCCATTATTTATAACGCTCCCTGCCCTACCTATTGCCGCTTGACTATCACAATGTATACAAATAGGTTCTAAAGGTTTGGGCCAAAACAGAATATTTTCCAAGAAATTCCGGAGCCATTCAACTTCTTTATCGGCTTTGTCTAAAGTTATAAATTCAGATTCCATTATAGAACGGGTGATGCACGTTTGTTTGGATGATTTCCAAGACACTTCTCCACCCCCAATTGTGAAAACATATCCACTCGTGTATTTAACTTCAGATGATCCGGTGATCCAATTTGCAACACTATATCCCTCGATCGCGGAAGGATATTTGTTATAATGCAAAACATAATTTTGGGTATGTTTCAGATATCCCAAAACTCGTTACATTGCCATCCAATGTATTTGATTGGGATTACTTGTAAAACGACTCAGTTTGCTAATAGCACATGCTATATCTGGTCGCGTACAATTTTGGGTACTTGTTTAAGTCCATAAAGAAACTTAACAAGTTTGCACACTTTATTTTCTTTACTAGGATCTACAAAAGCTTCAGGTTGTTCCATGTAAATCTCTTCCTCCAATTCTCCATTTAAAAAAGTTGTTTTAACATCCATTTGATGGATTTCAAGACCATACACGGCCGTTAGTGCCACTAACACCCTAATAGATGTTATCTTTGTTACTGGTGAGTAAGTGGCAAAGTAATCAAGACCTTCCTTTTGTCTATAACCTTTGACAACAAGTCTTGCCTTATATTTGTCAATAGTTTCATCAACTTTAATTTTTCGTTTAAAGATCCATTTCGAACCTAAAGGCTTATTTTCCGAAGGAAGATCAACCAATTCTTATGTATGGTTATACAAAATTGATTGAATCTCACTATTGACTGCCTTTTTCCAAAATGCTGAATCAGAAGACGACATAGCTGCGTTAAAAGTTTGAGGCTCATTTTCAAGCAAAAATGTCACAAAATCTGGTCCAAAGGAATTAGATGTTCTTTGACGTTTAATATGCCTTGGATCTTCTACACTTGGAGTATTTTCCTTTGGTTCTTCCCGAGGTCGTTTAGGTCTTTCACTTAATGACTCGCATTCAGTTTTATATGTATAGATGCTTTCAAAGAATCCAGCATTATCCGATTTCATTACCGTATTAACATGAAGCTCAGGATTATCGAATTTATGAACCAAAAACCGACATGCTTTACTGTTTGTAGCATATCCAATGAAAATGCAATCTACTGTTTTTGGTCCAATTTTAACCCTTTTAGGTAAAGGAACTTATACCTTTGCTAGACATCCCCCACACTTTGAAATATTTCAAGTTGGATTTTCTTCCTTTCAATTTTCTATATGGAATAGATTGCGTTTTGCTGTGGGATACTCTGTTGAGTATTCGGTTAGCTATAAGGATAACTTCCCCCCACAAACTCTACGGTAATCTGGAACTTATTAATAAAGAATTCATCATTTCTTTTAATGTTCGATTTTTCCTTTCTGCAATTCCGTTGGATTAAGGAGTGTAAGATGTAGTAGTTTGACGAATAATTTCGTATTCCGAATATATTTCTGCAAACAGAGATTCATATTCTCCACCTCTATCACTTCTAATCATTTTAATCTTTTTATTCAATTGATTCACTACTTCATTCTTGTATTGCTTAAATGCTTCAATTGCTTCATCCTTACTATTAAGCAAATAAACATAACAATATCGAGTGCAATCATCAATAAAAGTAATAAAATACTTTTTCCCACCTCGAGATAGTATCGACTTCATATCGCAAATGTTAGTATGAATTAAGTCTAAAGGATTTGAATTCCTTTCCACAGACTTATAAGGATGTTTTACAAACTTAGATTCAACACTTATTTGACATTTCGATTTATTACACTCGAATTTAGACACTTCTAAATTAATTAACTTCCGCAAGGTTTTATAATTGACATGTCCTAAACGAATATGCCATAAATCATTTGACTCCAATAAGTAAGAAGAAGTTGAAATTTTATTCATACTGTTAACAACCATTACATTGAGCTTGAAAAGGCCCTCTGTGAGGTAGCATTTTCCAACATACATTTTATTCTTGCTTACAACAACTTTATGAGAAACAAATACACATTTCAATCCATTCTTTACAAATAAAGAAGTAGAAATTAAATTCTTCTTAATAGTAGGAAGATGAAGAACATTGTTGAGCGTTAACACCTTGCCGGAAGTCATCTTCAGGAATATCTTCCCATAACTTTCAATCTTGGCTGTTGTATTATTTCCCATAGAAATCTATTCTTCAGGACCAGTAGTAGAGTAAGTCGCAAAATGCTTCTTTGACAACACAAACATGTCGAGTGGCTCCAGAGTCAATCCACCACTCCTTCGTATTTCCAACTAGGTTGCATTCCGAAAGCATTGCACAAATATCATCAATGTCATCATTGTTCTCCACTATGTTGGCGTGTCCCTTCTTTTTATCCTTTTTTGGGAGACGATAATCAGGGTTTTTGTGACCAAATTTTCCACAATTGTAGCAGTTGCCCTTGAATTTCTTTTGTTCTGCTCCTTAGTCTTCCAGAAAACCTCTTCCTCTTCTTATTTGGAGCAGTCTCCTCAATGATATTAGCTCCCATGATTGTTGAATTTCCACGAGACTTCTTCTCGGCTCTTTTGTTGTCTTCCTCAATTTTTAGACGTATCACAAGATCTTCCAACTTCATTTCTTTGCGCTTATGCTTAAGATAGTTCTTGAAATCACTCCACGAAAGAGGCAATTTTTCAATCATTGCAGCCACTTGAAATGCTTCATTCACGGCCATACCTTCAGCAATAAGGTTGTGAAAAATAAGTTGAAGCTCCTGAACTTGGATTCCCACAATTTTGTTGTCTATCATTTTATAGTCTAGAAACTTGGTAACCACGAACTTCTTCAAGCATGCATCTTCCGTCATATGTTTCTTCTCAAGTGCGTCCCATAATTCTTTCGAAGTATTCATCGCACTATACACATTGTACAAGTCATCCTCTAAAGTGCTTAAGATATAGCCTTTGCAAAGAAAATCTGCATGCTTCCACACCTCAACAATTATGAACTTCTCATTGTCTGGCATGTCCATAGCAGGCACTGGATTCACTAGTGAATTTCGGCATACAAAGTGTGGTCAGCCAGAAGAACACCCTTTGTTTCCATCCTTTGAAGTTGGCTCCAGAAAACTTCCCTGGTTTCTCGTCCGGAGGAACAACAGTGCGGCTTGACGAGGCTATCGTCGTTGCAGCAACAATCGCAGAAGAATTTCCGTTATCAATTGCCATTTCTCACTGTCAACAACAGAAGAATTCCATTAATGGCAAAAGGCAGAATAGTAAACAATACTATAATCAGTAAACAATATGTAAAAACTGACTGTTACACAGAAAATGATGAAGCTTTTATGTTTTTCAAATCGTTTTCTTAATTTCAATATTCTGATAAAGTTTTTATCTTCAAATCAGAACAGTAAAATTCAGACGGAGTAGAAAACCACAAAGGTTTTAATCTCCAAAAATAGAATACAAAATATAATAAATTAATTTCCTTAAGATTGTTATCAAAACTGTATTGCTGTATAATTAACAAAACAATAAACTTTTTGGAAAAACAGAAACAGAAAGTTAGTAGAACTAGAACGTCAAAATAAATTCTGAAAATAGTATAGTAACTTCAAAATAAATTCTGAAAAATAGTATAGGAACAAATCGAGCCCACTGAATACAAAATGTGTCCTTAAAGAAATTATTCCCCTCAAGTACCTGAGATTCTGGAATATATCCTCCCAGGATAGAACGATTTAACTCACCAGCGTATCGGTACCAAAAATGCAGATGAACGGTGAACCATTCGAAGGCTGTAAAACACACTGGAATTTTTGTGCAGAAGAAGAAGAAGAAGATAATCAGAAAATTTCGTAAGTAAATATTCTGGGATTTGAAAGAATATTTATAGACAATTTGGTACTATTTCTTAAAAGGTTTTCAATCTTTCAGAACAGCCATAGCTATTGGAACAGGTTTGACACTGTTTCAGAACAACCATAGTTGTTGGAAATATTGCAGGAACAAATGGGTCGCAGATTATTCCGGATTGAATTTTCGTTAATTAATTTAATTATTTAATTAAAAGATTAATCAATCAATCTTTGGCCGAAGTCGAAGCCGAGCGAGCGACGACGGCGTGAGACTTGCCTTCTTCTTAGCTATTTAAAAGCTAAAAGATAAGCTTCTCTATATATACACAAAGATTTTCATTCCTTCTACCAGTGAGGGACAAAGTGCATTAATAAAGTGAACTAATTCAAAATTTCACTTCCCTCAATTTCATTACCCACCATTTTCCATTCGCACCCTTGTGTTATTAATAACAAAACCCAACACATATTGAACTATGATTCACCTTAAAAAGCTCAGAATCTGGGATTGTACTCTGACCAGCGACACCTTACTATTCATATGACTACTTGCACAAATAAATATCCATAACTCCCAGCATATGATCAGAAGGTATCTAATAATCTCATCCTGGTGTACTATGTTGGGTGGTTTGATACTCCAACACCTCTAAATCATTCTCAACAATTATAATACTAATATCCAGAAATGATCACCAAATCCTCTTAGTAACTTACTCTCCCCCCCCCACAAACACATGCTGAATTGTCTCTTTACAGCATGTACATTTAGAAGCAATTTAATGTTCATAGCTACTTAATCTTCATTAATTGTTAGCTTGTTCTTCAGAGTTCTCCACACAGTAATAGATATCTTGATTCGAACATGTTTGTGACAAATCCTACAATTAAAGTTTCTGATGCATTTGTCTCCTGTCTATGAGCTTTTCAAGCAGAGGTGGTGCTGAAGTCCCTATTAGTTGAAAGCATCCAGATATGCGAGTCATATTTACCTTTCATCTCCAATTTCAATATATGCCACAGTTGTGTTCCAAAAGAATTTCTGGTAACAACTGTTGCAGCTTATTAGTGCTTCACTCCTTTACTTCAAAGAATTCCATTAGAGGATATCGTTGCATCCAGATAGGTAGAGACCCAACTCGTGATTTAGCAAGGTTGGACTAGATTGTTTGGAGCCCATTTAAAAATGAGGCTTTTATGTCCGGCCCGTAAGCCCGTGGCCTGTGAGGCTTGATTAAGGCTGGGCTGTGGGACTAATAAAAATATTTATTTAAAATATATAAAATATAAAAAGTATACTTCCTTTAGCGATAGAAAGTCAAAATTGGATATTTACTTGATCTTGAGAAGTTTTAAGAGATGGATGTTATTGTAGACAATAAATTGCGTCGAGAAAATAAAATTAAGACTGAAAAATATCGTAACAGTTGTAGTATTTTATTTCGAATATTTGAGTGTACAATCTCTATGATTCCTCTGATTCTACTTTTTTAGTATAAATTCAAGAGCCTTTGAGATTGATCTTGAATTTTATTTTATTTTAATCCAAGTGCTTGAGGCCTAATCTTGATCTTGACGTATTTTTAATCCAAGGGCTTGCAGCTTGTTCTTGAATCTTTGTCTTGATCTTTTAATCCTTAGAACACTTGAATGCTTGTAGCTTTTAAAGAAATCTGCAACGTTTGATCCACGAGCTCTCTCTTGCTTCTTGTTATAACTTTTGGTGTCTTTTCTGGGTTTATTAAGACCCCTATTTATAGTTGTGGAAGGAGGAGTTATGATAGAACAAACTCTTTCCAACCAATCAAATTGAAGTGTAACATGGCCGCATTTGATTGGCCAGAACATGTCACTTGCACACGTGGCACGATTTCATTGGCCTTTTAGTGTGACTTGGAATGCCTTGTCATTTTGACACGTGGCATGATCCTATTGGCTCTTCTGTTTGACTTGGTGCGCCACGTCATTTAACACGTGGCACCAAACTGGGCCTCTAGGAAGATGTCATCTTGGGCTTAATGAAGTGGGCTCATCACTTTAGTCTAGGAATTTTTACATTCCTATGCCACATAGGAAATCTTATTACCCTCAATGTTTAAGGTTTGACTTAATTACACTTAGTATACCAAATTACCAATTCTATTCCATAATTAATTAAGGGTATAATTAATTATACATTTTTACTCCTTAATTAAAGGAATCTACACGTTTCTCTCTCCTAATTCCTCAGTCCCACCCATGTTTTACCCATACCCACGTTCTTTTTATCATTTTTCATTTTCTGAAACCAAATTCTCCCTCTAAATTCACAGAAAATTGAAGAAACCCTTCAACAAAGTTGGTTCCCCATTTTACTCCAGTTGAAGTTCATCAATGAAGAACAACAAAGTTCATCAAAATTGAAGTCAAATCTTCAAAGTTCATACACACATTTACCTTCAGCTTCAAATTTTCTCATTGAAGAAGAAAAACCTTTAAAGAGACAAGAGAGCAACAATTTCACCATTGACAGCCATTAAAAAGCTTTGAAGCTTTGAATTCAACTTTGGGTTTTCAAAAATCATTATTTATTTTGATTGAGTGTTGTTGTAAATAATTGGGAATATGTTTTGGAGTTTATATCTCAATTTTGAGAGGTTTTGGTGAAGATTTAGACTTGGGTTTAGCTAAATTTCAGATTGAAACTCGAAGAAGAAGAAGAAGACATATTGCAGAAATTGTAGATAAATTGTAGAAAAATTGTAGACTGTTTTTTGCAGAAGATTTGTAGAAGTTTTAGTCGTTTTTGATTTGTGAAAACAGAAAACAAAACATCTACACTCAGAATACAAATAATCTATAATTTATCTACAAAATATCTACAAACTGGGTACATTGAATTTTAATATTCCAATTCCCATTCAATTGTAGCTTAATTGGTATTTTCGACATAATTACATTTTTTGCAGAAGATTTTGTAGGAGTTTAATCGTTTTGGATGTGTGAAAACAGAAAACAATGCATCTACAATCAGAATACAAATAATCTACAATTTATCTACAAAATATCTACAAACCGGGTACATTGAATTTTAATATCCCAATTCCCATTCGATTGTAGCATAATTGGCATTTTCGACGTAATTGCATTTTTTGCAGAAGATTTGTAGAAGCTTTAGTCGTTTTTGATTTGTGAAAATAGAAAACAAAGCATCTACAATCAGAATACAAATAATCTACAATTTATCTACAAAATATCTACAAACTGGATACATTGAATTTTTATATCCCAATTCCCATCCAATTGTAGCATAATTGTAATTTTTGACATAATTGCATTTTTCAGAAGATTTGTAGGAGTTTTAGCCGTTTTTTATTTGTGAAAACAGAAAATAAAGCATCTACAATCAGAATACAAATAATCTATAATTTATCTACAATTTCTGTAATATGTCTTCTTCTTCTTCTTCTTCTTCTTCTTCTTTTTCTTCTTCTTCTTCTTCTTCGAGTTTCAATCTGAAATTCAATCAAAACCAAGTCTAATCTTCACCAAAACCCCTCAAAATTGAAATATAAACTCCAAACCATATTCCCGATTATTTTCAACGACACCCAATCCAAAAAAATAATGATTTTTGAAAACCCAAATTTGAATTCAAAGCTTTCAAGCTTTTTAGTGGCTATCAATGGTGGAAAATATCTGGAAGAATATTTACTTCCATAATTGTAGCGCGCCTAAATAGGAATATCTGGAAGAATATGATTTGATCTGATTTACGCCAAATCTTTTTAGAATATTCTGTTCCTCAAAACTTGAATTTAATGAAGAATCAATCAATCCCAAGATTCTTTCCTGATTTTTCGCGCGTTATTAAGGGAAGATTGTGCCCTATTAATTCCTAATAAACGAATGGTACAGAAATTGTAGGAAAAATATGGACTAGGCAGGTAATTTAGATACTATACACATATTTGGTAATAAAGTTTCATATATGGTATAGGAAGGAAAAAATCTCTTTAGTCTAATTAAATGGGCTAGCCCAATAGATCAAGACTTATTTATTTAATACATATATGTTGGACTAATCCAATTATATTAGCTCAATAAATATATTAGAATTAGCATATCTTGAATTTAAAATATAGTCCAAATTATTTTACGGATTTAGTTCCAATAAAATTTATATACCTACAAATGCCTCCTACTTTAAGACTTGTCGGAGTATAGAAGTATTGAACTTCAAAGACTGGGCTTGAAGTATAATGGGAGACAACATCATATATATATTTTTTGTCTCCTCTATCCAATTACATGGAATGGACTTGACGTTGGATAATTTACCAACTTGTAGGATTATTTCATATAATTAATTTTCAACGAGCTTATTGGCCATTCTTTGAGAGCCTTGTTTTGAAAGTCCATGATAAATAATTCTGAAAGAATTTACGTACAAAGCCCTTGCAAAAGAATCTTCATATATGATGCCAATTTTCTATTCCAGAAGCATTAGAACTTTCATTGATTGCCACGTATGGTCAAATTGCCATTTTAATGAATTACACTCATAATCAAATAAACTTCTTGGAACGTTATCGCTTGGGATGGCTTTATTTGGACTCCTAGTACTTCCAGACCTAACTTGAAAATGCCGTTATCATATAAGGATTTCAAGGTGGAGTAAAACACTTATCCTTGTAAATTGAATATGCCAGGCATATCAAAAAAATAACTATCCTAGACTAACCTACTCTATTTGGGACACTGCTACTGCCCTTGTTATTGGATCTTGATATTTTTTTCAGATAATAGTGCAAATGTAATATACGTGTCTCCTTCAAAATCAAGCTTCATTCACCTGCTTAATTAGTTTTTTACTTGGATCAAACTACGGTATCTTAGTTCATGTCGGAAACTAAAAATTTGGAGCCGTCTAAACAATTGATCCCACATCGCCAAAACAATATTAACACCCTACTTTGATAGCTATATAAACTCATGCTCGTAGGTTCATTGATCATCGCAACATTTGCAAGCCATCTCAGCTCCATGCTTTGACGATTACAAAGCATTAGCGGAGGCAACTTCTTCTTTAGTATTTTCTGTTGTCCTTTTCTGTTTTTTCTTTAGATCAACGAGGAGGATATGGTCTTGTTTAACGAGATAATTCATACATGATGAAGACCTTTAAAATTTGTGGAGAATACCTATAAAAGTTCGTACAATGATCCTTAAAAGTTTGTAGTCAAGATCTTTAAAAGTTCATAGACCTTTAAAAATTCGTTGTTTGCAGTGAAGAATTTAAAAGCATGCGATGAAGACCTTTAAAAATTCGTTGCGAAGATCTTTAAATTTGTGATGAAGACCTTAAAAATTTGCAGCGAAACCCATAAAAGTCTACGATGAAGAACTTTAAAAGTTCGCGATGAAGAATTTTAAAAATTCATGGCGAAGATCCTTAAAAGTTCGCGATGAAGACCTTAAAAATTTGCGGCGAAGCCCATAAAGTCCGCGATGAAGAACTTTAAAAGTTCGCGATGAATACCTTTAAAAGCTCGCGATGAAGACTCTTAAAAGCACGCGACGAAGACGTTTAAAAATTCATGGCGAAGAACCTTAAAAGTTCACGATGAAGACTTTAAAATTTTGCGGCAAAGCCCATAAAAATCCGCGATGAAGAACTTTAAAAGTTCACGATGGATACCTTTAAAATCTCACGGTGAAGACTCTTAAAATCACGCGACGAAGACGTTTAAAAATTCATGGCGAAGATCCTTAAAAGTTCGTGATGAAGACCTTAAAAATTTGTGGTAAAGCCCATAAAAGTCTGCGATGAACACCTTTAAAATTTAATGGCGAAGATCCTTAAAAGCTCGCGATGAATACCCTTAAAAGCTCGCGGTAAAGACTCTTAAAAGCACGTGATGAAGACGTCTAACAAATCCTTAAAAGCTCGTGGTAGAAATCTTTAAAAGTCGGCAGTGGGGACCCTTTAAAGTTTGCCACGAGCACCTTTAATAGTTCGAAACATACTCCTTTTAAAAGTTCGGAACGAAAACCTTAAAAATCCCAATACCTTTAAAAGTTCGAGATGAACACCTTAAAAGTTCGCAATGAAAACCTTTAGAAAAAGTCTGACGCAGACACCCCTTTATTGTTTTTCGTCTGAGGCGATTTGTTTTTTACTTATCCATGCTCTCTTTCAAGATTGTGATTGTTACTCTTCCCTTTCTTTTTAAAGTTCAATGAGCGGATATGAACACCAACAAACTTGAAGGTTATGCGAACATGAGGACATAGCGAATGCCCAGACTTTGATGCAAATATTGTCAGCAGTTCAGTGAAGACACCATTTTATCATAGCAACTTGCCCTCATCAAATCAAATGGGATCCAAAGTTCAACAGGAGGATAGCGTTTCAGCTTGATTTTACATTCCTTTCATACTTCATTGGGACAACAATAGGGGCACTGTATATCTTTTGAAATCATGTGACTGAACTCAGAACGAAACTCTAAGCTGCCTACGTACCTCGGTGGAAAGGATCAAGTCATACCGTAGTTCGGAATGGGTGATTTTTTTTCTTTTTTTCTTTTTTTTCTTTTTCTTTTTTGTGTCCTAACTTTTGCCTAGGCCGCCTCTTTTGAGGTTTTCGACCTAGTAGACTCTTATTTTTTTGTGGGCCGTACATAGTTTAGACTCATGCGGGCCATGAGTGTAGGAACATGCAGTTTAGGCTCGTGCACAAGGATCATGGCAACTTCAAGGATAATATTTCTTTAAAAACTTGCCATTTATAGGGCCGATTTTCATGCCATCTGCATCAACTAACTTGTAAGCCCCACTTGAGTAAGCTTCTTGTATGACATATGGCCCATCTCATTTTGAAGTGAACTTCCCTATAGGTTTATGGGAAGTAATTATGGGTCTTCGTACGATAAGGACTTGATTTCCTACTTGAAAGGATCTCGGGCGAACTCATTTATTGAAGGCGCGAGATAATCGAGCATGATAACATTCAAGACTCTGTTGAGCTTCCAACCTATTCTCATCAAGAGCCTCCAACTCTGCTAATCAAAGTCGAGCATTTTCTTCATCAGTAATCCCTTCTTGAATAGCCAGTTGTAACGAAGATATTTGACGCTCAAGTGGCAATACGGCTTCGACTCCATAAACGTGTGAATAAGGAGTTGCCTGTGTTGGCAAGCGGTGAGTTGTCCTATATGCCTATAGAGCTTCTTCCATATGATCATTCCAATCTCGTTTGGATTTGGAGATGACTTTCTTTAACAAGTTGCATAGAGTTTTATTGAATGCCTAAGTTGGACCATTGGCGGCAACATTGTACATCGAAGAGTTACGTTGCTTGAAGCCAAAGAGATCACAAATCTTGTTCATCAACCTATTATCTAATGGCTTTCCATTATCCGTTATTATGTAACAAGGAATGCCAAAGCGATAAATAATGTTTACTCTGATGAAACTTGCAACATTTTCCTTCTTTACTTCCTTAAGAGCAACAACTTCAGCCCATTTTGAGAAGTAGTCAGTTGCAGCAAAGATGTATAGGTGCCCACCAAAGGACTTTGGCAGTGGTCCAACAACATCCAATCCCCAAGCGTCAAATGGCCAGGATGCACCAGTCGGGTGAAACACTTTAGGAGGTTGATGAATAAAATTCTCATGGAATTGA
This sequence comes from Nicotiana sylvestris, assembly GCF_000393655.2. Lineage (NCBI taxonomy): Eukaryota > Viridiplantae > Streptophyta > Magnoliopsida > Solanales > Solanaceae > Nicotiana > Nicotiana sylvestris. The sequence continues at coordinate 171,645,618 of NC_091059.1, forward strand.
CAAGCCTTGCATCTTCGAGCGTAGTCCAAGCAATCTTTTACAATTGTTGGCCAATAATATCCCCTCCCTTTTATATGAAAGTGGAGCTTTGGTCCAGACTGGTGTGATCCACATACCCTAGAATGCGCTTCTTGCAAAACTTGGAGTGCTTCATCTTCCCCTAAGCATAGTAAGAGTACTCCCTCGAATGATCTTCTGTATACGGTATCTTTGTGGTAAAGGAAGCGAGGTGCACGATGTCGGATTTCAGTTCTTCTCCACAGATTTTCTAGAAGTATCCTATAACACAAGTAGTCGATAATGGGTTGTCGCCATTCTTCTTTCTCGACTTCAGAAATAGTGACAAGATGCTTGAGTTTATTTTCTTCACCTTCAGCCTCATTTAGCGGCGATACTACCCATTTTTGGCAGACAGTAACTTGCGCTTGATCATGCAGGGTCAACGATGAAGCTAGGGCAGCTAAAGCATCCACCTTCTTATTTTCTTTTCTTGGCACATGCTGAATAGTCACATCACCGAGTCACCCCATTAATTTTTAGCGTAATCATGATATGGCTGTAGTTCAGGCTTCTTGACCTCGTAACTACCTAAAAACTGATTGACCACTAACTGGGAGTCTCCAAAGATTTGCAATTGCAATTGCTTGATATCAATGGCCATTTCAAGCCCAAGTATTAATGCTTGATACTCAACCACATTATTGGAATAGAGTTGTGTCAAGGTGAAGGAGTAGGGAAAGACTTCACCTTGGGAAGTGACAAATACTACGCTAGCACCAGCTCCTCCACGATGTGCATCACCATCAAAATACATCTTCCATGGAGGTTGAACTTCAACGACCATTGCATCCTCATCAGGTAGTTCGTCAGTTAGCTCTGAGTCATCAGGTATCAGATGATCTGCCAAAAAGTATGCCAATACTTATCCTTTTACATCCTTTTGAGGGATGTAAAAAATCTCGAATTGTTAAAATTGGAGGTACCATCTCGCTAGTCGATCACTAAGAACAGGTTTTGACATCACAAACTTGATGGGATTTGCCTTAGAAACAAGACGAACAACATGAGCTTGAAAGTAATTCTTCAACTTTTGAATTGACAAGACTAGCGCCAAACACAACCCTTCAATTGGTGAATAATTCAGCTCATTTGGTGTCATCATTCTGCTCATGTAGTAAAGAGAGTTTTCTTTCCCTTCACTATTTTCTTGGGCCAACAGTGCTCCAACAGACCTTTCTTATGTCGCAATGTATAGTATCAATGGCTTTCTAGGTATAGGGGCTGCTAAAATTGGAGGCTTCATCAAGTAGGATTTAATGCTCTCAAAGGCATTACTGCACGCTTGGTCCCATTTAAAAGGGATACCTTTCTTCATAAGGCAACTGAATGGTTGACACCTCCCAGCTAGGTTCGAGATGAATCTCCTAAGGTATGCTAACTTTCCCTACAGACTTTTCAATTCATGAATGTCCCAAGGCTCAGGCCTTTTCAAGATTGCATCTACTTTGGCTTGATCAATTTCAATCCCTCGATGTCGAACAATGAAACCAAGGAACTTTTGGGAAGTAACTCCAAAGGCGCATTTCAATGGATTCATCCTAAGTTGGTACCTCTAGAGCAACTCAAACACCATTCTCAAGTCTTTCAAGTGGCCGCCCTTCTCTCTTGATTTTACCACCAAGTCGTCAACATAGCATTTGACATTCTTGTAGAGAAGATCGTCAAAAATATTCTACATAGCCCTTTGGTAAGTAGCACCAGCATTTTTCAAGCCAAAAGGCATTACCTTGTAGCAATAAATACCCTTTGGGGTACAGAATGCAGTAAGCCCTCATCTTTTGGCACCCATGTGAATTTGGTTATAGCCTGATGAACCGTCCATAAATGACATTACCTGGTACCCAGTAGTAGTATCGATCATCAGTTCTGTAATGGGAAGCAGGAACTCATCTTTCGGCCGCATATTGTTAAGATCCCTAAAGTCAACGCACACTCGAATATGACCATTTTTCTTCCTTATAGGGACAATACTTGAAACACATGTTGGGTATTTAAATTCACGAATAAATCCAGCTTTGATGAGTTTGTTAACTTTGGTTTCAATCAAGGGAACCAAGTCTGGCCTACAACGCCTTTGAGCTTGTTTAACATGGCGAGCACCATTTTTTACTACAAGGTGATGGACTGCTACTTTCGGGTCCAAGCCAGGCATTTCTTTGTAACTCCAAGCAAAGATATCCCTGAACTCCTTGAGTAACTCAATATAAGTGCTCTCTTCATCGGCTTCTAGAAAAGAACTTAGGTAGGTTGGTCTTGGTTCTTCATTGGTGCCAAGGTTAGCTTATTTTTAAGGTATCAACTATCATCTTCACTCCTTCTTCAAGTTCAGGTGGAGCATCTTTCACATCTTCATCTTCTTGAGGGTCCCCATCATTGAAGAATATGTGATAATATGGTGAAACATCCTCCAATTCCGCATTATCTTCCATTGAAGATGGAGCGCCATTCTCGACTTGTACAGTAACATAATAAAAAGAACCCACACTTTCTTCATCTTCGTCATGTTCCTTAGTGTAGACCACAATATATGGCTTTACCTTCAGTACTTCTTTACATGAAACCACAAGTTTTATTTTTCGCCTCATTCTAGAAGGAACCAAACTTTGGAAATCCTTATAGATGTCCTAGATTTTGGGTGAAGCGAGTGTTCTTATGCTTTGATAATTTCTCCGGAACTTGTTCCCCTTCTTTAATGGACCCAATCTTTCAAACACGGAGGTCCTCACAGGCAATTTTCCAAGTCGATCAAAGACAGAAGGCTTGTTAGAAGCGTCCGATTCATCTTCTACAGTGATATAATTGTTGCTCTCCCTTCTTATGGAAATGCGCACTCGTGACAGTTTCTTCTAACCCAAGCCTTCACGTGGTTGCCTCATTGTAGCTTCTAATGGCATCTTCCCTAACTTTGACGGCTCATCGGGATTGTATCCAGCTTTTGCAAATAGCTTGTAAGCGTTAGGATCAAAACTTTCATCTATTCATTTTGTAAGGAGTGCCACATTCTACAAACGATTTTGGGCTACAAACCCTACAAGCGGCTTCGAGAGCAACTTTACTGCCTCAATTCGTTTTACTAGAAGAGTTAACTAATTTAGCGTGTTGGTTTGGAGATTAGATAATTTGCCCTCATCTTTCTTTCTTTTAGGGACATATTGGAGCTTAGGACTTACTTTCTTGCCATAAGATACAATATCCCCTCTATGAGATTTATTCACGTCGGGTTGTACCTCCTCAGTAACAGCTTTGGCTTTACCGATAGTCACCTCAACTCTTTTAGTTATGGGCTCGTCATTCTTGCCTTTCATGCCATCATCAATTTTTAGCTCCTTCACAATGCGGTTCTTCAAGTAGAACTTTGCATCGGCGAAGTGTGACTCTGCCTCGGTGAATGGCTCATAATCAACAACTATCTTCTTCCCGACTTCACCCTCGTAGTATTTTAAACATTGATGGTAGGTAGATGGAACTACTTTATTCTTATGTATCCAAGGTCTACCAAGCAAAACATTGTATGAAGTCTTCGCATCGATCACATGCAACCATGCACTTGATTGCATATCTTCAATAGTAATTCCCAACTTGATCGCGCCTATGGTTCTTTTTCCCCCTTGGTTGAATCCTTAGATCATCACACGACTTTATGAGAGTTCGTTCATGGGAATACCAAGTTCTTTCACAGTGTGGATTGGCAAAATGTTCACGAGGATCCTCCATCAACCAAAATTTGATTTACCCTTTTATCGCGCATATAGCCAACCAGGTACAATGGGTGGTTATGAAGAGTGTCACCTAGCAAAAGATCGTCATTTGTGAACGTGACCTTTTCCTTACAAGCATTAACTTCTTGATGAGTGGACTCGATGGGCTTTTCCGAAGATGGTGCCAACGGTATGTCATGACTCTTTTCTTCCCCTTTGTCAGCATGGCAACAAGAGGCATCAATGCCTTCATGGGAAATTTTCGTGTGGAACCAACTTGGTAAGAACTCCTGAAAGGTCACTGGATGTCGTGGCTTTTGAGGATGGTGCACCTCCACTTTTGCTTTCTTCAAATATTTAACTGGATTCCATCTCCTTGGTCTTTTCACCATCGAGTTTCTTGTTGGTTGTTCTATTGATTCTTTTCATGGGCTCCTTGTGTGGTGCCTACGACGAGTCATCAATGTCCAACCTTCATCATCATTAGGTTGATTGACTTCAGCTTTGTTGCTCTCCAGTAATTCTTCATCTTTACTTTCTTTAAAACAACATAATTCATCCGAACTGAATAAGCCAAAGGTGATAGAGACTTGCTTTGAGCTTGCTTTCTCATCTTCAAGCACGGTCTTCTTTTCGCGAGCCAAGTCCATGACTTTGTCCTTGAAGACAAAGCATTTCTCTAGAGGGTGGCTTACAAGTCGGTGATATTTGCAATAATTTGGGTACTCTTTCTCTTGCATTTCTTTTAGAGTCAACTTTCCACTTGGCGTATCTTGAAAAGAAGTGGATTTCATACTCTGCTTCTTGCTCACCTTCGTCATGAACTTTATAGGTGACGTGTTGACATTCATAGCTTCTTTTCTTTCAGACTTGGGTACGAACTTTCCCCACTTCCTGACTTCTTGCTTGTCATTCTCTTTGCGAGGTTCATAGATGGGCAGCCTTTCATTTCCAGCGGATGCCATGCTCAATTCCATGTCATGGGCATGAGTTGCAAGTTCTTCAAATGTGACTGTCTTGATACCTTGCAAGATGTAGCGCAATCCCCAATGCATTCCTTGGATGTACATCTCTATGCCTGAAGCTTCACTAAGCCTGTCTTTGCAGTTGAGGCTTGCATTCCTTCAACGATTGATAAAGTCGATAACTAGTTCCCCTTTTTATGGACGAGTATATGTAAGTTCTATCATACTCACAGTATGTCTTGTACTATAAAAGCGATTGAGGAACTCATGCTCTAGTTGATCCAGCCTCGAGGTCTGTGTACCAGTTAGAAGCGTTTTCTTTTAGCGAGCGGATAAACTGCTTGATGAGGTAATCTCCATAAGTCTCAGCATTGTTGCACGTCTCCACGAAGTACGCCACATGTTGCTTTGGGTTACCTTTACCATCAAACAGTTGAAACTTTGAAGGTTGATATCCAGCATGCATCTTCAACATATCGACCCTTGCAGTGTACGACTTTGCATATGTAAGGGAGGATTGGCGGCAACTTCATATTTGTTCTTAATGGTTTCTTCAATGAACTCCTTCAGTTGATCGATTGGAATCATCCCTTCAGATGAGATAGGTATAGCCTTAGTAGATGCTACTTGTCTTGGGGGAGAGTCACTCTCTAGAACTTCTAGGAGCTTGCCGGGTGCATGGGTGGATTCTTGTTCCATCAAGATTCCTACCCTATCTGTTAGCTTTAGCCTCTTGATTTTGCATGCATTTGGTCAAGCCAGCGATTGCTTCCATCAAGTTTGCCAACTGCTCCTCTACAGATGAAGTGTTTGTCACCATGGCTTACATGATCGTCGTGGACTACGGAGAGTAGCATGGATTTTCACACAGATTGATCATTGATTGGCTCACGCTATGTGGTGTAAGTGGGGAGGATCCATCACTTGAATCATCATCATCTTCCTTCACAGTAGAGTGCTTGGATCCGGAAAGGTCAAGCAGTGCAAGAGTTTTCTTAATCTTTTCAGCAACATCGTTTCCTCCTTCAGGTGCGTTTGTGGAAGATCTTGCTCCTTTTGAGGGTGATGATCTGAAAACAGGTGTTGATGCGGAAGGCAGTTGGGGTGCTTGTATTCCTAAAGAGCTCGCTTTGCTCCTCGTAACTGGTCTGAAGCTTCCAAAGTTAACAACTAGGATGCTTTCTATATCAGCGTAGAACTTGGAGTTAGCAGCCTTGGCGGAAGTTGAACCAGAGTTGATTTTCTTTGAAGCCATTTCAATGTTCTTGGACTTTGGTGATTGAAAATTTGAGATGAGAGGTAGAGATTGTCCCGCTGGGCGTGCCGGAATTTGTAGACAATAAATTGCGTCGAGAAAATAAAATCAAGATTGAAAAATATCGCAGCAATCGTAGTATTTTATTTCAAATATTTGAGTGTACAATCTCTATGATTCCTCCGATTCTACTTTTCTAGTATAGGTTCAAGGGCATTTGAGCTTGATCTTGAATTTTATTTTATTTTAATCCCAAGTGCTTAAGGCCTGATCTTGATCTTGAAGTATTTTTAATCCAAGGGCTTGCAGCTTTTTCTTGAATTTTCGTCTTGATCTTTTAATCCTTAGAACGCCTGAATGCTTGTAGATTTTAGAGAAATCTGCAGCGTTTGATCCACGAGCTCTCTCTTGATTTTTGTTATAACTTCTGGTGTCTTTTCTGGGTTATGAAGTCCCCTATTTATAGTTGTGGAAGGGAGAAGTTATGATAAGAACAAACTCTTTCCGACCAATCAAATTGAAGTGTGACATGGCCGCATTTGATTGGCCAAAACATGTCACTTGCACACGTGGCGCGATTTCATTGGCCTTTTAGTGTGACTTGGCATGCCTTGTCATTTTGACATGTGGCATGATCCTACTGGCTCTTCCATTTGACTTGGCGCGCCACGTCATTTGACACGTGGCACTAAACTGGGCCTCTAGGAAGATGTTATCTTGGGCTTAATGAAGTGAGCTCATCACTTTAGCCCAATTAAATGGGCTAGCCCAATGAATCAAGACTTATTTATTTAATCCATACATGTTGGACTAATCCAATTAGCCCAATAAATTTATCTGAACTAACGCATCTTGAATTTAAAATGTAGTCCAAATTATTTTACGGATTTAATTCTAATAAAATTTATATGCCTACAGTTACCATGTATTGCAAGGACCATTTTAAAAAATATCTCGATCTATTAGTGATTGTGCGTAATGTACTTAGTATTCCTATTACCACTGTAGCATCAGAATCATTTAGCATTGGTGGGCGTGTTCTGACAAAGTACAGAAGTTGCATCAGTCATGAAAATGTCCAAGCACTTGTTACTACTCGAAATTGGTTGTACAACTTTTCTCAAACTGAAACTAGTAATATTTTTTATGTGAATTTGAATATTATTAGTTTTAAAATTTTATTATTCTTAATATTTAACTAATTAATATTGCATATGAATTGTAGATGTAGATGAAAGTGAAGATGTTAAGACAACCTTGTCACAAGAGGATTCAAATGTGTTTGATGAAGATAATGTGTTGGATATCCCATAAGCATGTTTTGACTTTTAGTGAATACAATATAGTCTTGTCTTTTACTTTTTTAGTGTTTATTGTGATATATTGGAACAATATAAAAAGTTATTAAGTTTTGTGAAATTTTTCCAATAAGATATTTTTTAACTTTTAAATATTTATCTGTTTTTAGGTTAGAATTTAAAAAATATATATCAAATTATATTTTAAAAAAATGATGGGTCGGCCCATGGGGACTTGCAGCCCACATAGGGCTGGGATGGGCGGGCCATTGTAAGATCCATCAAAATGGTGGGCTAGTCCAACCCAACCTGTCATTTGCTAAAGCCCACGCGGGCCGGGCTGTGTAACCTGACCAAGCCCATATTGACAGCTCTACAAATTAAAGTGAGTCATATTTACCTTCATCTCCAATTACTATTGCAACTTATTAGCAAGGGCGGCTCTAAAAGCTTTGGCAGTGAGGACCCCAAAATTTGAAGGTCCCAAATTTATTTTAAATTATTATTATTATTATTACTATATATTATATAAATTATATAAATAATTAATATAAAGAAAAGTGTTACAATTTTTTTTTTTGTTATTTGATTGAGGTTATTTTATATCAATAAATTCCTAAATTATGATAATTTTCTTTACTGATTAATTAATATATTTGCTTCAGTCTTCAATTTTAATTTTATCCTTTTTATATAAGAATTAAGTTACATATATCGTCAAAATAATAAATTTCTTTTACTATGTTCTCTTAGACTGCATGAACACAAAAGCATTCATGTACCAAATTTTTTTTTAGTATAATTCGATATATTATATTAGGTTATTTATAATTTATTTTAGATATCACCAATAAGTGATACTTAATATAATGAACTACAATTATCGTTTAAATTGATCAGAAGGAGTAAATATTTTTGACACATTAATGCTCAAAACTTAAGCTATTATATTATGTATGTTTATTTCTTTTTCTTATTTTTGATGATAGCCAAATCAAAATTTGTGGACATCAATATCCGAAAGTCCACCACTTTATTTTTATGCTCTTCTTCCTATTTTTTTTTTTAATTTTTAAATTCGCTTATTTTTGTCTCAAATAATTAATTTGTTTGTTAGAAAATAAATTTTGTTGTTAGTATAAATATTTTATAAAATAAATTTAAGGGCCCTTTCAATATAATTTCGCCTTAGGCCTTGTGATCCATTGAGTCGCCCTGGGTGCTCCACTTAGAGACACGGCACCTAATAACAGAATGAAAAAGACACGGGATGTACTTACAGATGTCCGTTGAATTGTATTTTTTTTTATATTTAAATAAAGCCAATAAAATATAACCTTATAGTGGCTCTATGTGTATTTGAAAACGAAGAACGCAGCTAGCCTCAGTTAAAGAACATCACAAAATTGTCTGAGCTAAGCCCATTGCACGTATTATCCGTTTTGAGTACGGATTTTTCTTTTGAGCTACGCCATATAGAGCACGCGTATCATGTGAACTTGTGTTAGACTTTATAAAGCTCTTCACATTTCTCTCTCATTCCGATGTGGGATTCGCTTAAGGTGACATGTGCACCTCTTCTTTAAAAGTGTGCTAGCCAAAAAGCATGTCAGTCCTGCTTGACCCGCTCTCATCATCCCACCCTCCGTCATGGCATAAAAAAAATTATGCGGTATCGTCTATAATTTTTATTTACTTTTGTGGACTTTTATTTAGAACTATTTCTAAAAAGTTATCCTATGAAATTAATGTATTGGGACATTATCCATTTTTTCTTATCACATGGAATGAAATTGTATATACTACTAAAGTTTAAATAACAATTAGTACTACGTATGATTTTTTTCATTACAAAAGGCAGTAATTAACCAAGGAAAAAAACAAGAAAAAAAGAAAATGTAATTATTTGCTAGAAGTGCAAGTATCTTGGTTGCGTTTCAAATTTCTGGTGACCTCACGTCGTATGACACAAATTTTGAAGTTACGTCCTTTTTGTCAGGCAATGCAAATATTTGTAGTCATCTCCTTTAGTTTGTGTGGTAAAGCTTCTTCGGATATACGCGAACACACAAAATCAGCTTCAGTAATTCCTATCAGATTTGTATGATAAAGAAATATTCGTACGTCTCCAAATATATTACCTATACCCAATTCTCGATTTCAATACTCCTTGCTCAAACAAAAATGGACCTCCCCTTTTACAGTCTTCTAATTCCTTTGTTTGTTTTCATTTTCTTCCTCCATCAATGGTTCTTTACTACTTCAAACACCCAAAACAAGTTACCACCATCTCCAAGAAAGCTTCCAATCATAGGAAATTTGCACCAACTTGGGTCGCATCCTCATCGTTCTCTCCATAAACTATCAGAAAAACATGGTCCAGTGATGCTACTTCACTTGGGCAGTAAGCCAATGGTTGTTGCTTCCTCTGTAGATGCTGCTCGTGATATCATGAAAATCCACGATCTCGTCTGGTCAAATAGACCTAAATCTAAAATGGCTGATAGACTCTTTTATGGTTCCAAGGATGTGGCCTTTAGTCCCTATGGCGAATATTGGAGGCAAGTTAGAAGTGTTACTGTGCTTCACCTTCTTAGTAACAAAAGAGTCCAATCTTTTCGTGATGTCAGAGAAGAAGAAATATCGAACATGATTGCAAAAATCAGGCGAGAGTGTGATTCCAGTTCAGTGATAAACTTAAGAGATCTTTTATATTCTCTAACTGAAAACATAATTAGCAGAGTGGCCTTAGGGAAGAAATATAATGAAGGGGAAAGAGGAATCAAGGCTAAGGCCATCCCAGATGAATTTGGTGATCTTTTAGGTGCTTTCAACGTCGGTGACTATATTCCGTGGCTTGAATGGCTCAATAAAATCAATGGCCTGGACACCAGAGTGGAGAAAGTAGCTAAGGAATTGGACGCATTTTTGGAGAGTGTGATTGGAGAACACATGATTAGGAACAAGAAAGGAGAAGACAGTGGGGGTGAAGCTAAAGACTTAATGGACGTTTTGTTGGAAATTCAGAATGGAAATGAAACAGGCTTTCCTCTTCAGAGGGATTCATTGAAAGCTCTTCTACTGGTAAGCATCTTCTACTTCCACATATATAGTGGCAAATCAAGTTTAATGTTCTAACAGACGTTCCAAGATGATTATACAAACTTAAGTCTTATGTGAATAAGTGAGCTATTGTTTACACTATGCACACTTTATATATGTGTGTGTATGTAGTATATACACAATATTTGTGTAAATATATATATATATATATTATTAAATAGGCTGTCTGGAACCTCGCTCGCGGAAGTACAAATGGAGCTTAATTTGTTTTTCTGTTTCTTTTTAACGCATAGGATATATTCGCTGGTGGTACGGATACGACGTATACAGCTTTAGAGTGGACAATGACAGAGCTTTTGAGGCATCCAAGAATCATGGAGAAATTACAGAATGAAGTGCGACAATTAGTCCAAGGAAAATCAGAGATAACAGAGGATGACTTAGGAAATATGCAGTATCTAAAAGCAGTGATCAAAGAGACTCTTAGATTCCATCCACCGATTCCACTACTAGTCCCTCGAGAATCAATGGAAGACGCAAAATTGCTAGGCTACCACATACCTGCTAAAACTCAAGTCATTATCAATGCTTGGACAATCGGAAGAGATCATTTGTCGTGGGATAATCCGGAGGAGTACCGACCAGAGAGGTTCTTGAATAGTAATATTGATGTCAAAGGACTAAATTTTGAGTTGATTCCCTTTGGAGCAGGCAGAAGGGGCTGCCCAGGAATTGCTTTTGCTAATGTGGTAAATGAGCTAGCAATAGCAAGGCTTGTACACAAGTTCAATTTTGCATTACCAGAAGGGATAAAAGGGGAGGATTTGGATATGACTGAAGGCACTGGCATCACTATTCGTAGGAAGTCACCTTTGCTAGCAGTGGCCACTCCTTGCTCTAGTTAGGAATCTTTTTTCCTCCATTGCTTACTATCACTAATTCTACATATCCACAAGTATAAGCGATGGAACATAGTTCCCATCATCGCTATGGCTAATTGTAACTTTACAATTTGTATTAAGCGTACTGGTTGGACTCCCTTTTCAGTGTTTATACATATGTTTTATTTTCTTGTATGCATGATTTCTTGTTCTATATTTTTTTGGGCCAAAAATCGCCTTGTGGTGCCAAGGATTAGGCCTATATCTACTTGCACACTAAATTTCCATAGCTGTGCTTGTTCTTCAGAATTCTCCACGCAGTAATAGATACATCTTGATTGGAACATGTTTGCGACAAATCCAGCTGAAATTAAAGTTTCTGATGCATTTGCCTCCTGTCTATGTGCTTTCCAAGCAGAGATCAGATAGGTGAGTCATATTTACCTTCATCTCCAATTTCAATATATACCACTGTTATGTTCCAAAAGAAATTCTGGCAACAACTACTGCAGCTTCTTAGTGCTCCACTCCTTTCCTTCAAAGAATTCTATTACTATTTGTCTCCCAGCTGGTTCTCTTTGTGTGTGTAAGAAATTGTACTAAAGCTCCTATTCCGGCCCAGTTGTCTCACCAAAAGGATGAGTTTCCCATGTTAATCCTCCATAATATGGAGCTTCAGCGTTAAATTCAGTCTTCTTAAATTTGGGTTGTAAGGATTACAAAAACTTAAGGCACAAAATAATTTCATTTGTTAGAAAGTTTATGCATTATTGTCAGTTTGACATTCTTAAATGAGAAAAACTTTAATCAGCCAAAGCTCTTTAAGGTGACAAATGAGTGGTGTACCGGTCCGGTATTATTAAAACGACAAATCAATTCTGTTCAAAATAAAAGAGATGATTTAAAGTAGACACAGTATCTCCCCTTTTTAATCACGATCCGTATTTAGAGTACGCGCGTTGCGCGTGTACCTCATCTCACTAAGTAGTTAAAAAAACATATAAAAACTGTATTAAAAATGTGTTCCAGCTATAAAAATGCGTAAGTTCCCGAAGAATATCTATCTTATGTAGCTAACTCAATAAATGGAACAAACTATGTCTTGTAGAAATCCTCAATCATCATGAAATATATTCAATTTAATAAATTATCATGCTTTTTCTTTAGTTTCAGCAAAAATAAATGGCTTGAAGATTTTAAAGTTTCTTCGAAAATATTTTCAATTCATTCGAGAAGAACCGAACAAGGTTAGCTATACTTTTATTATAACTTTTTAAAGAATTGTTCAAAATACAAATTAAAAAAACTTTTGATCTTTTAGAGATTTGGAAATGAAGAGGTTGGCCATATGACACATGAAAAAAACCAATAAATAATAAGGTAAAGTATCAAAATAGCTAATATTGATATTTTGTTTTTTAACTATTTCATCCATATTTCTTCAAGTTTCTGAGTCTTAATATTGTACTAAGAATTTTGTCAACTTGAAATAATTCTATTTGTATGATGAATTTGAAAAATAATAGAATTGGATTCTTTTTCTAATATGGTATTTTAAAGATTTAATTCCTTATTCTTCCTACTAAAAAAATTATCTTCTGTGATTCAAATATTTAGTATTTAACTGTAATATTATTTTATCAACTAAGAGTTCTCTTTTTAAAGGCTAAAAAAATTAATGCCTATGTCTTGAATCCTTGTGTTATACATAGGACAACAAACATGCAAAAGTGGATACTCTATTTCATAGTTAGCTGTGTCTAATGGTCAAAATTTCATTGTTAATTTGATTACTTTAAATTATGTTCATTACTTTTATTATTATGACAAAATGAGAGTATCTTTATTTTTGGACTCCTATATTACATATTTTGCTATATAATCTTTTTATATGCTTTCTTATTTAATTATATAAATACTAAATATTATCTAATGACTATCCATCGTTCAATTTTATTCATATACCTAACGTTAATATTCTTTTTTGTGTATAGTCGAATTGAAGTGGTCAAATTTTAATTAATTTTAAAATTCTAAATATTATGGATTCTTACATAGTTCAAATAAAGACAAGTTTAATAAATAATTTTTAAAAATAATTAAATACCATTCTATCTAGTGTGAAATTTATTTTTGAAGGGCAAAAAAATTGAATGACACTTTGCTAAGGGCCTTTGTGCTTTCAATATAATATAAATACTATATGATATATGTATATTAGGCCTATTAGTAATTATTCATGTATTTTAGTCCTATTAATAAAAATTTGTGTAGGTGAAATCGTAATTGATCTGACTGTCACGACCCAAAATCTAATAAAGGTCGTGATGGCGCCGGACACCACTGTCAGGCAAGCCAATACTAAATAGTTAATTAAATCTTCAATTATATTTTTGAAATCATAAATTTTTCTTCAATTTAACTAGTAAAAGATGAACTTTAAAGAATAATAATAATGTTTTCCAATTTCAATATTAAATATCCCATAATCATCCCAGAACCTGGTGTCACAAATGCATGAGCATTTACTAGGAATTAGAAATACAATACGATAGCAATCTGGAATACAGATTTGGACAGAAAAGAAAACACAAGTACTCTGAAGGAGACCCTGCTGGCTGCGGATCGCCTCGTAAGATGCAGCTCACCTAAGTTCCCGTATCAACCACGTAGCTGCGCCCACGAGGCCACTAGACATACATGTGCCTGTACAATAAAATATACAGAAAATGTAGTATAAGTACGAAAACAACGCGTACCGAGTAAGTATCCAGTCTGATCTTGAAGAAGTAGTGAGGAGAGGTCGATTCCGACACTTACTATGGCCAACAATAATATACCAATAATGTGATATATCATGGATTTTAAGAGGTGAATGCAAACTCAATAACATGGTGCACGTAAATAATTCTTTTGTTAATAGAAATTTCCAAATGTATTTTCATCTTTTAGCAATTTACATCTTCGGCCAATGAGGCCACATCAGTTATCAATAATTCCAAAATAATGAATCAAGTCATGCGCAAATCATGTCGAGGTCGTACAGCTCAATCCAACATAATATTTAACCGTGTACTGCCGGAGGGTCGAACGACATGAACCATAGATGCATCTATTTAATTTGTCAAGGCGTTCGACCCGTTCCACAAAAGATAAGCACATTCTAACAACCAAATCAAGAATTGATTAAGGGTTAACGTTTCAAGAAATATCAAATTCTCATTGATGGTCAAGTGACCCGTCCTCGACTCAAGTAGGAAGAGTTTACCCTTTTTAAATTCCTTTATCAAGTTCCAAGATGGCTTAGACAATTAAATTAACACGTAGGATACTAGCATCGCAAATACAACATGATTTGGGTACTAGAATACCGGAACATAAGCATAATAGTAGCTACGCACAGACTCTCATTACCTCATGCATATGTAGCTCTCACAAATAGAAGCATGTATTAATTTAGTTCACCTATGGGGTTAATTCCTGTGATGACCCAAAAGGTCATCTCGTATTTTCGAACCCTATTCTGGGTTCTGAGGCCTTCAAAACCCCATCTTACTTCTCTTTAATCTGCGTGCGCAGTCCGGGGCATTTCCGAAAAGCTTTTATGTGAAAATTGGAGAAAATAATAATTTTAGCCTTTAAAAATTGATTTAGTTGACTTCGGTCAACATTTTGAGTAAATGGACTCAGACCCGTAATTTGACGGTCCCGGAGGGTCCGTAGTAAAATATGGGATTGGGAGTATTCCCAGAATCGAATTCCGAGGTCCCTGGCCCGAGTAATAAATTTTTATTAAAAATTGTTAAACTGAAAATGTAAGGATTTAAAGAAATTGAATAATGTTTGATCTTGTGGGTATCGGGCCGTATTCTAGTTCCGGAGCTCGATACAGTTTTAATATAATATTTAAGTCATGTTTTTGAAATTTAGTGAGAAACGGGACTGATTTGATGTGATTCGGACGTCCGGTTGTGAAAATAAAAATTTCAAGTGTTCTTAAGGATCTCATGCAATTTGGTACTAAATTCATAGTTCTAGATTTTATTTTGGTGATTTGATCGCCCGGGCAAGTTCATATGATGTGTTAAGACTTGTGTGCATGTTTGGTTTGGAGCTCCGAGGGCTCGGGTGAGTTTCGGGTAGGCTACAGGATGTTTTATACTTAGAAAACCTAGTGTTGGATAGTTGCAGAAATTGCAGGTCTCAGATCCTAGGAGCGCAGCCGGGGAATGAAATTCACGGTCCGTGGTGGGGACTTCGCGACCGCGGTAGGGTAAGGCTCAAGTTCGCGGCCGAACCCATAATTACGCGGACCGCGGTGGGGTTTGCGACTGCGCCCAGAATTTCGCGGACCGTGTAGTATAGATCATATGGGTGCTATATAAACGGGATTTTTCATTCATTTTTCAAACCCTAATACATAAGAGGCGATTTTCCAAACACTTTTTCTTTCCCAAATCATGAGTAAGTGATTCTTAACTCATTTCTTTCACTCTTTTACTTCTTTTCACAAGATTTCATCTTAGAATCTAGGGTTTTCATGGTGGAATTGAGGATATTAGGTAGAATTAGGATTGTTGTATAATTGGGATTTAGACCTCGATTTGGGGTCGGATTCCGAAACTAATTACATATTTGAGCTCATGGGTGAATGGGTTTTGGTCCGAACCTCGAGTTTTGACCAAGCGGGCCCGGGGTCGGTTTTTGACTTTTTGGGGGAAAGTTTAGGAAAACTAAATTTATATATTGCAGTTGATTCCTTTAGTAATAATTGATGATATTGAGTTAATTTTGACTAGATACGAGTGTAGTGGAGGTGGAATCTAGAGGAAAAGCAGTATTTGAGGCTTGAGTTTGGCCGTGGAATCGAGGTAAGTGTTGTGGCTAACCTTAGCTTAAGGGATTAGGTGTTGTTGCCTTATTTGCTATGTATTTGGTTGTTGAGTGCGGCGTATAGGTGAAGTGACGAGTACCTATACATTGTCGTCGAGTCATAGCATGCGAGTGATTCTTATACTTGTGACTGTTGTATTTCTTTAAACGTACTATTCATACTTTAACTGGTTAAATCTTTATGTTAAACAAGTCTTATTATGTTTTTCTTAGTTTTGGATATTTGTTGAGTATTGACTCAAGTTGAGATTTACAGTGTGAAGTTAAATGATGAAATGAGGTTGTTTGTTGATGATTCCCTTGCTGGGTTGTTATTGTTTCTGCTGTTTAGGCGAGGAAGAGTGTAAAACACGGAGGGTAATGTCATACAATATTTTGTGAGTGAGTGATAAAGCACGAAGGGTGATGCCGTGCCATATTCTGTGTCTGATATTGATAATGCACGAAGGGTGATGCTGTGCCATATTCTGATATTGATAATGCATGAAGGGTGATGTTGTGCCATGTTATAAGAGAGTTGATGCACGGAGGGTGATACCGTGCCATTTCTATTGTTTCTTATGGTAAGGACAAGAGTAAAAACACGAAGGGTGATGCCGCGCACATGTTGCTATGTTATTATTTTTGTTGGTACAAAGCATGATATTTACTTTGTTTCTTTACTGTATTATTTCCAGAACTTGATATTTCCCCTCAGCATGATTTTCCCCCTTCCCGTATTATCTGTTAAATTTTCGTTATTTTTATTTTCTCCTATATGATTTAACTACACAGGTTCATGTTATTTGTCATGTCCTAGACTCGTCACTACTTTGCCGAGGTTAGGCTCGGCACTTACCAGTATATGGGGTCGGTTGTACTGATACTGCACTCTGCACTTTCTGTGCAGATTTTGGTGCCGACCTCGTTGATTGGAGTTGGGTTGCTGCCTTCAGTCCATTAAGAGACCCAAGGTAGATCTGTCGGCGTTCGTAGACCTTAGAGTCCCCTTCCCTCTATCTTAGGTTTCCTAGTTTTCTTTCATTTCGAGAACATATGTATTTCTTTTAAACCAGTGTTTGTAGAAACTCTTAGACGTTTGTGGATTGTGACACCAGATCCTTGGGTAGTCGTGTATTAGTGTTTTAAACTGTTATAAAAAATTCTGCACTTGTTATTTGTTTAGTTTAAATTATTGTTAATTACTGTTTTGGTTAATGGTTAGCGTGATAGAATTGTATATGTTGGCTTGCCTAGAATTCTAAGAGTTAGGCGCCATCACGATCCCGACGGTGAGAAATTCGGGTCATGACAAGTTTGTTTCAGAGAACTAGGTTGCCTAGGTCTCACAATTCACGAACAAGCTAGGTAGAGTCTGAGGGATCGGTACAGAGACGTTTGTGCTTATCCCAGTGGCTATAGAGTTTAGGAATAACTTCACATCTATTCTTCTATGTTGTGAGATTTGATTTCTTAATTCTACTTGAACTTCTACTTTGTTCTTTCACAGATGGCAAGAACACGTACCGCTTCATCAGCTGATCAGCAGCCCGAGCCCCTAGTGGCAGCTCCTACGAGGGGCAAAGGACGAGGACGAGGCTGTGCTAGAGGTTGAGGCATGGGCAGCGCTCAGCCTGGAGCTCGAGCAGCAGAACTAGTGGCAGAGCCTCGAGTGGAGTTTGGTGATAAGGTTCTGGCTCAGACCATTCTCGTAGGTCTAGCTAAGGTTCCAGAGGGGTTCATCGCTACCCCGGTACTTCAGGATGCTTTGGTCCGTCTAGTGGGCCTTATGGAGAGCGTAGCTCAGATTGGCACATTTCCTGTAGCACCAGCCATCTCTCAGGCTGGGGGAGGAGCAAAGACTCCCGCTACCCATATTCTAGAGCAGATGGCTCCTCAGTTTCAGACTCTAACAACTCAGCCAGTGAGAGTAGCTCAACCAGTTGTTGCGGCTCAAGATGCTGGTGGATCATCTATGTCTTCTGAGGCTTTGTTGATGTTGGATAAGTTCACCAAGCTTTTTTCGGTTCATTTCAGTGGGGCAGCTTCTGAGGAACTCCCATGATTATCTTGACAGCTTCAATGAGGTGTTGCGGAACATGGGGAGAGTAGAGACCAATAGGGTCGACGTTTGTTGTATTCCATATGATAGGGTCCGACAAGAGATGGTGGAATGATTTTGTGTTCACTAGACCAGCTGGGTCACCTACCTTGACTTGGGACCAGTTCTCTCAGCTATTTCTCGAGAATTTCCTTCCTATCATTCAGAGAGAGGACTACCGCAGGCGGTTCAAACATCTTCAGTAGGGTTCTATGACTATCACTCAGTACGAGACTAGGGTTGTTTATTTGGCTCGTCATGATCTTCTTATACTCCCTACACACACACACATAGAGAAAGAGAGATAGAGAGAGTGAAGAGGTTTATTAAGGGACTCACTCAGCCTATTAGATTGCAGATGGTTAAGGAGACAGGGAGCGAGATTTCTTTTTAGGATTCGGCCAATGTGGCCAGGAGAGTTGAGATAGTTTTAGCTCAGGGGACTAGTAAGGTTTCTGACAAGAGGCCTCGTCATTCTGGTAGGTTCAATGGTGCCTCGTTTTGAGGCAGGGATTCTTTTGGTAGAGGCTATCTTTCTAGGCCATTTTATTCAGCACTTCAGACTTCTCACGGTGCTTCAAGTGGTCGTGGCCATCATATGTAGTATTCTGATCAGCTAGCCTACAGTGCACCACCAGCTCCTATCAGTGCACCTCCGCTCCAGAGTTTTTAGGGTGGTTACCTAGGCCGCCAGGGTTAGTAGTCTCGACAACCGAGGTCTTGTTGTACTTGTGGCTATCCGAGGCACATTGCTAGGTATTGCTCTCGAGCATCGAGTAGTTCTCAGCATCAGGGTTCTCGTGCCATGGTCTCATTATCGGGTGTTCCACCGCCCGCTCAGTCAGGTAGAGGTAGGGGTCAGACTGCTAGAGGTGGAGGTCAGACCACTAGAGGTGGAGGCTAGCCAACAGGAGGTCGTCCCAGGGATGCAGTTCAGAGTGGTGGGCCCCAGCCCCGATGTTATACTTTCCTAGCCAGGCTTGAGGCTGAGGCATCCGATGTCATTATCACAGGTACGGTTTTAGTTTGTAGTAGGGATTCCTTAGTATTATTTGACTCAAGATCTACTTATTCGTATGTATCATCTTACTTTGCTTCATATTTGGTTGTGACTCGTGATTTTTTGAGTGCTCCCGTGTACGTGTCCACACCGGTGGGTGAGTCTATTATTGTAGATCATGTCGACGCTCGTGTGTGGTTATTATTGGAGGTCTTGAGACTAGGGTAGATCTCCTACTTCTTGATATGGTTGATTTTGATGTCATTTTGGGGATGGATTGGTTGTCACCTTATCATGTTATATTGGACTGTCACGCCAAGACCTTGACCTTAGCCTTTTCGGGGTTTCCTCGATTGGAGTGGAGAGAGACTCCTGGTCATTCTACCAGTAGGGTTATTTCCTATATAAAGGCTCAGCGTATGGTCGAGAAGGGGTGTTTGGCTTATTTTGGCTTATGTTTGTGATTCCAGTGTGGAGGTTCCTCTCATGGATTCCATACCAGTTGTTCGTAAGTTTCTAGAGGTGTTTCCTGCAAACCTGCGGCAGATGCCATCCGACAGAGATATTGACTTTTGCATTAATCTAGCTTCGGGCACTCAACCCATTTTTATTCCGCCATACCGTATGGCCCCGCCAGAGTTGAAAGAATTGAAGGAGCAGTTGCAAGATTTGCGGGATAAGGGCTTCATTAGACGTAGTGTCTCGCCTTGGGGTACGCTAGTGTTGTAATGACCCGGTTGGTCGTTTTGAGAATTTACGCCTTGATTCCCTATTAACTGCTTTCCTCGTGTTTATTTCTGCTATTGTGATTTGCTGAGAAGATTCTTTTCGAGTTTCGGAGAGTTTTGGGACACTTAGTCCCTAATTGAGAGCTTAAGCTTTAGAATTTAGACTGTAGTCGGAGTAGTGTGAATATGACATCGGAATGGAATTCTGTTGATTCTGTTAGCTCCGTTGGGTGATTTCGGGATTAGGGGCGTGTTCGGATTGTTTTTTGAAGATCTGTAGCTTATTTAGTCTTGAAATGCCGAAAGTTGAATTTTTGAAGTTTCCGGATCGATAGCGAAATTTTGATATCGGGGTTGGAATCCGATTCCAAAAGTTGGAAACCGTAGTGTTGAATGTGACTTGTGTGCAAAATTTGGGGTCAATCGGACTTGGTTTGGTTTGTTTCGGCATCGGTTGTAAGATCCTTTAAATTTCAAGTTCTTTAGGCTTGGATTGGAGGGTGATTTATGGTTTTAGCATTGTTTGAGGTTATTTGAGGGTTGGACTAAATTTGTATGATGTTTTAGAATTGGTTGGCATGTTTGGTTGAGGTCCCCGAGGCCTCGGATGAGTTTTGGATGCTTAGCGGAAATGGATTTGGACTTAGGCAATTGTTGATATTGCTGAACCTGCTATAACCACACATGCGTATGTAGGACCACAGGTGCGGCACCGCAAAAGTGGCTCAATAACCGCAAAAGCGGGTTTGGCCTGGTGCTCCAGGCATGCAGATGCGGCTGGGAAACCACATATGTGGTACCGATAATACGGCCCAGTGACCGCAGATGTGGCCCCATGACTGCAGAAGCGAAAATCGCTGGGCAGAAATATAAAAATCGAGGTTTTGAGTTCATAACTTGAAAAATCAAATTGGAGCTCGGGGGAAGGCGATTCTGTGGGGATTTTGGAGAGGATCAGTGGGTAATGATTCCTAACTCCTTTTTGATTGTATTCCATTAATCTAAGCTTAATTTCATCATTTAATTTCGGATTTGGAGTGAAAATTAGGAGAATTTGAGAAAGTTCTTAGGCCGAATTTTGGGATTTTGATCAAGATTTTGGTATCGGATTGGAGTGATTTTGACATGGTTAGACTCGTAAGTGAATGGGGGTTCATAATCCGTAATTTTTACCCAATTCTGAGATGTGGGCTCGGGGAGAATTTTTGGGCATTTTTCCTAATTTCTCGACATAGCTTTAAATTCATTAGTTAAATTAGTTATTTGTAGTTTTATTTACGTTATGTAATTGATTTGATTAGATTTGGGCCACTCGGAGTTGAATACTAAGCGTTATTTCGGATTGATTTGATCTTCATTCGAGGTAAGTGGCTTGCCTAACCTTGTATGGGGGAACTCCCCTTAAGATTTTGGTATTGTTGTTATATGAATGCCGTGTACTTGAGGTGACGTTGCGTACACGTGCTAATTGTTAAAAAACCTCATTTTTATTAAGTAAATACATGTGTTTTCTCTTAATTGAGCAGTACTTGTACTTGAAGTTTCTTGTTTAGCTTAGGAAAGCATGACTATGTGACTTAACTGCCGTATCTGCTTTAAATGCTTACTTGGATTCTGTGTAGCATGTTTAGAGTAGAAATTCCTGCATATTCTTGAATAAAATTGTAGATTTCTTTCTTGAGACTGTTATGTGTTTACTTTGGGACTACAGGACGGTATCCCGAGAGATCCCCCTTATTTGTTTACTTTTGGGACTATGGATCGGTATTCCGGGAGATCCCCCTGCACATTTATAATTGGGACTACGTGAAGATATCCTAGGAGATCCCCTTATACTGGATATTTATGTTTGGGACTACGGATCAATATTCCAGGAAATCCCCCTACACATTTATGATTTGGACTACAAGACGATATCCCGGGAGATCCTCTACACATTTACATTTGGGACTACGAGACGTTATCCTAGGAAATCCCCTGTTGTTATCTCTATGTATTAAGTATTACTTCCTGCAATTTCATCCTTATTGACTGTTAGCATCTTTAATTATACTGTCTCACCTTACGTTATATTACCTTGTTATATATATATATATAACACCAGTAGGGCCCTGACCTTCCTCGTCACTACTCGATCGAAGATAGGCTTGGCACTTACTGGGTACCGCTGTGGCGTACTCATGCCCTTTCCCGCACATGTTTTTTGTGAGCAGATCGAGGTTCTTCTACTAAGCCATACTATCAGTGAAGCGAGGTGATTTCAGAGACTTTGAAGTATATCTTCCACATCCGCAAACCGAGAAGTCCCTTATAGCTTAGACCTTTTGTAATTACTTTTGTTTAGACTTCTGGAGTTAGAAAACTATGTATTTTCTCTAGTTTGTGATTCCTGAGATTCCGGGTTTTGGGAGTATTATTATTGTATATGCCGAGTGACATTTTAAACATTTTATCTATATTTACCTATTAGATGGCTAGTTGTACTTTTAAATGCCTTTTTTTGCAAATTGTTAGGCTTACCTAGTCATAGAGACTAGGTGCCATCATGACAGTTCATGGAGGGAGAACTTGGGTCATGACAAGTTTTGTTTGTAAAGAAAAATGATGGATCGATGACGATGTACATAGACTATTGACTATTTAACAAAGTCACCATCAAGAACAAGTATCCATTGCCGAGGATTAATGACTTATTTGATCAGCTTCAGGGTGCCAAGGAATTTTCGAAGATTGATTTGAGGTCTGGCTACCATCAGTTGGGGATTAGGGCATCCAACGTCCCTAAGACAGCTTTTCGCACACGGTACAGGCATTATGAGTTTCTAGTGATGTCATTTGGTTTGATAAATGCCCCAACAACATTTATGGATTTGATGAACCGGGTGTTCAAGACCTATCTAGATTCCTTTGTGATTGTTTTCATTAATGATATCTTGATCTACTCCTGTAGCCGAGAGGAGCACGAGCAACATCTTCGGATCGTTCTTCAGATTCTGAGAGACAACTAGTTATATGCCAAGTTTTCAAATGTGAGGTCACGTTGTGTTAGTAGAGGGTATTTAGGTGGACCCTAAGAAGATTGAGGCAGTCAAGGACTGGCCTAGGCCCACATCAGCTACAGAGATACGGAGTTTCTTGGGATTAGTGGGTTATTACTGTTGATTTGTGGAACGGTTTTCATCCATAGCAGCCCCAATGACCAGGTTGACTTAGAAGGGTGCCCCATTCAGGTGGTCGAACGAGTGTGAGGTAAGCTTTCAGAAGCTCAAGACAACTTTGACTACGGACCGGTGTTGGTATTGACCGCGGGTTCAGGGCCCTATACAGTGTATTGTGATGCATCTCGTATTAGACTTGGTGCAGTATAGATGCAGCATGGCAAGGTTATTGCATATGCTTTGCGATAGTTGAAGATTCAAGAGAAAAATTATCTAGTTCATGACTTGGAGCTAGCAGCCATTGTCCGCGTGCTGAAGATTTGGAGGCACTATCTATATGGCGTGTCGTGTGAGATGCTCACTGATCACAAGAGTTTGTAGTATTTGTTCAAGTAGAAAGAGCTAAATTTGAGGCAGAGGAGGTGATTGGAGCTATTGAAAGACTATGATATCACCATCTTGTATCACCCCGGGAAGTTTGGTGGCCGATGCTTTGAGTAGGAAGTCAGCTAGTATGGACAACCTTGCGTATATTCCAGTTAGTGAGAGATCGCTTGCTTTAGATGTTCAGGCTTTGGCTAGTGAGTTCATGAGGTTGGATGTTTCTGAGCCCAGTCATGTTCTAGCCTGTACAGTTTCTCGGTCTTCCTTGTTTGATTGTATCAGGGAGCGGCAGTATGATGATCCTCATTTGCTTGTCCTTAGGAACAAAGTGCGACAAAGAGATGCCAAGCGGGTCATAGTTGGAGATGATGGAGTTTTGAGGATGCATGGCCATATTTTTGTGCTTGATATGGATGGACTTCGTCAGTTGATTCTAGAGGAGGCCCACAGTTTCCGGTATTCTATTCATCCGGGCACCGCTAAGATGTATCAGGACTTACGACAACATTATTGGTGGAGGAGGATGAAGAAGGATATTGTTGCATATGTATCTCAGTGTCTGAATTGTCAGCAAGTAAAGTATGAGCATCAGAGACCTGGTGATTTGCTTCAGAAGATTGAGATTCCTGTGTGGAAATGGGAATGTATCACTATCGACTTTGTTGTTGGACTCCTATGGGCTCAGAGGAAGTTCAACGCAGTCTGGGTTATTGTGGATAGGCTGACTAGTTAGCACATTTCATTCCTGTGACAATTTCCTATTCATCGGAGTGGTTGGCAAAGATCTATATCCGTGAGATCGTTCGTCTTCATGGTGTGCTCGTGTCTATCATGTCTGATCGAGGTACGCAATTTTCCTCGCATTTTTGGAGGGTAGTTCAGCGTGAGAGGTATGCAGGTCGAGTTGAGCACAATATTTCATCCCCAAATGGACAGACAGTCCGAGCTTACTATTCAAATTTTGGAGGATATGTTTCGCGCCTGTGTTATTGATTTTGGAGGTTCTTGGGATTAGTTCTTGCCGTTAGCAGAGTTTGCCTACAACAACAGTTATCAGTCGAGCATCCAGATGGCTCCCTATGATGCGTTGTATGGTAGATGGTGTCGGTCGTCGGTTGGATGGTTTGAGCTGGGAGAGGCTCGATTATTTGGTACAGATTTAGTGCAGGATGCCTTTGACAAGGTTAAGATCATTCAAGATAGACTTCGTACGACCCAGTCCATGCAAAAGAGTTATGCCAACCGTAAGGTTCATGATGTGGCATTCATGGTCGGGGAGAGAGTGTTGCTTCGGGTGTCTCCCATGAAGGGTGTGATGCGGTTTGGGAAGAAAGGAAAGTTAAGCCCTAGGTTCATCAGGCCTTTTGAGATTCTTGATCGAGTGAGAGACGTGGCTTATAGACTTGCGTTTCCACTAGGCTTATCAGCGGTAAGTGTTTCATGTGTCCATGCTTCTAAAGTATCACAGTGATCCATCCCACGTGTTAGACTTCAGCAGTGTCAAGTTAGATAATGATTTGACATACGAGGAAGAGCCGATAGCTATTCTTGGCCGACAAGTTCGTCAGTTGAGATTGAAGAGTTATCCTTCGGTTCATGTGCAGTAGAGAGGTCATCTTGTTGAGGCAGCTACCTGGGAGTCCGAGTTCGATATGCGGATCAAATATCCCCATCTTTTCACTAGCTTAGGTACTTTTCTATGTCCATTAGAGGACAAACGGTTGTTTAGAGGTAGAGAATGTGATGACCCAAAAGATCATCTCGTGTTTAGAACCCAATTCGGGATTCCGAGGCCTTCAAAACCTCATCTTACTTCTCCTCGATTTGCCTTTAAAAGTTGATTTAGTTGACTTTGGTCAATATTTTGAGTAAACGGATCCGTACCTGTATTTTGACGGTCCCGTAGGGTCCGTAGTAAAATATGGGACTTGGGCGTATGTCCGGAATCGAATTCCGAGATCCCTGGCCCGAGTAATGAATTTTTGTTAAAAATTGTTAAACTAAAAATGTAAGGATTTAAAGAAATTGAATAATGTTTGATCTTGTTGGTATCGGGTCATATTCTAGTTCTGGAGCCCGGTACAGGTTTAATATAATATTTAAGTCATGTCTATGAAATTTGGTGAGAAACGGGACTGATTTGACGTGATTCGGATGTCCGGTTGTGAAAATAGGAATTCCAAGTGTTCTTAAGGAAATCATGCTATTTGGTACTAAATTCGTAGTTCTAGATGTTATTTTGGTGATTTGATTGCCCGAGCAAGTTCATATGATATGTTAAGACTTGTGTGCGTGTTTGGTTTGGAGCCACGAGGTCTCGGGTGAGTTTCGGGTAGGCTACAGGATGTTTTAGACTTAGAAAACCTGGTGTTGGATAGTGCAAAAATTGCAGGTCTCAAATCCTAGGAGAGCAGCCCCAGAATAAAATTCGCGGACCGCGGTAGAAGAACGCGGACCGTGGAGGGGACTTTCTGACCGCGGTAGGGTAAGGCTCAAATTCACGGCTGCACCCATCATTTCGCGGACCGTGGTGGGGTTCGCGACTGCACCCGAAATTTTGCGGACCGCGTAATATAGATCATAGGGGTGCTATATAAACAGGATTTTTCATTCATTTTTCAATTTTTCAAACCCTAAAACAAAAGAGGTGATTTTCCAAACACTTCTTCTTCCCCAATTCATAAGTAAGTGATTCTTAACTCATTTCTTTTACTCTTTTACTTCTTTTTACAAGATTTCATCTTAGAAGCTAGGGTTTTTATGGTGGAATTGGGGATTTTGGGTAGAAATAGGGATTTTTATATAATTGGGATTTAGACCTCGTTTTGGGGTCGGATTCCGAAACTAATTACACATTTGGGCTCATGGGCTCATGGGTGTATGAGTTTTGGTCTGAACCTCGAGTTTTCACCAAGCGGGCCCCAGGTCGATTTTTGACTTTTTGGGGGAAAGTTTGGGAAAACTTAATTTATGCATTGTAGTTGATTCCTTTAGTAATAATTGATGATATTGAGTTAATTGTGACTAGATACGAGTGGACTAGAGGTGGAATCCAGAGGAAAAGCGATATTTGAGGCTTGAGGTTGGCCGTGGAATCAAGGTAAGTGTTGTGGCTCACCTTAGCTTGAGGGATTAGGTATTGTTGCCTTATTTGCTATGTGCTTGGTTGTTGAGTGCGGCGTATAGGTGAGATGATGAGTACCTATACGTTGTCGTCGAGTCATAGCATGCGAGTGAGTCTTACACTTGTGACTGTTGTATTTCTTTAAATGTACTATTTATACTTTAACTGGTTAAATATTCATGTTAAACAAGTCTTATTATGTTTTTCCTGGTTTTGGATATTGGTCGAGTATTGACTCAAGTTGCGATTTACATTGTTAAGTTAAATGATGAAATGAGGTTCTTTATTGATGATTCCCTTGCTGGATTGTTATTGATTTTGCTGTTTGGGCGAGGAAGAGTGTAAAGCACGAAGGGTGATGTCATGCAATGTTTTGTGAGTGAGCGTTAAAGCACGAAAGGTGATGCCATGCCATATTCTGTGTCTGATATTGATAATGCACGAAGGGTGATGCCATGCTATGTTATGAGAGAGTTGATGCATGAAGGGTGATGCCGTGCCGTTTATGTTGTTTCTTATGATAAGGACGAGAGTAAAAGCACGAAGGGTGATGTCGTGCACATGTTGCTATGTTATTATTTCTGTTGGTACAAAGGATGATATTTACTTTGTTTCTTTACTGTATTATTTCCAGAACTTGATATTTCCCCTCAGCATGATTTCCCCTTCCCGTTATTATCTGTTAAATTTCCATTATTGTTATTTTCTCCTATATGATTTAACTACACAGGTTCATGTTATTTGTCGTGTCCTAGTCTCGTCACTACTTCACCGAGGTTAGGCTCGGCACTTACCAGTACATGGGGTCAGTTGTACTGATACTGCACACTACATTTTCTATGTAGATTTCGGTGCCGGACCTCATTGATTAGAGTTGGGTTGCTGCCTTCAATCCATCAGGAGTCCCAAGATAGATCTACCGGCATTCGCAGACTCTAGAGTCCTCTCCCCTCTATCTTAGTTTTCCCTATTTTCTTTCATTTCGAGAACAGATGTATTTCTTTTAAACCAGTATTTGTAAAAACTCTTAGACGTTTGTGGATTGTGACACCAGATCCTTGGGTAGTCATATATTACTTTTTTAAACTGTTATAAAAAATTCCGCACTTCTTATTTGTTTAGTTTAAATTATTGTTAAGTACTGTTTTGGTTAGTGATTAGCATGATAGAACTGTATCTGTTGGCTTGCCTAACATTCTAAGAGTTAGGTTCTATCACGATCCCGACGGTGAAAATTTCGGGTCGTGACAATTCCCTCTTACAAGGTTAGAAAGTAGACTTACCTCGTCTCAAGGCCTACTTTCCGATCCATATCTCAAACCCCCAAATCCATGCCGAACAATCCAAAACTATTCAAATAGTGTATAAACAAATCAATAACGCTCAAAAATTTATATTCCAACTATTAAGGTTACTACCCAACCCTAAATACAAGATTCCTAAAATTCACCCCAGGCCCACGTGCCCTGATTCCGGAATTTTTCGAAGAAGTACTTACCCATAACCTTATGAAGTTAAATATATACTTTTTACAAAATTCCACAACCATTTTCGTGGTCAAATCTAATTTTTTTCCAAAACCTAGGTTTTCATCTAAATCCTTTATTTAACTAGTTTTTACATGTTAATCTATCCATAATCTATGTATTAAACTCATGTTGTGTAGAAATTACTTACCTCAAAGTGCTAGGTGAAATCCCTCTTCCAAAAGCTCAAAAAATCGCCCAGGAGATGAAAGGAAATGGCTAAATGGTCTAAGTCTCAAAATTAATAAGTTGTGCACAGGCCTCAGATGCCACATTTGTGACACCTGGTTCGCAAATGCGATGGTCGCAAATGAAACAAAACCATCGCAAATGCGAACTTGGACCTCCACTGCCAAAGTCGCAAATGCAACTAATAAGTCACAAATGCGGACTTTGCTGACGTTGTAAATGCGACCAAAACATCGCAATGTGAACTCTGCCTCAAGTCAGGCTCCATTACAATTACGAAGACCTTCTCGCAAATGCGAGGTTCGAAATGCGAACAAATTCTCACATTTGCGAGACAACTGCTGCCAAGAAACACCAGAAAAACTGGAGTTTTTCTCATCCTCCCGAACGTCCGAAACTCACATAAGCCCTTGGGACTCCAAACTAAACATACCCACAAGTCTAAAAACTTTACATGAACTTTCTCGAGGCCTCAAATCGCATCAAACAACGTCGAATTCGTGAATCGCACCCCAGTTCAAGCTTAATGAACTTTAGAACTTCAATTTCCACATTCGATGCCGAAACCTACCAAATCACGTCGGATGACCTCAATTTTGCATGAAAGAAACATTCGACATTATAGACCTACTCCAACTTCCGGAATCGGAATCCGAGCCCGATATCAAAAAGTTCACTTTCGGACAAACTTTTCAAAAACCTTCAAATTTCTAACTTCCGACAAATGACTCCAAAATGACCTAGGGACCCCCAAATCCACTTCGGGACGTGCCCCCAATACCAGAATCATCATAAAGAGCTATTCCCAAACTCGGAATCCCAAATGGACATCGATAACATAAAAATATATCTCCGCCCAAATTCATGAAATTCTTCCAAAATGCTAACTTCCGCAATAGGCGCCGAAACGCTCCCGGATCATCCAAAACCTGATCCGAACATACGCCGAAGTCTAAAATCATCATACGAACCTGCTAGAACCTTCAAATCTGGATTCCAAGGTCTTTTACTAAATAATCCAACCTTCGTCAATTCTTCTAACTTCAAGCTTTTTAAATGAGAATTTTCTTTCCAAATCAACTCCGAACTTCCCAAAATTCAATTCTGCCCATGCGTACAAGTCATAATACCTAAAGTGAAGCTGCTCATGGCCTCAAACTGTCAAACGATGCAATAGAGCCCAAAACGACCGGTCGGGTCGTTACATTCTCTCCCACTTAAACATATGTTCGTCCTAGAACGTGCTAAGAACTGCTCTGTGGTTGTCTGAAATCACTACTTAACACCTCGTGCACCTACCCGTGCCACCACAACTCAGTTGAGCACACTAGCTCAAGCCAGTCTGAAGATTCTTCCTTTTTCTTAGTCAAATAAGCCTTAGAACCCAATTCTAGCATCTAGAATTCTCTACAAGGCATGTTTCCATCATACGAACACCGTATCAATCTCTATGCGATTCACTAATACGTGATTGCATACCTTTGCTGAATCTACACTATGCACTGCATAACTTACCTGAGCACAATAAAATCCTCTGATGATGATAGCCAAAATCTCATGAATTCGATGCTCACAACACACCTCATGACTCATATAAGTCAAGTTCCAACTCTTGCAATACTGCCATGACGAAAGAGGTATGTAGAAACTCATAACCAACTGCTAAATCAACAAATCATTAGGTTTGTTCTCCTGACCAGAACCTTTACCTCATTCTGAACTGAATATCGATAATCACTCTTTAATGTGGCTTATATAAATCCTATCGCACTGATCCCAAGTCCAGTAATTTCATGTCACCCAGTATAAGCTGTTCAGGCAATAAGCCGCCCCAGACACGACCAAGAGTCTCATATGATGCCACAATGTGTCAACAAGCTACCAACTCGAATGTGATAAATAAGGAAAACGAACTCTAGAAAGGACTACTTGACCCACACAACTAATTAGACAACCGAAAAGGTGTTATGAACCTTCCTTAGAAAATGGGAAACAAAACACACAATAACAGATATAGGGGACTGTACTCAACATCACACTATTGCGGTGTGCAACCTTATCTAAACAATATACCCGTATAGGAAATACATTGTCGAGCTAAAATGCTCATGACTACGAAATACCCGAATATCGGCCACAAGCACGCTAAGTGCATAATACCATCCCTGGGGAGACATATAGCGCCATACACTACATAACTCAAGAACAACTAAGGTGCAATATAAGATCTGAATCTCAAGATCTATCTTGCTCACATAACACTATCGCTACGCTGAACCTCAACACATACAAAATTTATCAAGTCGTTTCACAACTCACATGGCACAATATAGTATTACATGAAACAATGGACAGCGAAACAACATCCAATACATCTAGCATGATATAGAGCCCACGTTCACATTTAGATCCATCCACAGACCTCAAGCCGATTCTGATCGTACTACACTTGGCTGGTAACCTTTAAAGGATCCACAATACCCCTTTTTCCCATGACAAACAAGAATAACCGTCGATCTGGAACAAACTTCCGCCCTTTAGACATAACTTCTCACATGAACAATAGTACCACAATCTCCATACTTGGTTCCAAATCTTCGATCAATCAAGTGACTACATGTCATACTTGTACAATCTTCCCGTGGGACATGCTCCCTTGACCTTTCACACCAGGTAATAAGTCAGCACATCTATCTCACCGGCCACACTGATGTTGTAAGGCAAATTAAGAATCCGCAATTAGTACGCAAAGCCTCTTACACAGGGCACCGATCTCAGGTGTCGCTAAAGATGATACCCGCTTACTCTAACCATCAGAATCCTTCCTTGCTCATCCAAGCTCCTGACATTCTTGTCAATACCGAACCTCAACCTTGATCCTTGACTTTCAAATTTCATGCTACTCACTGCACCTAATCATGCCAATATGCAAGAGTACTTGAATTTCATCATAACGCCTAAACCACTAATAGATTAAACACTTCATTGTATAGAAACCTTTCACTTTACTCGTTTCAGGAAAATCATTGCAACACGTGACTGAATTCCCATAACCGCAGAAAATACAATCCTCAAGTAGTGGTCCAAACCACTATAACTATTCTGTGATCCTCCTACACATAACATGCCATAATACTCGAATGCATCCAAATACAATCACTTACGGCGAACGTCAAACCTCATACGTACCGTCACACATCACATGCATAATTCAATGCGCTGAAGGAACTATCATTGCCACCATCATGCTAATTCAACCATTGCTAGCTGACCTGTCTTTTTCCAATTTATTCTTAACTTGCCTTAGAAATAATAATAACTTCATTGATTACATCACGAGCCTAAATCCGCACTCATCCCGAGTAAACTTATTTCACGAGACCACGCTGTCCCAAATCCCACGAACCATCTCATAGCCTCCTTGTGTGCATATTCGCACCTTCAACTGGTACACCCATTTTGATAATTCCTCCATGAATCAAAAGTCATTTTCTCCCATTCCTCTCACGTTACACCACAAACCAAAGATAACATAGAACACTCAAATCCCCTTTTATAATCTACTGCAAAAGCTCGATACCCAATCATACTACGGACTCGAAATCCTCAAGCATCACACCTTAACTTTTGAATCCACTAGGACCGTTGTTGAGAGTCACCCACTCTGACTTGTTCCCAAATATGATTAAACTCCAAGGCTCTGCTATCATATGAACATCCTTCTTAAAGAAACGCCCGGCTGAATCACTTTTCTTGTAAATCACCTCTACACGAAGCATAACTCCTGAGTCTTCCCAAAGCCTGAGCATGAATTGATAAGGCCAACTATAGTACACATTCCTCAAATCGCTTTCTCAAATTACCACTGATGTTCTCTTTCCTTAGTCATAACAACCCATCAATATGACGATAACCAGAAAGCTCACAAGTGGATAACCATACAATCCAACCGTAAGCGGTGGGACTCTCCCACTTAGCTTAAAGCTACTATTTCATAAACTTGGAACCCACCAAGATTCTTTCTTTATCAACATGATCTTGCACAATCAACCCACCAAATTCATCGAAATCCTTCTATTATCCTTTAATGAACACTCCGAACCACTAGCCACATTTACATATTCGATCTCTTACCGGATAGCTAGTAGGATTCTTCGTAGAAGCTTCGTCAACAACACGCGTCCGCTAACCTGCTCATAGGAGATAACCTACCTGTGGAAATTACATTCCAACATACTCCAACATTGCTGCACTGGGTATAATTACTACAAAATTAGTAGACCATCCTGAGCCCGAGCTCATTCATCAGTTGTATAAGTTCATTCACTCCTCATGGACATCAACTAAGGTGAGATAATGCATTCCAATCCAAAGTCATGTTGCATTCCTCTTCATATCAAGCAAACTCCTTTCTGTCACATCCAATTTTGCTCTGTATAGTAGCCAATATTCCTAATTAAGCCAATAGATCTAGTCACTGTTCACCATAAATCCCAAATCATTCTAAACTTTCCTCAAGGCATGTAGTTATCCTACCACTGAACCCATATTCTACTCTTCCACTCTCCCACTTTGGTCAAACTCTCTTTTTTGAGAAACTACTCGACTTCTTCTTCTTACACCTGGCCTTCTAGAAATTTAACCACCGCATGACACTTCCCACATGTCCTTCCTCATCCTTCGCTGCCCAGTTTTTTCTTTGAATTAAAAATCCATCTTTGCAGCACTTGGACCAATAAGTCGATACCAACTTTAACCTTTCCGAAGATCTTCTTGCTCGAGTCGTCAACACAAGGAATGCCGTTTCGATCCTGAACCAGTGCACACTGTGACTTCGAACAACCGCTTCCCCAGCACCATACCCATTACTCTGCCCCAAATGCAAATTAAAGGGAACCATAAACACCGACGAACTTAACACATTCAATCAAGGGCAACGACACCACATTACTCATAAAAGTTCTACCACGCCCGAAAATACCAAGTTCGCATTACCTCATCAACCCAAGCTTGAACATTTATAGTTCGACTGTCTTTCCTCTACCGAAAATAAAATTCTAATCTCTAAATGTTGCATTGAATAAATATCCCTCCATGTCATTCACTGCTTCAACTCATAGACAAGCATCCTACCATTACACCAATACTATGTGATAGCAACGCACGAATCGTCATAACAATCAATGCCAAATCTCAAAACCTTAGGTAGTACTGATACTGAGCTGAAAGACAAAAAGGCCTTCCGCAAGGCGACGATAATATCCTAACCAAATACGCAAGGAGTTGCACCACATCTGTAGTACAATTATAATTCCTCAATTCCCTATTTATAATAAAAGCTTCATGTTGCATAAGATTGAGTAGGAAAGAAACAAAGGCATAAATCTCAAAGGAATCAAACTGCATAATGAGGAATCAAGAAGGGATCCTAACAGTCATGTAGCCTCTCAAAGATAAGTACATACGTCTCCATACCGATCTACAAGACTCTACTGTACTTGCTCATGACTCGTGAGACCTAAACAAACCTAGTGCTCTAATACCATGTTGTCACGACCCAAAATATATTAAGGGTCGTGATAGAGGCGGACACCACTATTAGGCAAGCCAACACTAAATAGTTAATTAAATCCCCAATTTAATATATTTAAAATCATAAATTTTGCTTCAATTTAACTAGTAAAAGATGAACTTTAAAGAATAATAATAATATTTTCCAAATTCAATACTAAATATCCCATAATCATCCCAGAACCCGGTGTCACAAGTGCATGAAGATTTACTAGGAATTAAAAATACAATACGATAACTAATCGAAATACAAATTTGGACAGAAAAGAAACACAAGTGCTCTGAAGGAGACTCTGCTAGCCGTAGATCGTCTCGTAAGATGCAGCTCACCTAAGTCCCCGTATCAACCATGCCACTGTGCCCACGAGGCCACTAGACATACATGTGCATGTACAATAAAATGTACAGCAAGTGTAGTATGAGTACGAAAATAATGTGTACCCAGTAAGTATCCAGTCTAATCTCAAAGAAGTAGTGAAGAGAGGTCAGCTCCGACACTTACTATTGCCAATAATAATATACCAATAATTTGATAAATCATGGATTTTATAAGACTGCAAACTCAATAACATGAATCAGGTAAATAATTCTTTTGTTAAAAGAAATTTCCAAATTTATTTTCATCTTTTAACAATTTACATCTCTGGCCAATGAGGCCACATCAATTATCAATAATTCCAAAACAATCAATCAATTCATGCGCAAATCATGTCAAGGTCGTACGACCTGGTCCAACATAATATTTAACTGTGCACTGCCAGAGGGTCGAATGACGCGAACCATAGATACATCTATTTAATATGCCGAGGCGTTCTGTCCGTTCCATAAAAGATAAGCACATTAAAACAACCAAATCAAGAATTTATTAAGGGTTAATAATTCAACAAAAGATCAAAATTCTCATTAACGGTCAAGTGACCCGTCCTCGGCTCAAGTATGTCCTTTTTAAATTCCTTTATCAAATTCCAAGATGGCTTAGACAATTAAATTAACACGTAGGATTCAAGCATCGCAAATACAATATGATTTGGGTCCTAGACCACCCGGACATAAGCATAATAGTAGCTACGCACGGACTCTCGTCACCTCGTGCGTACATAGCCCTCACAAATAGAAGCATGTATTAATTTAGTTCACTTATGGGGTTAATTCACTCTTACAAGATTAGAAATGAGAAGTACCTCGTCTCAAGGCCTACTTTCCATTCCAAGAATGAGCTCAAACTCCCAAATCGGTGCCGAACAATCCAAAATTATTCAAATGATGTATAAACAAAATAATATACACTCAAAAATTCATATTTCAAATATTAAGGTTACTACCCAACCCTAAATAGAAGATTCATAAATTCACTCCCGGGTCCACGTGGCCGGATTTTCTGAATTTTTTTGAAGAAAGTTACCATAACCGTATGAAATCAAATATATAATTTTTACCAAATTCCATACCATTTTCGTGGTCAAATCTCATTTTTTTCCAAAACCTAGGTTATCATCTAAACCCTTGATTTCACCAATTTTTATATGTTAATCTATCCATAATCTATGTATTAAACTCATGTTGTGTAGAAATGACTTACCTCAGAGTGCTAGGTGAAAACCCTCTTCCAAAAGCTCCAAATATTGCCCAAGAGATGAAAGGAAATGAGCTAAATGGTCTAAGTCCCAAAATTAATATGTTGTGCACAGGCCTCAGATGTTGCATTTCCGACACCTGGTTTGCAAATGCAATGAACATGGGCCTCCACCGCCAAGGTCGCAAATGCGACCAATGAATCGCAAATGCAGACTCTGCTAAGGTCGCAAATACGACCAAAACATCACAAATGTGAACTCTGCCTAAGGTCAGGCTCCATCGCAATTGCGAATCCCTTCTCGCAAATGCGAGGTTCGCGAATGCGAACAAATTATCTCATTCATGAGACCTGCAACTACTGCCAAGAAACACCAGAAAAACTCGAGTTTTTCTCATCCTCCCGAACATCCGAAACTCACCCAAGCCCTCGGGGCTCCAAACCAAACACCCCCACAAGTTTAAAAACATAACACGAACTTGATCGAGGCCTCAAATAACATCAAACAATGTCGAATTCATGAATCACACCCCAATTCAAGCTTAATGAACTTTAGAACTTTAACTTCCACATTCGATGCCGAAACCTATCAAATCATGTCTGATGACCTCAAATTTTACACACAAGTCACATTCGACATTACAGACCTACTCCAACTTCCGGAATCGGAATCCGACCCTGATATTAAAAAGTCCACTTTCGGTCAAACTTCTCAAAAAACCTTCAAATTTCTAATTTTCGCCAAATGATTCCAAAATGGCCTAGGGACCTCCAAATCTACTTCCGGACACGCCCCCAATACTAAAATCACTTAATAGTGGCATGTAGGTCAGTTAGGCCCGGGACCGGCCCAAGCCCGCGAGCCCAAATGGGTAGTGGGCCTAACCGGGGTGGGCTTCTAGGTGGGCCGGTCTGTTTACATAGGTCCGCGAGATAGGGACCGTTTGGGACCGGGAACGGATGGTAAGTGGGCGGCTTCAACCGGTCCTAAATAGTCCTGAGTGGGCCTAACGCGCCCAACGGCTTTTTTTAAAAAAAATATTTTCTACCAAAATGGTCATTTTTAGCCGTTAGTGCTTTTAAGAAACGATCGTTTCTTGCCATTGGCTATTTATAAAATATCCATTTAACCCCAAACTTTTTATAATTACACTTTTTCCCTATTTTCAACTATAAATACCCCCTCATTCTTTCATTTTTCTCACAAAATCATCAATCTCTCTCTAATTTTCTTCTATAATTGGTTACTTTATTGTTGCAATTTGTGTGAAAAATTGTGAAGTTGGTAAATTATAGTCTTCAAGTCTTCAACGATAATTAATTTTTAACAAGTTGTTTGTCAATTCGGTAAACTCGTTCCAACTCTTAAGTTTTAATATTATAGTTTTGTTTTATTTTATTTACTTTTATATCGTTTGATTAATTAAGATGGATTATACGTTAAAAAAATATTTAGTAAAAATAAGGGAAAATCCAAGAGTGGTGAATCTAGTGGCCAATCTCTTCCTCCTCCAATTCCCCGGGCTCCCTACCCAAACCCCATACCCTCCTTCCACCTGCTCCTATTCTTAATAGTGATAATAGTTTATAACAATTTACTGAGAGTCAATATTTGCATAATGTTGGAGGTAGTGAACACTTAGACTATGAATATATGAATTCTCGTTATGGTAATCCAACTATTGATGAAGATAATGAGGAGAAAATAGATTTTGATGAAATGCAACCGGATGACGATACACCCACCAGTCCTGTTGTTGAAGTTAACCCAACTAATAATAATCCAAATGATGCCCCATCTGACCTCCCTGTTAGTACCCTTACTTTTTCTAGACAATATTCTAAACGGGCTGAAACATCTTTTAATTGGCTATTTTAATGGGTTTTCAATGTCTTGGCCTTATGCTTCTTATGTTTTGATGATCTAACAAATGTGTCATGAAGAACCAGATAGAGAACCTGGATATACATTTTATATGAACTGGTCGAAGTTTGAAAATCAGTAAATGAATGAACGACCACAGGGAGGAACACAACAGGGACCTGGTGACCTCGTGCCTTAGGGTTCTCTGACACAAGCACAAGTTAGTGACTGTACACAATCAATATAAAGAGAAACACAATAGGGACCTGTTCCCTTAGGGTTCACTGACAGAAATGCAAGTCAAGTACACAGCTGGAACGTAGCAGAAGAAAGTAACCATCTAGCAACTGTCACAGAAGAGGAACACAACTAGGACCTGGTCCGTTGGTGTGTCCTGACAGAAGTACAAAGCCCACTATCCAGCTGGAACGTAACTGCCCAAAAGTAGCTGTGCAGACAATACAATAGTCATTTCTCATTGGAAAGAAGCATACACCAAGAGTTTACATCACTATCCATTATGCTATATTTTGTGATAAAATGAACTGGTGCAAGGCACACCATTCTTTGTGCATTCAGTGATATTCTCTCAAGAAATAAAAGTATTCATCCGGCATTGAAGTCACTGGTGTATCAAGAACAATAAGACAAATCCACTAAGGATCAGTTTCTAAATGAGTTTATGTACATCCGTAGTTGAGTTGTAATCTTGTTATTTGTTCGTCATTGTAATTCCTAGTTTGCTTTCTTAGAAGCGTGTCTTAGGAACAAACCTACAAGAGTAGGGAGATTACAAGTTAGTAGAGTTAAAAGCCTACAAGAGTAGGTCGTGGTTTTTTTATCTCCTTGTGTGGGATTTTTAAACATAGAAAATCTCTTGCCTTCTTTACGTTCAGTCTTTACTGCATTCTAAGCATCATCTCATAGAGGACCAGGTACTCTATAGTTTGGTGGACTCATATAAACTAACAGTTGGTATCAGAGCAGTTTTCTCCTATCAGGCTAATACCTAGGAAGGATCCTCAATGACTGTTCCACCAAACTTTGAAGAAGCACAATCAACCTATAGATATCCCAAATTCAATGGCCAATACTATGGCTGGTGGAAGACCCATATGCATGACTTTACGATGGCAGAAGATTCAAAGCTATGGGACATCATTTGTTATGGTCCACATGTTCCCATGAAGAAGCTTGAAGAAACAGGACCATTGGTGCCCAAAGGAAGAAGAGAGTACAACGACATTGACATAAAAGCTATAGAAAAGAACTATCGTGCCAAGAAAATCTTGATGTGAGGCATAGGACCTGATGAGTACAATAGAGTATGAGCTTGTGATACTGCCAAAGAAATATGGGAAGCTTTACAAACCATACACGAAGGAACTACTCAGGTCAAACAATCCAAGATCAACATGCTCACCACTAAATATGAGCTCTTTAGGATGAAGGATGATAAGTCCATACAAGATATGCACATCAAATTCACCTCCATCATAAATGAGCTTCACTCACTTGGAGATGTCATTCCCAGAAACAAGATTGTAAGGAAAATCCTCAGTGTTCTACCTGGGTCTTGGGAAAGTAAGGTAAATGCCATCACTGAAGCTAAAGATCTACAGACTCTGACCATGGATGAGTTGATTGGTAATCTGAAGACATAAGAGATGAAAAGAAAGAAATACAGTGAAAGAAGAGAGCCCAAGAAGGAAAAGAACCTGGTGCTTAAGGCTGAAAATAGTGATTCAAGTGATGAAGATAGTGACACGGCCTATCTTACTAAGAGATTCAAAAGATGATCGAAGAAATGGCGGTATACCAAAGTGGGGCAGTTCAAGTAAAACAAGGAACAACGATCTCTGTCACAGATGTGGAAAGTCAGGGCATTTCATCAAAGATTGCCCACTCGCGAAATAGGAACTATACAAGCAAAATCCTGACAAAGCATGAAAAAGGAACCTGGTTCCAGATAAAAGATTCAATCGAAAAAGTGCTGCAGACAATATCGTTAAACATGCTCTTGCTGCTCGGGGAGATTCCTCGAGTGAATCCGAAAGGGAATCAGATGCACAAAACTGTTCCATGATGGCAGTGAAAACTGAAGCAACAAAGTATGATTCACTATTCGCGTTGATGGCTCAGTCAGATGATGATGATGATGAAGACGATGAGGTAAACTTCAGGGATGTTCAGAGAAATCTGAAATCCCATTCTTCTAAGAAGCTAAGGTCTTTATCTAATGTCCTAATTGATGTCTATTATAGCCTTATAAACGATGAGGAGATCCTAACTATAGAACTAAGAGAGGCATAACAATCTAGAGATTATCTAGTAGTCTGTGTAGTGGACTTAAATGAGACCATAGCTAATCTTGAAAAAGAAAAAGGAAGCCTTGAATGAAAGAATAACTAGTGTTGAAAATGAAAGAGACAATCTGATGGTAGTATTTGTTAATCTAAAAGAAACAATAGAAAGCCTTAACAATGAGAAACATGCCTTAGAAGAAAAAGTTGCATCTACTAAAGAAGAAAGGGATGACCTGTTAGTAATATGCACTAATATAGAGGAAACCATTGAGAGACTCAATAGAGAACATAGGAATGTAAGTCTTGGGAAAGTAAAGGAAGTAGAAAGTGAGACGCACATCATGCTTGAAAAGGAGTTAATTGTTGTGAAAACCAGTCTCTGTAGTGAACTCGAGAGGAATCAGCAACTTCAAGCTGAATTGGAGAAAGTAAGAAATAATCTTGAAAAATCTCTGAAGTGGACCTGGTCCTCAGATGTTGTCACTGCCATGTATCTCAACAACAGTGGGAACAAGCAGGGCATTGGGTTCCAAAGGGATAAAACTCCCTACAACCCGCACAACAAGTATGTCACTGTACCTGATAACTGGCTATGTACCCACTATGGGAACAATGGACATTTTAAAGAAAATAGCCAGGCCAGGATTCAGCCTACTCAGAAAAAAAACATGTTTACTGATGGAGTGACTACGAACAAAGGACTAGGTATCAATCGCAAAAAGCGGATGTTGCCTGCATGGACTAGGAAATCCCTCATTCATCCTTTTTATCATAACAAGGGACCCAAACTAGTTTGGGTTCCTAAATCTAACCCTTGATTTGCATTAGAAGGGAATAGTGAGAGGAAGCGGACTGTGATGGACTATGGACAGTGGATGTTTAAAGCACGCAGCTGAAAACACCATGAATCTCTTCTCACTGAAAGCCCTGCAGGAAGAGAATGTATCCTTAAGAAGGAAGTAAAGGGTACATTCTCAGTGAATGAAAAGGTAGAAAGGTTCTTTTAGCACTCAAGTGGGAACGTGCACTCTGTGAATGGCCTAAAAAGTGCAGTCACCAATCTGATAACTTGCCAAGTGGTCTCAGTGGAAAAAGGAAACAAGAACATCCACTCCAACTAATTATAAATCTCCACAAGCTGGTGGTATGAGATGAGTGAAGTCGTAACCATGGCATGAAGGATTGGTATATGCAAATTTCTCACCTCTGAATAAATTAACTCATCAGGACCTGGTTCGTGGTCTGCCAAACTCAAGTGTCACCTGGACATGAGTTCACAAAATGAATAAGGAGGAGGAAGAAGGGATCAAGCACAATTTCTCTACATTCAAAGACTCCACAGCAAAATGGTATTGCTGAAAGAAAGAACGGAACTGGAAAATGCTGCATGGACAATACTCATCGACTATGGAATCACCAAGAAATTCTGGGCAAAAGAAGTAAATACTAATTTCTACGTGGAGAACAGGTGTCGGATCAGGTCCCTCCTGAATCAAAACCCACCATGAGCTGGCAAATGGAGGAAAATGCCATGTTCTAGACAACATAAAGGATCAGCTTGAGAAGCTCAATGCAAAAAGACGAGCGAAGAAATCCTTCTGGGTACAATCCACAAAACAAGGCCACAAAGTCTCCAACAAAGGGCACACTAAATGGTAGAAGGTGGTCATGGGGTATTTAACAAGATATTTTCCCTTTCCAAGAAAGAAATGGTGATGATCAGTATGATGAACTAACCCTATCTCTGGGAAATATCTGAGGTTTCAAATAGGGAGGATAATAAAATGAGTAAGATGAAGGAGACTGGCGAAAGACAATGCATCATCATCCTACACGTCTCACAAAGAACCTAGTACGTCACCTACTACCACTGAAGCTGAAGGAAGAGTAAAGATGAAGCTCATGGCACTGCACAAGCAGCAGAACACAAAGTGTGGGAAAATCAAATTAACCTCCACTCTTCAATCAAACTTCTGTCTAAAATTGGAAAACCAAAGGCTCCCATCTGTGTGACAAGTCAATCACTCTCTTTTATTCTAGAGTTAGATAAACATGTAATTTTTCTTTCCTTCTGTATCTCCACTCCAGAATAGAGTCCAAAGAGTAAGTCCGTAGGAATCCTACCTGAAGGCTGCCCACAAAAAGTTTGAAATAGCTTAGAGGAACTCAGGACCTGGTCTTGTGTTACCCCTCAGTTGACAGTACTTTGTTGGGTATGATGATGTTGACTATGTAGGTCTTTCTATGGAAAAGGAAAGTACTTTTAGAACGGTTCACTTGTCATGATTCATGCATCATCCCTTGGGAGACAAGGAAGCAAAACTCACTGGCATCATCAACAACTGAAGAAGAATTTCAAAAACAAGAGAATCAAGCACATTGAAGGATGAGATCATCTTCTGAGGGACAATATGAAGAAGGGATTGATCTGTGGAAAGTATTGCAGATCAGAAGACCAAATTCCAGATATCTGCATCAAAGCCTCGAGTAGAGAATATTCTGGATCACTCAAGTGAAGATGGGCTTACAAGAGTCTAATGAAGAACCTAATCCTCCATCAATTGGCTAGGAAAGACACCGTCAGGTAAAGGTAGCTAAAGTATTTTCTGACCAAGCCTAACTCACATCAATACCGTTGTAGGTAAACACGCATGACGATCATAGAAGTTAAAGGTACATCTATGAACTGCGAGAGAGGAGCTGCTAAAATCTTTTTCAAAAAGAAATGTTTGGGCTTCAGGTTCTTGTACCTCAGGTTAGTAGTAATGTGCTTAATTCTGCATGCCCTCTCAAAACAAATTTTTTTTTAACAAAATTAACTCAACTGCCACATCATCCGACTATTCAACGTCTGTGTGTCATGTCTTGTCTTTCAAATCCTTTCATCCCCTCTGCACGGTAACACTTCCCCACAAACCTACCGCCGTATTTAGAAATATTCAGAACCTGTTTCGCTCTCCACTCATCATTAGCCCTTCTTCCAATAAAACTTTCTTTCTCTCTCATGGCAAGTCATGAACCTTCATCTCCTTTGTATAGCTAGGATCTTTTCTTCATCTCTCTCTTTCTCTCTCTACTCGTCTACCAATTACTCATCTAATGGTGATCGAACAATCATCTCATTCTCCCATCATTAACACCGCTCCCACTTTATTATTATCCTTGAAATGATCCCAAGAGCGTCACTATTTCACTCTTTCTACCACCTTACCCACTCTTGGCTCCTCCTCCACTCCTATAGTTTCTCCATTTCTGATAAACCCTATTTACCATATTTTTGAGAACCCTATGTCTAGTCAATCCTATGATCTCATCAAACAACACACAGGAGGTTTTACTCATCAAGTGTCAGAAGCCCCTGAGGATGATCCTGACCAGTATCAGAACTCCTCCATGTTGGACATAGTGACTCTCAAGGAGTCACTAGAAAAGGAAGCAGCTCATAACATCATGGCTATAGTTGCTGAGAGTCTGATGAATGAAGGAGCATATATATCATCTGAGTACCAGGGGGGAGAAATTCCATTCCTAGGAGATGTAAGAACCACAACACTCCTCGAGTCCCTGGCTCATGAGATATTCTTAGAAAAGCCTTCCGATGAACTCGATACTCTTCCATGCAAACTCACTCCTATACGACCTGTTCACTCCAAGCTCTTAGAGTCTTCCTCCAAATCACCCATTATCAGGTCACTGCAGCAAGAGAGTTTTGAATCCTAATTGCAGAAAAGTAAGAGGAGTGTCAAGACAAGGAAAAAGAGGAAAATGAATCCAAAGGATTTCAACAAGAGTGTGTCAGTAAATCGGATAGACAAAGATACGTCCGGGGAACCTGGTTCCTTAGTAAAACAATCTATAATAGTTCAAAAGTTTATAGAAAAGGCCTTTGATGAAACTGTTAAGGAACAGAAAGGGTCATCCGTGAAGTACAATAGCAAGTCTAAACTGAGTCAAATTGAGCTAGCCGTGTCTGAGGACAATATTGTAGGGATGGCAAGCTGGAAAGGAAAGTCTGCCGAAAGGCCTAGCAAACAAAAAAAGGGAAACTGTTAAAGAACCTGGTTCGATAAGGTCCATGACCTGTGATGGTGGTCTTTGGCAGCAGAGATTAAGAACTCAGAAAGTATATTGGGGTCGTACATTTGATCCAGCAATTTGGAGATGGCAGGCATGAGACAAATTCTAGAGATTGTGCAATTTCAATAATGGGAACACTTGTTTGAAGGGAGCATGCCTCTGGTGTACGAAGATGCAGTACAAACTTTCTTCGCATCTCTTTTCACTGTTGAGGGGGATCACATTTGTGTGCTCGTAAATGGAGTAGACATTGTACTCGATGCTTCCACGTTGGTAAAGGT
Source organism: Nicotiana sylvestris (assembly GCF_000393655.2). NCBI lineage: Eukaryota > Viridiplantae > Streptophyta > Magnoliopsida > Solanales > Solanaceae > Nicotiana > Nicotiana sylvestris. Next base: position 171,689,592 of record NC_091059.1, read on the forward strand.
TCTCAAAATTCCATGTGATGGTATGTCCTCTGTTAAGGGTGTCTGTGGAGTAAACTTTCGGAGAGCTATCATGAAAGAGCAAGCTATTAAACAGGGGGATAGGTGCATAAGAAGGTATTGCTTCCTGAGTACCAGCTTCTCTTTGAACTGCTCAATAAAGTACTCTTACCCCGCTCTGAGAGGCGCTCTATTGCTACAAAATCGGATATGGTCCTAATGGAAGCGCTTGATGAGTTAGTCCCAATCAATTTGCCAGCAATCATGATAGATCATATGCAAAAGGTGGCAAATTTTAAGGGTGGAAATCATGGGTTACCTTTTGGCTTTCTCCTCACTCAGGTGTTCAGTTTCTATAAGGTCCCCTTGGGGAATCCTAGAGTGGGCACACGCAAGTAGAACTTCTCTAGGACAACTCTAGAAGAATGTGAATGTATTGAAAGAGTTGGTGGAAGTATCTAGACCATTTCTCAGATGATCAATGCTCAAAATGTAGCCTCTGAGGAAATAAGAAGGCTGAGGGCTCGAAATTCAATACTGGAAACTTAGCTCGGTCAAGCAGCTAAAGGACCTGATTCTGTCAATGAGGAAGTTGCACGACTGACAAAGGAAAATGATAGACTTTGGGCTCAATTACTTGAAAAACAACTATGTGCAAATGCCCGACTGGACTTGGTTCTCAAAACCATTGCTGTCTCTTCCTCTAATTCTCCTTCCTCTAGTGTCCTCTAGGATCCTCTTAGTGTCCAGCTATTTTTTTTTCTCCAAAATCTTGTGGCTGTTGTTTTACTTTTGTTTGCTTTTTGTCTGATGGCATGTTGAACTTAACCATTACTGCTCCTGACTTGCTCAGTCCAATGTAAACATTAATAAAACAACTCTCTTTCTCTGCCTGTACATTACTGATTTTCTTTGGCTTCTCTTTTCTGTCATGTTGTGTGCACATATGTGGCATGAGCTAGCTGTGTTAGACTTCATTATGCTTATTACATGTTCTTTTTAATGATGCCAAAAGGGGAAACCATGTGAGGGGTAATAGGGTAATATGCTTTGTGTATAACTGAGGGAAAATCACAAAGGAGGAAGATCTGAGATTAAGGGGGAACTTCGTGTAATTCTGGCATCTCATCTGGTTATTTTTGCTCTAAACAAATATTGTCCATGCCTAAGTTTGTCATCATCAAAAAGGGAAAATTGATGGGTTTTCAATGTCTTGGCATTATGCTTCTTATGTTTTGATGATCTAACAAACCTGTCGTGAAGAACCAGTTAGAGAACCTAGATATACATTTCTTGTGAACTGGTTGAAGTCTGAAAATCAGCAAATGATTGAACAACCATAGGGAGGAACACAACAGGGACCTGGTGACCTGGTCCCTTAGGGTTCTCCGACACAAGCACAAGTCAGTGACTGTACGCAATCAATATAAAGGGAAACACAACAGGGACATGTTCCCTTAGGGCTCTCTGATAGAAGTACAAGACAAGTACACAGCTGAAACATAGCAGAAGAAAGTGACCATCTAGCAACTATCACAAAAGAGGAACACAACTAGGACCTGTTCCGTTGGTGTGTCCTGACAGAAGTACAAAGCCCACTATCCAGCTGGAACGCAACTGTCCAGAAGTGCCTGTGCAGACAATACAACAGTCACTTTTCATTGGGAAGAAGCGTACACCAAGAGTTGACATCACTATCCATTGTGCTATCTTTTTTGATAAAACAACCTAGTGTAAGGCACACCATTCTTTGTGCATTCAGTGATATTCTCTTAAGAAACAAAAATATTCATCCAGCATTAAAGTCACTGGTGTGTCAAGAACAAGAAGACAAATCCACTAAGGATCAGTTTCTAAATGAGTTTATTTACATCCGTAGTTGAGTTGTAATCTTGTTATTTGTTCGTCATTGTAATTCTTAGTTTGCTTTCTTTGAAGCGTGTCTTAGGAACAAACCAAAGTTCGTAAACTTCTGAGTTTATGTTGTCACTAGGGATAGTCATAAGTTTAAAGCCTTTGCAACTAGGATAGTTATAGAGTGGCTTGTGGTGGTTGCATCACAAGTTAGTTTGAAGTCTTTGCAATAGGATTTTTGCAAAGTGGCTTGTAATAGGGAGATTGCAAGTTAGTAGAGTTAAAATCCTACAAGAGTAGGTCATGATTTTTTGATACCCATGTGTGGGATTTTTCCACGTAGAAAATCTCTTGCCTTCTTTACGTTCAGTCTTTACTGCATTCTAAGCATCATCTCATAGAGGACCAGGTACTCTATAGTTTGGTGGACTCATATAAACTAACACATTTTTATTCAAATAAGAGAAAACAATAGGGCTAAGTGTAAAACTTGTGGCAAAGAGTTCGCTTTTAAATATGTTGGAGGTCGGGGGGAGGGGGGGTGGGGAATGAGAAGTTTGAGGAGACACATAATGCTACACCCTGAAGATAAAGTTAAATTTCTTTATTCAAACCGTAAAAGTAGACTTAAAGAATATTTTAAAAGATGCGATGAATTTGGCCTAAAAGAAAGAAATGTTCCTAAACCTTGTCCAACTAGATGGAATTACATGTATGAAAGTTTAGTTGTTGCATATGAATATAAAAACCCCATAAACTCAATGTTTAATGCTCATGTAAGTGATGATGATGAGCACCTTACAAATGCGAATTGGGCTAATGTTAAAATGCTTGTAGATTTTTTTGAAAAATTTCATATTACTACAAATAAATTTTTTGGGCAATATTATCCTACTATTTCTAAATGTTTAGTTTATATTGCAGAACTTGCAAATTTGTTTGCTTATTTTTCAGAGGGTGGGGAAATTTATGAACAAGTTGTTGGTGCTATGAGAAAGAAGTTTAAAAAATATATTTTCTCTATTCCCCCTATTTATGGTGTTGCTGCCTTGTTAAATCCTACTATGGAATTAGGAGGTCTTCAATTTTGGTATCAAACTATTTATAATGGTTTAGCACTGGAAGATGAGGAGTTGCCTACACTTTCGGAAGCACAAGCCTCAAATTAAAATAAATGCTCAAACTATTTATAGTTCTTATCAAATTGCAATAGATCATGCTAGACCAAATGTTCCAAATCCTTCTTCTTCTAGTTCTCAATCATCTAAAAGAATTGCGGGAGTAAGAGCACTTACTGCTTGGGCCGGGTTCAGGGGTTCTCAAGGTTCTAGTTCTAGTTATTGTTCACAACTAAATGAGCTTAAAATTTATTTGTCAAAGGAAATTGAGGAAGTGAATCCCGACAACTCCTTTAATATTTTGTAATGGTGGAAGGACAAAGAAAAACACTTTCCGATTCTTTCAAGGATGGCCCAAGATATTTTGACCATTCAAGCTTCAACAGTGGCATCAGAGAGTGCTTTCAGTCAAGCAAGACTTCAACTTGGTGAAAATATAACGTCTATGAGGGAGAGCTTGGAAAAATCAGTACTTTTCAGAGATTGGATCCATTCGAAACGAAGAAATTTTGGATTTGCTAAATCACAACCATAGGTAGACGAAGCTAACGAAGAAATGCAAGCTGAACTTGCGGAGGATGCAGCTTCGCCCGGAAGTGGTGATGAACAAGCTTCTTTTTCGCCACCATCAACGGAAATTCCTCCGAACCTGGAAGGATTTATGAAATTTGTAAGAGATACCATATAAAATTAATATGTAACTTGTATTTGGCACATCTTGATTAGTTTCTTTTTCTTCTCAATGGTGGTATTAGCACCTTGTTGCGCTCATTCCATGGGGGAGGAAGACTAAGAAAAATATTGTCATGTTTTATTAATGCTATAATAAAATTATAACGCATTACTTTGAATATCACTTTACAAGATTTTTGTGTCTAAATTTGAATTCACAATTCTATTATAATTTTTACAAGGAATTGCCATAGATAACAATTTTTTTAAAAAAAAATTAAAATTAACCGTTGGGCCCACTTAGGCCCGGGACCAACCCACTTAGCCCAGGACCATTAGTTCATTGTCTCGGTCCCATACTGGTTCCTACCAAGAGCCCATGAAGCCCGGGACCACTTAGGACCGGCCCACGAAGCCCGGGCCCACTTAGGACCGGCCTACAAGGCCCGTTTAGGCTAGAGACCGGCCCATATTACACCCTTAGAATCACCTTACAGAGATATTCCCAAACTTGGAATCCCAAACGGACATCGATAACATAAAAATACATCTTCACCCCAAATTCATGAAATTCTTCCAAAATGCTAACTTCCACAATAGGCGCCAAAACGCTCCCGGGTCATCCAAAACTTGATCCAAACATACGCCCATGTCTGAAATCACCATATGAACCTGTTGGAACCTTTAAATCCCGATTTCGAGGTCTTTTGCTAACAAATCCAACCTTAGTCAATTCTTCCAACTTAAAGCTTTCGAAATGAGAATTTTCTTTCCAAATCAACTCCGAACATCCCGAAATTCAATTTCGACCACGCGTACAAGTCATAATACCTGAAGTGAAGCTTCTCATGACCTCAAACCGCCGAACGACGCGCTAGATCTCAAAACGACCAGTTGGGTCATTACACTGACATTTGTAAATGATAATTTGCTATATAGTGTAAATAAGTAAAGAACTTATAGCTAAAATTTTATTTATACTTGAAAGGAAATTAAATGAGTATTCAATAAACCACGCGGGATTTGTTCAAACTCAAAATTCCACCACTTGTAATTTGACAACAATTGTAAAAGTATCCTAAAAGTGAAGTTCGATGCATTCTATTCTTTTTCAAATTTGGATTAGACTACTTAATAGCCGTATCAGGTAAAAAAAAAGGTTAGTTTCATTCTGTCAATCTCTTTATTTATGTTAGAATTAGTATAATATAAATATTAGAATAATTATTAACATAAAAGGTATTGCAGTCATGCTATGTAGATCCAATAAACAATTGTATAAGGTAAAAACTTAATGATCTTTAAAGTCACAAATAATCGGACTTCCTACACAAACCAAATAGGAAAAGATCTATTAATCATAATTTTATTTAATTTCAAACTCATAAATATTAGAAAAGTAATTTAATGACTATTTTGTTCGGTGTGAACTCTATTTTAAGAGGGTAAAAAAATAAACGATATTTCGCTAAAGGCCTTCCTGCTTTTAACATAATATAGATAAGCCAAAGGACATATAAGAAAACCCATCTATGAGTTACCTGGCAATGCCTAAATTTTCTGTTGGGAATAAACCCCCTGCAGAAATAATATTCATGGTAATAAAAGCGGAATAATAACGGAGCACCGAGATACAGTAATTAACAACAATAGAAGAGTGACAGCGACACAAAAAGTTTTACGTGAAAAACCACGACCATGAGATGAGTAACTGATATCACTATAACAAGGAATTTTACACTTTGCAGGTCCGAGTAAAACATTCCAAAGACCACTACAATACTCAAAAGAAATAACTATCTTTTGATATCTCACGCACTACAATATCGCTCACTCTCTATTTTTCTCACAGACTATTTTCTTATACCCTATCTGTGATGCCTCACTCTTTCTTTCTCTCTTTGTTGGTGTGTAGAAATGAGAGCCGAAACTCTCCTTTTATAGCCGAAGCCTCACTCTCTGAGCCTGCTATATTTGACAATTTGCACACATTTTTCCTTCTTTTTCTTCAATGTCAACAATCCGACAATGTTGGCTGCCAAACCAAAGAAATTCTTAGCCAAATAGTTTCCTTAGGCACATGCCTATTACTTTGGAATTTGAATGAGATAGACCCCATCAATATCCCGCTACAGTCTCATTCATCTAGAGGAGGTAGCACTGCATTCTAGTTTGAGTGCATGTCGACAAGTTCTTTTCATAGCTCGAACTTGTCTCTTGGTATCACCTTGGTCAGCATATCCGAAGGATTATTACTTGTATGGATCTTCTTGACATGTATGAATCCATCCTCTATTTTTTTCTCGAATACAGTGATATCTCACGTCGATATGCTTCGTCCTTGCACGATACATGGTATTTTTGCTCAAGTCTATTGCACTTTGACTGTCACAATAGACCACATACTCGTTTTGATGTAGTCCAAGATCTTGAAGGAACTGTTTCAGCCAAACCATCTCCTTGCCAGCTTCAGTAGCGGCAATATACTTTGCTTCAGTTATAGAGAGTGCAACACACTTCTGCTATTAATTACAAGTTTCAGTGATGAAAAATAATATATTACATTTGGTGTAGGGTCTCAAGGAATAAATTAAAGGGATTCAAGAAGCAATACTAGTCAAAAGTAGATCAAAGGAAGTAATCAATGATCAGCAACACAAGAGGAAGAAGTAGTGGAGATCCGGCAAGAACAATCAATCAGTGATTGACGGAAGCTAACAATGAAAGGAATTCGCGATGAAAAAGGAAGAAACATCGGAGATCTGGCAAGGATAATCAATCAACGACTGACAGAAGCTATTACTGAAAGATCCCAAATCAAAGGGAAACACAATCACTGAAAATCAATGAAGCCAAAAATCAAGGGATCCAACAGATATGACTCAAGTACCACAGAGATATGGCCAACCGATGGAAAGCTCGCCAAGACCATAAATCAAGGAAGAATAATGGGAACTTACTGTATTCTTGGAAAGAATCAATCTATGAATTATTTCAAGGATCAACTCCCTTGGGTTTGCAATCTGTCAAGATTCTTGAAGGCCTGATGGAAAGTATATATACAAATGTTCCGGACGTGAAAAGGAAATACTTTGAACGAACCATCTACCCTCTTTTTGTTGTACTCCAAACAAGCGTTGTAACTTGTTGTGTAATTAGTGAGAGAAGAAAAAGAGATAAACACTAGTGAGGCATTGTATCAAGAAAAAAAAAGATACATATAGACTATGTTATTGGTGTAAAGCCACACCATTCATTCTGTACTCAAGAAACATCTATCACTGAAAGAACACACCCTTGCAACTGAAAAGGACTAGACTAGGATTCACATTGAATCAAAACCAGTATAAAAATTTTGGTGTCTATATTTCCTGCATTTTATTTCTGCATTTAATATTATCCTGTTCTTATTTCTAGTCGACTAATTGGTAAACTAGTCAACTACTTATAAAAGTTTTTAAAAATAAGCAATTCACCCCCCCCTTGTACTTTCAATTGGTATCATAGTGTCACGACCCAAGTTCTCCCTGCGTGAACTGTTGTGACGACACCTAGTCTCTACGAATAGGTAAGCCTAATATTGCGGAAATGATATGGAAACACAAAGATAACAACTAACAAATATAGTTAATAAGCATAAATGATGCCCTCAGCATATACAATAATCACTTTTCCCAAAACCCAGAATGTCGCAATGTCAAAAGCTTTTAAGAGTTTCTACTACTCTATACATCAATGACTGAAGAAAACAAGGGGGAAGTTAAAACACGGGGATAGAAGGGGACTACGAGGTCTGCAAATGCGGGAAGATGAATCTTAAAGTCTCCTGAGGCAACAGCCACACGGCTAGACTCGAGGCCAATAGCTAGTACCTAGATCTACACATGAAAAATATGTGCAGGAAAGGGCATGAGTACACTATAGCGGTACCCAATAAGTGCCAAACCTAACCTCGATCGAGTAGTGACGAGATCAGGTCAGGTCCCTACTGGTATAAATAAAATAGAAAAATACAAAAAGAAATATTACAATAAAATAAATACGAAAATCTGTCAGGAATAGAATTCAATAAAAGCCAACAGTTCAAAACATAGTAATAGGTACAGGGGATCTCCTAGGATACCGTCCCATAGTCCCAAACATAAATGTGCCAGGGGGATCTTCCGGAATACTATTCTGTAGTCCCAGAGTAAATATGCAGTGCTGGGAGATCTCCTGGAATATCGTTCCATAGTCCCAAAGTAAATATGCAGTACAGGGGGATCTCCCGGAATGTCGTTCCATAGTCCCAAAGTAGATATGCAACTCAACCAATATAAATAACAGTCACAGCAAGAAAATCTACAGTTTGGATTAAGCTCAAATCAAGAAAACCAGGTAATTTCACTAAGCATGCTGCATAGAATAATACATATGCTAATGTAGGCATGCTTTTCTAATCTAAACAGGATAATACATATGCTAATATAATTCAAACAAGGAGAAAACAAGTTATGACTTAGTGAAAAATGGATTTTTACAACAAATAGCTTGTGTATGTACTTGTCACCTTATGTGCACGGTGCTCATATATCAAACTTTACCAAATCCTAAGGAGAGTTCCACCACACAAGGTTAGGCAAGCCACTTCCCCAGAACCAAGCTCAATCAATTTGAAACGAAGCTCTTTCCACGAATATCCAGCTCCGGATGGCCCAGATCTAGCTAAATGAATTATATAACGTAAATATAGCTACAAGCAACCAATCTAGCTACTGAAATCGATGCTAAGGCAAGAAAATAGAAAAAAAATACCCAAAACTCCTCCCAGGGACCATGTCTCAAAATTGGGTAAAAGTCACAAAATATGAACACCCATTTACTCACGAATCTAACCATACCAAATTTACTCAAATCCGACCCCAAAACCTCGACCAAAACCCCAAATTTCGACCTAAGAACTTTTCTCGACTTTCTCCAATTTTTCATCCCAAATCTGAAATTAATGGATAAAATTAATGATAGATTAGTGGGATATGACCAAAATCAAGTTAAGAATCGTTACCCAATTTATATCTATGATAATCCCTCAAAATCTCATCCAAATCCGAGCTCTTAAACCCAAATTTTGATAAAAATGGCTAACCCTCGATTTTGAAATGTTTATATCTGCCCAGGTGCTCACACTACGTGATCGCGAAACAACTCATGCGATCACGTAGAACAAAATTTCATCCCGTTTAAAAATATACTATGTGAATGCGTCAACACACACGTGATTGCGAACCACTAACTACTCACCTCTACGCGATCGCGTTTGCCCTTATGCGACCGCATGAATACTCACTTAAACTCCATTGTTTCTTCAATTCCTCTTCGCGAACACGGCCTAGCCTACGTGTTCGCGATGCACATCCTGACCAACCTATGCGATTGCATCCCTTCGCTCGTGAACGCATAAGGAAAATTGCCACTGACCTCAAACAAACCTACGCGATCGCATAAAAGAAAACCAGCAACTGAACACCAACAAATTTCTGCAACCTTCCAAGTCTAAAAACTAGTCCATTAAGCACCCATAACTAGCCTGAGGCCCGCGGGACCTCAACTAAACATATCAACAAGTCCTAAAGCACCATACGAACTTAGTCGTGCCTTCTAATCACATCAAACAATGCTAAAAACACAAATCACCCTCCAGTCCAAACTTAGTGAACTAGAAACTTCCAAATTCGACAATCGATGCCGAAACCAACCAAATCACGTCTGATTTACCCAAATTTTTCACACAAGTCATAATTCACATTACAGACCTACTCCAACTTCCAGTCAAAAATTCCATTACTGGACCAAAACTCTAAAAAATTGACCATCATCATTTCAAGCCTAAATGATCTACAGACCTCTAAAACACAATCCGGACATACTCCAAAGCCCAAAATTACCCAACGAAGCTAACAGAAGTGATGGAACTCCATTCTGGAACCATCTTCACATTGTTCCGACTACAGTCTAAATTCTAAGAGTTATGTTTCCATTTAGGGACTAAGTGTCCCAAAACACTTCAAAAACCAAAACAAAACCTCTCGCCAAGTCAAAATAGTAGAAAAATATACGGGTGAAATAGTTAATAGGGGATCGGGGCTCTAACACTCAAAACAACCGGCCGGGTCGTTACACAGAGCTAGTCTCACACTTCTATGCTTAACAGCTTGTGAGAAAAGATCATGAAAAATCATGTTATTGTTAGAGAAATCTTTCAAGAAGGAACATCGCAAGTTAGGCCACTGTATTTCAATGGACAACACTTTTCTCACTGGAAAGTGCGTATGGAAATATATGCAAAGTCCTATGACATCAAAGTTTGGCGAGTTATCAAAAAGGAAAACTATCCACTACCAGCAGCTGCTCAACCACCTGCTGATCCAGAAGATATAGATGAATACACAGACGGGCAGATGACAGTTGTTCAAGTCAATGCAAAAGCAAGAAACTTACTCTATAATGCTATAAGTGGAGAGGAATATGAAAAAATCTCTACTTGTAATACAGCAAAAGAAATGTGGGATAAACTGGAAGTTACTTATGAAGGAACTAGCAAAGTGAAAGAAACTCACATCAACATGTTAGTTCATGACTACGAACTTTTCTAGATAAAAGAAGGAGAATCCATTGAAGAAATGTTTGCAGGGTTTAGCAAAATCATTAGCGATTTAAAAGCTTTTGGTACACTATACTCACGTGGTTATCAAGTTAGAAAAATTATGAGGAGTCTACCTACCACTTGGCAGACAAAAGTAGTTGCACTTGAATCACAATATCTTAATAAACTCTCTTATGATGAGCCTCGAGGAGATCTTATAGCATTCAAGAAAACTCAGCTCAAGAAAACAAACCAGGAAGAAAAGAAGAAAACAGTCGCTTTCAAGGCTACAACTGAAAGAACAGATAATGATATTGATGATGACCCTAAAGCTCTTGAAGAAGAAATTGCCATGGTATCAAGGAATATGCATGGTCTAATGAGAAGATTCAGAAACACAATAAGAGGTAGAATACCGCCCAGGCGAACCAAACAATAAAATGAATAAGACAAGAATGATGGAAAATGCTCTGAGTGTGGCCATGTTCAAGCTGAATGCCCAGATCTTAAAAGAAAGGTTTCCATAGGATTCAACAAGAACAAATCATTGGAAGCTGGAGTGATGAAGACAGTTTTGAACCTGAAGAGATAGCAAATCTATGCTTCATGACACTCTTGGAAAATGACATGAATAGTTCAGGTGCTAGATAGATGAAGATGCATCAGACGACGAATGCAAAGATGATAATGAGAATTGTTTCATGGCACGAGGTGAAACAAGCGAGGTAAGATCTTACAATCGTGAAAGATAATGAATTGCAGGATATTCTTTACCTTACTTTAAAAGAATCTCAAAAAATGATGAATGAACTAAAGAGACTCAACAGGGAAAAGAAAGACTGGGAACTCAAGCTTGAAGTATGTGAAATTGAAAAAGAGGTACTTCAAGATGAATTTCAGGAATTGCAAATGCAACTCAATGGCATACGCAAATCCACAAGTCATAGTTATGTCAAGTTAAACTAGGCAACTTACAAGTCAACTGGAAAAGGATCAGCTAGAACAAAGTCCACTAGTACTAACACAAGTGTAAGATCCAAGAATGGGCCAGCCCCTGTGTATCACTACTGTAATAAAAGTGGACATAAGTATTCCTTTTGTCGAATTCGTAAATCTAATGTTTCGGGGTGGATTTGGAAATCCAAAAACAAACCTGATATTAGTAATACTAACCAACAAGGACCCAAGAAAGTGATAATTATGTTTTGCAGGAACACCACAGGAAGAGCCGCAAAGAAAAATGGTATTTAAATAGTGTGTGTTCTAGGAACATGACAGTTGACAAAAACTTGTTCAAAGAAGTTACGAGGATAAATCGAAGAAGTGTTAAATTTGGCGATGACTCAAAAAGGAAGATAGTCGGCACTGGCACAATTCCATTCAATAACAACTGTGATATTACTGAAGTTTACCTTGTAGATGGACTCAACTACATTCTTCGGAGTTTAAGACAACTATGTGATTCAAGGTATGAAGTCAAGTTCAAGAAAACATGTTGTACTGTTGAAGATGAGACAAGTAAAATAATCCTCCCAAGAAAAAGGTAAGGAAATATTTATATTCTTGATAGTTTTGAAAATCTAGATGGTCACATTTGCTTAACATCCATATCTGATGATCCTTGGTTATGGCATAAAAAACTTGGTCATGCAAGCATGCATCTTATAAATAAACTCTTCAAGCATGATTTAGTTATTGGTCTCCCTAAACAAAAATTTTCTAGAAATCATGAATGTGATGCATGTCAGATTGGTAAGCAAACCAAGAACTCTTTAAAAAATAAAGACATTGTGTCTACATCAAAGCCTTTACAATTGCTTCATATGGATTTGTTTGGACCCACCAGAACTACTAGTATAGGAGGAATACAATATGTTTTTATTATTATTGATGACTACTCACATTTTAAATGAGTGATTTTTCTATCTCACAAAGATGAAGCTTTGAAAAACTTTGAGATCATCAGTAAAAGGGATGAAAGAGAAAAGAGGTATCTTATTACAACCATTCATAGCGATCATGGACGAGATTTAAAAGCAGAGCATTCGAAGACTTCCGCAATGATCAAGGATACACCCATAACTTCTCAGCTCCAAGATCACCCCAACAGAACGGAGTAGTTGAGTGAAAAAATAGAACCCTACAAGATATGGCGAGAACTATGATACTAGAATATTCCTTGCCAAATCACTTTTGGGCAAAATCAGTAAGCACAACTTGCCATATTCTCAATAGATGTCTCATAAGACCTATCTTGAAAAAAACTCCATATGTACTATGGAAAGGTAAACGACCCAACATAAGTTATTTCCATCCATTTGGGAGCAAGTGTTTCATCCACAACAATGGTAAGGACAATCTTGGAAAATTTGATCCAAGAAGTGATGAAGGTATTTTTCTAGGTTATTCCAAAAACAATAGATCTTTTAGAGTCTACAAAAAATGCACCCGATCTGTAGAAGAATCAGTACATGTTATATTTGATGAAAATAACAGTACGATCGAGAAAGGAATTATTGCAGGTGATGAAGATCAAAGTCAAGAAATACCTCAGTCAAGCAAACCACAACAGTTGACTAACAAGCTAGATGGTGCCACAGAGTTAACTAATGAGATTAGAAACAGTCAACAAGAATCACGGAAGGAGTCAACTACTCATACGAGCATAACATCTCCAAATGAATGGAGAAGTGAACCTGAATATCCTCAAAAGTTCATCATAGAAGACCCAAGTGAAGGAATAATAACTAGGGTAGCTCTCAAGAAAAAGGCAAATATAGCACCGATCTCTCATATTGAACCAAAGAAGATAGAGGAAGCTATAAAAGACTCAAGTTGCATACAAGCAATACAGGAAAAATTTGATCAATTTGTTAAAAGCCAAGTGTGGAAACTACTGCCTAAGCCTGCAGACACTACTATAATTGGAACAAAATGGGTTTTCAGAAATAACACAATGAGGATGGAAAGGCTATGAGAAACAAAGCCAGATTAGTAGCTCAAGGGTACTCACAAAGGAAGGAATCGACTACGATGAAACCTTTGTTCTAGTAGCTCGACTGGAGTCAATACGAATTCTTCTTGCATATACATCTTTCAAAAGATTTAGAATTTTCCATATGGATGTCAAAAGTGCCTTCTTAAATGGCTTCATTGAAGAGGAGGTATATGTAAAACAACCTCCTTGATTTGAAGACTCAAAGTTTCCTTACCATGTGTATAAGTTGACCAAGGAATTGTATGGACTTAAACAAGCTCCACGAGCCCTGTATGAAAGACTTAGCTCATTTCTACTTGATCACGACTTTATAAGAGGTAAAGTAGACACTAAAATATTCATCAAAAGATCATCAAAAGGTAATCTTATTATTCAAGTTTAAATTGATGATTATCTTTTGAAGTGCTAACCCTCTTTTGTGCAAGGAATTTGCCAATCTTATGCAAAGTGAGTTTGAAATGAGTATAATGGGAGATCTCACATTTTTTGTTGGAATGCAAATCCAGCAATCTAAAGAAGGAACCTTTATATGCCAGAGGAAATATACAAAGTAGCTAATTCAAAAGTTTGGTATGAGCAGTGCTAAAGCTATTGACACACCAATGAGCCCGTCAACAAATCTTGACAAAGATGAAAAGGGAAATCAACTTGATAAAACCAAATATCGATGAATGATTGGCTCTTTACTTTACCTAACTGCCAGTCGACCCGATATTAAGTTTAGTGTACATAAATGTACCAGGTTTTAATCAGCTCCTAAAGAGTCATATCTGATTGCCGTAAAGAGAATAATTTGTTATCTTATTGGAACTATTTCTTACGGACAATTGTATCCACGCTCTAACAATTTTAAACTAGAAGGTTTTTCAGATGCTGATCTTGCAGGTGATAAGGAAGACAAAAAAAGCACCACAAGGACATGTCAATTACTTAAAAAATCACTGATATCATGGAATAGTAAGAAACAAGGAGCAATTGCACTATCCACAACGGAGGCTGAATATATCACAATTGGACAAGGTTGTGCACATTTATTATGGATGTCTCATCAACTAGGTGACTATGAACTATTTTTTTACCCTATTCAAATATTCTGTGATAACTCTAGTGTTATATGTCTTTCAAAGAATCATGTGCATCACTCTAGGGCTAAGCATATAGACATCAAACATTATTTCATTATAGATCATGTCTTCAAGAGAGATGTAGAATTATTATGTGTTGACACTACTAATCAATTAGCAGATATTTTTACTAAGTCTGATGTCAAAAGTGGGGGGAGAAAGAATTATACATTGTAGGCACAGGAAGCACATTGTAGGAGTCGACTAAAGGAAAGACCAAAGTATGCAGCACTTGTTTAGGGGGAGTCGAGTGAATAATGCGCACTCATTGAGGGGGAATCGATCGCACTCATTGAGAGGGAGTCGACTACAAGAACAACAGGGAAGTCAACTATTGTTTATATATTATTTTTGTTATCATAAAAAAGGGGGAGATTTCTAATTATAATTTTTCAATGATGAAAAATAATAAATTACATTTGGTGTAGGGTCTCAAGGAATACATTAAAGGGATTGAAGAAGCAATACTAGTCAGGAGTAGATCAAAGGAATAAATCAGTGATCTGCAATGTAAAAGGAAGAAGTAGCGGAGATCTGGCAAGAACAATTAATTAGTGATTGACGGAAGCTAACAAGGAAAGGAATCCGCGATGAAAAAGGAAGAAACATCGGAGATCTGGCAAGGATAATCAATCAATAACTGACGGAAGATATTACTGGAAGATCCCAAATCAAAGGAAAATGCAATCATTGAAAATCAATGAAGCCGAAAATCAAGGGATCCAGCAGATATAACTTAAGTACCACAGAGATATGCATATCTGATGGAAAGCTCGTCAAGACCATAAATCAAGGAAGATTAACAGGAACTTAACATTATTCTTGGAAAGAATCAATCTAAGATTCCTTTCAAGGATCAACTCCCTTGGGTTTTCAATCTCTCAAGATTCTTAAAGGCCTCAAGGAAAGTATATATACAGACGTTCCGGACGTGAAAAGGAAATACTTTGAACGAACCATCTACCCTCTTTTTGTTCTACACTAAACAAGCATTGTAGTTCCTTTAGATCCGTTGTGTAATTAGTGAGAGAAGAAAAAGAGATAAACACTGGTGAGACATTGTATCAAAAAAAGAAAAGAGACATAGAACCTAAGCTTTTGGTGTCTTTAATTCTTGCATTAAGTCTGAACTGGAGTAAAAATTCTGCTGTCTTTAATCCCTACATTTTATTTATACATTTACTATTATCCTGTTCTTATTTCTAGTCGACTAATTGGTAAACTAGTCAACTACTTATAAAAGTTTTTAAAAATAAGCAATTCACCCCCCCTCGCCCCCTCCCTCTTGTGCTTTCATCTGCAACTTCGACTACCATGATATAGCTCCCCCTGAAAAAGTAAACAAATATTTAGTAGTGGATTTTCTATTATCAATGTCACCTGCCATATCAGCATTTGTATAGCCCTTCAAGATTGGATCAGATTTTCCAAAACACAATCATTCATCCGAGGTTCCTTTTAGATACCTGATTGTCCACTTTACAACTTCCTAATGTTCTTTCCCGGGATTTTCAAGAAACCTACTAATGACACCAACAACATGAGCAATATCAAGTCTGGTACATACCATTGCATACATTAAGCTCCCGACGATAGAAGAATATAGAACTTTATTCATATTTTCTTTATCATCCTTTGTTGTAGGAAACATTTTCTTTCTCAACTTCATATGACCAGGAATAGGCGTGCTAACTGGTTTAGCACTCATCATATTGAAGCATTTAAGCATAAGTTCAATGTACTTCGTTTGTGACATCAACAACTTTTGATTTGTCCTATCTAAGACAATCTCCATTCCTAGAGTTTGTTGTGTTGGACCCAAGTCTTTCATGTCAAATGACTTGGACAAATCTTCCTTCAACTTGGCAATCAACTTCTTATCTTGTCCTACAAACAGCATGTTATCCATATATAACAAGAAGATGATAAAGTTATTGTTAGAGAATTTCTTATAGTATACACGTGGATCTGAAAAAGGTTTTTGTACGTTTGACTTCTCATGAATGAGTCAAACTTGTTGTACCACTGCCTTGACGCTTATTTCAGCCCATAAAGACTTTTTTTCAACTTGCACACCATGTGTTTCTTCGCCTTTACTTCAAAACCTTCTAGCTTCTCTATATAGATCTCTTCTTCCAAATCTCCATGCAAAAATACATTTTTCACGTCCAACTACTCCACTTCAAGATCTAGGCTAGCTTCCAAGCTCAAGATTGTTCGAATAGAAGTCATTTTGACAACAAGTAAAAAACATTTCATCAAAATCAATATCTTTATTCTGTTCAAAGCCTTTTACGACCAATCGAGCTTTGTATCTGACCAGCTTGCCATTTTCGGTCTTTCTTGAGCTTAAAGACCCACTTACACTTTAGTGGTCTTTTACCTTTTGGAAGTTCAACTAGTTCATACATGTCATTCTTCTGTGGAGAATTCAACTCTTCTTACATGGCTTCCATCCATTGGATTTGTTCTGGATGAGACAACACTTCCTTGAAGTTCTCTGGCTCCCCTTCATCAGTGACGAGGACATATTCTGAAGAAGGATACCTCTTAGACTGTACCTTCTCTCTTTCAGATCTTCTCAAAGGTTATTTTCCTTCTTGTTATTATTGTTTATCTTATTCATCCTCTTGTTGACTAGGGTGCTCCCCCTGCTCAACAAACTCTTCATCTACACCTTCTGTGTGCAATTTTTCACCTGTGGAAGGATTGCATACAAGTACAGTAGGAGCACTAACAAAGTAAGTGAATGTACCATTATATTTTTTGTCTCTGTTGATTGATCACCATAAATCCAACCCACATCTTTTCTGAAGATCACATCTCTGCTTTTGAAGATATTTTTCCTTACTGTATCCCACAATCTATAGCTCAACTTTTCATATCCATAACCGATAAAGATGTAGGAAATAGCTTTGTCATCAGCTTCGTTCTCTGCTCCTCCGGCACATGTGCAAAAGCTTTACAGCTAAACACTTTCAGATGGGAGTAGGACACCTCTTTGTTGGTCCAGACTTTCTCTAAAATGTCAAACTCCAATGGAACTAATAGGCTTCTGTTAATCAAGTAACCTGTAGTACGAGCTACTTCACCCCAAAACGACTTAGGTAATTTTGAGCATAATTCTCACTTTTCGACAATGGTGTTCGAGGAACTATTTTCTCATGTCTGATTCCATGGCTTGAGAGGTAGTCTTTAAACTCCTTTGAAGTATACTCTTAGGTAATTTGAGCATAATTCTCACTTTTTCGATAATGGTGCAATTTATCCTTTCAGCTACACCATTGTGTTGTGGGATTCCAGGAACGATTTTCTCATGTCTGATTCCATGGCTTGAGTGGTAGTCTTCAAACTTCTTTGAAGTATACTCTCCTCCATTGTCTGTCCTGAGATGCTTTAATTTTTGACCTGTCTTCCTTTCCACCAGAGCATGGAATTTCAAAAAAACTTGAAATACCCGGACTTTTGTTCTCAATAAATAAACCCACAATTTCTGTGAAGCATCATCAACAAATGTGAGAAAATATTTGTTACCTCCCATTTATTCCACATCCATTGGACCACAAATATCAGAGTATACTAAATCAAGTATATTCGATTTTCTTCCATGAGTTGCTTGAAATGATACCCTATGTTGTTTCTAAATAAACAATAATCACAAAAATTCACAGTTGTACCTTTAGCAAATGAAATGAGTGACTTCTTGGATAGGATCTGTAGTCCCTTCTCACTCATATGGCCCAGTCTCTGGTGCCATAATCTGCAGGCGTATCATCTACAGCCGTATGTAATCCACCTTCATTTGTCTCAGTGGTTGTCTTGTACAACGTGTAGGGAGCAACTCCTTTAGAGATCACTAATGATCCCTTGGTGAGTCTACACTTCCTAATGGTGAAGTGATTCTCATACCCGTCTCGATCTTGAGCGATCCCTAAAATCAAATTCATTCGCAAAATATGGTACGTGCCGAACATCTTTTTAAACAAATGTGCACCCGACATTTGTCTTGATACAAATGTCGCCAATCCCCACAATCTTTGAGTGAATGGTATTTTCCATCTTGACCATCTCAAAGTCTCCTACTTTGTACCTACAGAAGAATTCTCTTACCGGTGTGGCATAGTAGGATACTGTTATGTCAATCATCCATTTTGACTCTTGGCTTGCTAAGTGCATGCATTTTTCCTCCCCGTGAACGAAGAGAACCACTTAATCATCTTTGTACACTACAGTAGTTGTGTTGTCATCATTCTTCTGGCCACTGCTCTCACTTCGACCTTTCTTTGGGAACTCTCTTTTGAAGTGAACGGGTTGACCACAACTATAGCAATTCCTACTCTTTGATCGGTTCCTGGACTTCCACGAGCTCGGCATTTATCACAGCTACTCAATGCTCTATAAAACCTTCTTCCTCTATTTTCCATGGTAAAAGCTTGCCCCTGATTTTTGGGCTACTTCCTCATCTTATCATTGAGTAGGATGGCTGATGTGACCTTCTTTAAATCGATGGTATCTCTACCATGCAGGATGATTGTTGCCAAATTATCATATGAACAATGCAACGAGTTTTGAAGCATGATAGCCTTATCTACTTCAGTGATTGTTTCTCTGAAGTTTTCTAGTTGCGTGATTAATCCATTAAACATATTTAAATGGGAAAAGAAATTTGTACCTTCACTCATATGAATGGCATAAAGTTGCTTTCTCAAAAATAACTTATTTGTCAAGGATTTGGACATGTATAGCCTTTCTAGTCTTTTCCAAATACCACATACACTATTTTTATCCCCGACATTATTATGTACTTCATCGGATAAGTGCAGACTGATTGCACTAATGCCTTTTTATCCATGCCTGCTCAATCCTCGCTTTTATGGTTTCGGGCTTTGCCTCTTTTTCATCAAATGCAATGTTTAACCCTTGTTGGATGAGTAGGTCTTTCATCCTTCTTTGCCATATGGAGAAACTGTCATTACCGTTGAATCTTTTTACTTCATATTTTACTCCTGACATTTTTTTGTCACAAAGTAAAATGGACTATAAATAATATTTATGTGAATGAGCAGAACCTATGCTTTGATACAAGTTGTTGGGAATAAACCCTCGACAGAAAATAATATTCACGGTAATAAAAGCAGAATAATAATTTAGCACTGAGATACAGTAATTAACAACAATAAAAGTGTGATAACGACACCAAGATTTTTATGTGAAAACCCCTTTTGAATAAAAGAAAAAAGTACGGCCTCGAGACGAGCAACTGATATCACTATAGCTAGGAATTTTACACATTGTAGGTCCGAATAAAACAATCCAATGACCATTACAGTATTCCAAAAAAATAACCCTTTTTTGATATTCCTACTCACTACAATATTGCTCACTTTCTATTTTTCTCACAGACTATTTTCTTATACCCTGTCTGTGATGCCTCACTCTTTCTTTCGATCTTTGTTGGTGTGTAGAAATGAGAACCGGAGCTCTCCTTTTATAGCCGAAGCCTCACCCTCTGAGCCTACTATATTTGACAGTTTGCACATATTTTTCCTTCTTTTTCTTCAATATCTCTTTTTCTTGAACATAAAGATATTTATTTATAATAAACTAGAGTACGGGTGTAGCGAACTACCATCATTACAAGTGCCCTGATGGGCTATAGATATGCCTCTTAGGGTATTGTCATTACCTAAGGCAGCCAAATTACAACACGCAAAAGTCGATATTTTCCTAACACGAACATGACCTTCCTGATCTTTGTGATACGCATCGATCACAGGTTCAGGAAGTAAAACAAAGGTACACAATTTATTAAACTAGGCTGCTTAAAAGCTTCTTTTTCCAAAAGATGTGCGACAATGTTTCCTTCACTAAAGCTATGCTTCACCACGATCTCCCCTATCTCCATTTTCTTCTCCATTAACCACCTCCATTCATAGATTAAGTCATTGTAAGTGGGATAATATTCATGCATAAATCTTATAATTTCAGTGGCGTCCGTGTCCACTTCAATTGGGATTATTTTTTCCTTGACTATGAGTTTAAGTGCCTGCTGCAATGCTTGTAATTCTACTTGAGTTGGAGCCACTGCATACATTTCATTGTGGTACCCTATTTTCCACTGTCCTTTGCTGTCTCGAATGGCGCCGCTGATTCCTCCCTGCAGACTATTGCTCTTAAAAGCACCATCAATGTTTATTTTGTACCAGCCTTTAGGAGGAGCCTGCCATTTGATACTAATAGTCCTTTGTAAATTCTTAGTGGTAAGATTGGGCAGTCAATAATTTGTATTCAACCGCTTGGTTAATTACCTTATTAATATTAATATGGTTATTGGTATTGTTTTGGTTATTGTGGTTTCTATTGTTCCATAGAGCCCATAATGTGAACGGAAAAAAATCTTCCCACGTGACGTACTTGTTTATTAAATTGATATTAGCATTCTTGATCCTGTCGACCCAATGTGGTGTACTTGTTAGAGGAATAATATTGCAATCCATTAAGTCCCAAAACGATTTCGCAATGTGGCATTTCCAGAAGATATGTGTTATAGTTTCATTAGTGTTCTTGCATATCGGGCATTTAGGGTCAATGTTCATACCAATTTTACTGAGGTATGCCCTACTTGGAAGCATATTGTGGTAGCATTTCCACATGAAGAACTTATGTTTGTTTGGACATTTTAAGTCCCATATCCATTCAAAGTTTTTGTTAGAAATGGTTCGTTCGTCAATTAACTTCTAGCAAGAATTGGTTGAAAATACACCACTAAAATTTATGCTCCATAGGAGGTTATTAGGAGATCTAACTTGCTTGTTGGGAGTTAAGGCATTAATGTTACTGATAATATGTTGAGGGAGTTGGAAGGAGATTTTTTCCAAATCCCAAGAGTCATTGTCACAAATATCTTTGATTTTTAAATTGCTCTCTGATGTTGTTAGAGGGCCAATAACACTGCTCCTAAGGTGTGTAATATTTGGAATCCAATTAGTATCCCAAATATTTGCAAGAGTTTTGGTGTACTGCCCACCTGATGCCTTTGTTACAAATGGACCAACCTTTTAGGAGACTAATCCAAGTATGTGACCCACTTTTTGTATTTTTACTCTTTCCGTAACTACTAAGTAGTACTTTTGCCCAAATGGATGAAGGGTTGTTGAGAATTCTCCAAGAAAGGCTCGTTAGAAGAGCTAGATTTTTTGACTTGGACTTTTAGATACCTAGACCAGGTCCCTAAGCTCTAGTTCTAGTAATTATATCCCATTTAATTAAGTGAAGCTTTTTTCTTTTTCTTCAATGTCAACAATTTAATAATATTGGCTGCCAAACTAGTTAGGCAAAAGCCAAATATTTTCTTTAGGCACATGCTTATTACTTTGGCTTTTGAATGAGATGAACCCTATCATTTTCATCACCCAATGCTACACGTAAAAGATTCGATTTTTCTATATATTACAAGAAAACTAATAATCTTTACAAATATTTGTTATATAGAAATCAAATGAAGACACTTCTATTTGCTCTTACTGCATGATTCTCAATGCGGTTATCATTGTCCCCTATAACTAGTGTGGTGAATAAACTTCTCAATATGATATTATATGATATCCAAATTGTAACACGTACACAATCAGAATCACCAATACTAATATATCTGTCTCCAACATATTATTGTACCCAAATCTTGATTTCATTATATCTCAGTATTCCTCGCTACAGCAAAACCATGAATCTTCCCTGGTATTCGCTTCTAATTCCTCTGCTTGTTTTCATTTTCTTCCTCCATCAATGGTTCTTTACTACTTCAAATACCTAAAAAACACTACTAGAATTTCGGAAAAAAAGCGACCAAATTTTAGCGACCAAAGTTGGTCTGTCAAGAAAAGCGACCAAAGTTAGTCGCTAAATTGGCAAAAATAATAAAATAATTATTTGATATAGATTAGCGACCAAGGTTGGTCGCTACTTGGTCGCAAATTTCGTCAAAATATTGACCGGACTGGTCAGACTTGCTTGGTCAAAGATATACTGAGATTAGCGACCAACGTTGGTCGCTAGAGGGAGACCCACTTATAAAATTATAATAATTATAATATTATTTAAAAAAATTATCAAATATAAATAATTATAATTTAAAATTAGCGACCAAAGTTGGTCGCCAATTAAGGGGTAAGAAGATAGCGACCAACTTTGGTCGCCAAAAATGGGACCCAGTTATAAAATTTTAATAATTATATTTTTATTTAAAAAAATTATAAAATATAAAAAAATATAATTCAAATTTAGCAACCAAAGTTGGTCGTTTAAAAAAATTGAGACCAACTTTGGTCGCTAATTTGGGACCCAGTTCTAATGTTTAACAATTATATTATAATTTTAAATATTATATAAAATATAAATAAATCTGATTTAAATTTAGTGAACAACTTTGGTCGCTAATTTAAATTTATGTATATTTAGCGACCAAAGTTGGTCTCTTTTCAGGTCAACAATGCTCAAAATGAAAAATCACTTTTATATATATATATATATATATATATATATATATATATATATTAACAATGAATTAAAACGTCTCAACTTATATCAATATGTATGTATGTATGTATGTATGTATGTATGTATGTATGTATATATGTATATATATATATATATATATATATATATATATATATATATAAAAGCTATATTCGATATAATATTAGCTAATGCACTAATACTTAGTGCATAGTATAGTACAGTATATATATACTAAGTATATTATATATACTAAGTGTATTATATAATACACTATACTATTATAGTATAGTTTATTATACATTAAGGTATATTCGATATATATAATATAATATAGTATATAGTATATAAGCTCTCTCTCTCTCTTCTCTCTCTCTCTCTCTCTCTCTCTCTCTCTCTCTATATATATATATATATATATATATATATATATATATGTATGTATGTATGTATGTAGACAATAAATTTGATTCGAGAAAATAAAATCAAGACCGAAAAATATCGCAACAATCGTAGTATTTGATTTCAAATAATATGAGTGTACAATCTCTATGAATCCTCTAATTCTACTTTTTAATAGTAAATAAATTCAAGGGCCTTTGAGCTAGATCTTGAATATGTATTTGTTGCCTCGAACGATATCTTGTTCTTGAGCTTGAGCTTGATTGCTTGAACTTGCCCTTGATTTGTTCTTCGTTCTTGAACTTGCACTTGATTCTTGAACTTGAACTTGAAGCTTGAAACTGTGACGACCAGACCAGTCGTCTCATGAGTTACCGCTCCGCTTCCCCCATTTCAGCTACTTTACGCTTCGTTATCCGTGTTTTATGTGATCGAGTTGATTAGTTCGAGTTCAGAGAGGATTTGGTAAGAAATGAGACACTTGTAAGCACGTGATTTTTACCCTATATGAGAATTACTCCCAAAAAAATTCAAAATAAAATAATTTTCCTTTTGTGTGCAATTTTGAGAATTTCGTGGCATTTTTGGATAGTTATTTGTATTTGTCTGTGCATGTTTATTTGTTAAATTAATAAAAAAAATACAAAAATATATCGCATTTGCATTTAGGATTTAATTAAGTTTGTTTTACAAAAATGAAAAATCACAAAAAAAATAATATATGTTTGCATTTTTAACATTTAATGTCCAAATTGTGTGATTTTTTCGTAATTACTATTTAATTGTGTGTTAATTATTATTAAGAATTAATTTGCACTTTTATAAATTAATTAAGTTCTATAGGATAATTTAGGATTTTTAGAATTTAGTTTTAGTTTAAGAAAAAAAAATAAAAGAAGAAAAAAGAAGCATGGGAAATAAGAAGAAAATCGGATTGGGCCACCTTTTAATTTAAATCGACCAGACCCAAGCCAAATAAGCTCCTACCGGGTCGACCCGACCCGGTCCTTCCCTAACCCAAACCCCCCCTTCTTCTTCCATTTTTCATTTTTTTCATCTTTCTAAAAAAAACCCTAACCCACAAAACAAAACAAAAAAACTCTAAAAACCACTGCTCCCCCCCCCCACATCTTCTTTCTCCTCCTGCTCCAACGACCCCAAGATCCCATGGCTGCCCTCCCATGGTTGCCCTCCCCGTCATCCCCTTCACGCCTCGTCCCAAACGACCATAGTCGTTGTCTCGTCGTTCTTCAGGTTCATCGTCGAGGTCGTCCACCAGCAGCAGCATTAACCATCGTCGAGCTCCAGCAGCTTCACCTGCTGCTTCTTCTTCTTCATTGTTGGTTCTCCATCTCCTCGTCCCAAACGACCAGCATCTCGACCAGTTCACGACGCAACCATAAACGACCTGCGCTCACATGGCTGCCCTTCTGCATCATCTTCGACCCTCTCTCACGTTGCTACTTCGACGTCCAGCAGCAACCAAGCAACCATGGTTGTTGCTGCTTCACCTGTCGATGAACCACCATGACGACCAACAGCTCGTCGACCAGCAGTTGAGCCTCACGTCGTTAACCATCGTTAAACGACGCACACCAGTTCGTCGACCACACTGTCGTGGTCCACCATTAACGAGCAGCAGCGCTGCTGCATCGACCAGCCTCACGCTGCTTCATCGCCGTCTTCGTGGTCGAGTTCTTGTTCGTCTTCGTCGCCCAGCTTCATCACCTAAAATCAACCGGAAAACATACAAAAAAAATTTCCGGGTAGATTTGCCATTTCCGTTCGAGTTCGTCGTTGTTCATTTCCGGTTAGTTGGTTTAAGTTTCATTTCTGTCCGTATTTTGTTTGATATTCTCAAATTTGAAATCAGTATATATTTGATTCTTTTCTTGTTCGTTGTTTTTCATTTCTTGATTATTTCTTCGATTTGTTTTTGTTTAGTTTTAATATAGAAGTGTGTTAGTTTAATCACTTGAATCATTCATCTTTGTTGTTTAATTTAGATTTAATTCGTGTTCATTTTTTGTTTGAAGTTCGTTTTTAATCCAGTGATTTAATGTGAGTTTATGTTTTGGTTTTTAATTTTTTTTTATTTAGTTTGAATCATTCATCTTTGTTGTAATGTTGTTGGATTTAATTCGAGGTTCAATTGATTATTAAGTTTAGTAATTTGAATCTGTTTATTTGTTCTGTTTAAGTTTAATTTGAATTTGAGCTCAGTGATTTGAATATACTTGTTTGTTATTGTTGTTGAATCGGAAAGTAGGTTTGTTGTTAAAAAATATTGTTCAGTCAAAATAATTCCAGTTGTTTCTTTGTTGTTCATCATTTAGTTTGAATTTGTTGATTGAATTTGATTAGGAACTGGTTATAGCTGCTGTATTTTGGTTAGAATTGATTAGGTGAATTGGTTATAACTGATGGGGGTAGAATGGTAAATTGCAGTATTTTCAGGGGTAGAATGGTAATTTCAGTAATTTCATAGGGTATTTTTGGAATTAAAAATTTGAACAATTATTTATTTTGAGTGCTCTATCCACTAAGCTAATAATATTAAAATAAGGTATTAAAATAATATAGTGGGGGGCAAGACATGTGGTTGTGGGGAATAATGCATTTGTTTAATCAATAATGGGAAACAAGACATAGTAGGATTACGGGGCTCAAGAAAAGTTGATTAAATAAAATAATAATTGCATTTTTTATGTGGTAGTGGGTTTGGTAAGAGAAAGTGGATGGTTTTATTATTTGTTTAATTGATTAAGGGGTCTGTTATGAGGCATAAATAGAGCAGACTTGGACATAATTGAAAAAGGGGAATTAGCTGAAAATTAGGAGAAGAATTCGGAAATATTGAAAGATTTTTGAGGATTCGAATTTGAAGAGAGTTTAAAAGAAAGAATTTTCTGAACATTAAGAGAGAATTAAGGGTTAAACATTAACTGATCTTTCACAAATAAAAAAAAGGGTTCACTTTGTTTTTGCCCGTTGATTATTGTTGGTGTTTCTGGATTTTCATGTGGTTTGTTCCTTGAGTTTGGTTGGTTATTTGCTACTACTTCACTGGTTATTGCTGGATTTTTATTTTTGGTTTTCAAATCTGTCACTGGGTGTTCCGTTTGTTGGTTGTTGCTGGTTATTGTTGCTGCTGCTGTGTTACATACTACTTTACTGACCTTCTTCTTCTTGTATTGGCAATACCAGGTACACAACTGTAAATTTGGCACATTGTAAGCTGAAATGTGAAAGCATGAATACATATGAAGAATTGAACTTTGAAGTTCTAATTTGGCTTTTTCTTTGTTTCTTTTACTAATTGTATTTAGGCTATTTCATGTATTATTATTCTGTAAATTCCTGTCGCTTTGCATAACTAGGAATCTTGTAGTGATGTATTAAATAATACTTTGCTTTAACTTGATTATTAGGTAGTATAAATTTAAGCATGATCATTACTGTCAAACTGTTTAATAATTGGAATAAGAGAAAAATAACATAAGTTGGTCTTTAGTGAATCGGCTTGGCAAAACTGATTAAGTTCACTAATTATGAAGATTTAAATATTGTCAACATTAAGTTAATCGTGAACATGTAGCTAAATTTAGTTAAAGTATGAATTTAAATAAATTTCGCGAATTAGACATTATGGCATGATTTGAGTTCAAACAAGACAAGTTAATGTTTAAATTTAATAAATTTTCGAATACGCATTAGTAATTAAGATTGATTCTAATTTCCAATAGTTGTAAATAATTAATTCCAACGGTTCAGTTCATCTAACAATGCGAGTTTAATCTAGTTATGGGATAATTAGTTTCTTTTGAAAATATTATTTGACGATTCCGTATTGTATTTATAATTTCAATTTTAGTAATATTCCTTTTCGTTAACATTTGTCTTAACCTAGCATTTAATATGTTATGTTTTTTAAGCATGTAATTAATTAGGTTTTTTTCTCTTTTATTTAGAGATGAATTTAATAGAAATGTAGTCATTTTAGGATACCCATAAAATAAAGGAGGCCTTCGCCAAAAAAAAAATACAAAAATTGCGGGGCCCTCAATAATTATTTATTTTAAAATACTTAGATTCTGGGACGGGCCGTTTAGCAAATTTCACGGCCCTACCCAAAATAATAACAACGCGTTAATCTTTAGGCGCGTATTTAATAATGTTATTTCCTATACTATGGTGCACATTTATGTGACCCAAATCCAAATCTCAACGGAGTTGAAGTGTGTCGACTACCACGGGTACATTGATTGTGACGTGGTTCGAGATATATTTTCACGGGGTTGCAATTCTCGATAAAAAATAAAAATAAAAAATAATAATGATAAAAGCGGTTAAAAGTTAAAATTCGCACATATGTTCAACATGTATTATATCAGATAATCAAGCCGAATATGACAGTTGAGCGACCGTGTTAGAACCACGGAACTCAGGAATGCCTAACACCTTCTCCCGGGTTAACAGAATTCCTTATCCGGATTTCTGGTGCGCAGACTGTTAAACAGAGTCATTCTTTTCCTCGATTCGGGATTCAACCGGTGACTTGGGACACCATAAATCTCCCAAGTGGCGACTCTGAAATAAAGAAATAAATCCCGTTTCGGTTGTCCTTTAATTGGAATAAACTCCCTTCCGCGTCCCTTTTGCGGGTGGCGCGGGCGAAAAAGGAGATGTGACAGCTCTGGCGACTCTACTGGGGAACGAACCCAGAATCTCTGGTTTAGGGTTCAGAATTCGAGCTTAGATGAATTGTTATATTTGGCTTTATTTATTATTTGATCTTATTACATGTTTTGGCCTAAACGTGCAAAATGATGTTTTTTTTACCGTTTTGATATTATTTGAACTGTACATATAAACTGTGCCGAAACCTTCTCTTCTCACCTCCGAGGATGTGCTTACTGGTTGAGACTCCCTATTATGTTAGTGTCATACCCTAAATAAAAGAGGCTCGGAAAGTTTCTAAGCCGGCTGGCCTTTTGGTTCCCGGAAAGGAGCTCCTTCCTCAACTCGAGTTGTCCGCTCGGGCACACTGTCTAGAACATATACCCAGGTTGAACCTAGAATAACTTGACTTCATGCCGGATCCCTAGTAGGAACGTTTATTTGCATCATGTTGCATTTGGCTTAGGGGACTCAACACAGGGGTTGGGTCCGTCTAGGACAAACAACCTGAAATGAAAATGACCATCCCGTTGCATCTTGTTTGTTTTGCACATTTATTTGCTTCAAATCTGCATGCTGACCGGCTTCTGAAAATAGGAATTTTTGAGAAAAAAAAGAAAAAAAAAGTATATAGCAGTGTAGGGAGATAACTACTTCTTTTTTAGAAAAATAAAATCAATGTCCAAGTAGTGTCAAAACCCTGCCGAAATTTTGATTTTTTTTAGTTTGATTTATTGGAAAAGAAAGGAGAATTGTTTACAAAGTTTAGTTTATATGGGGCGAACTACGCCGGTTTGATTCTCACAGGGCGTGAGATACCTAGGCAACCCTCGTCGGGTCCAACCTCCCATTTTGCAAAAAATAGCCCAAAAAATGTCAAAAATTTTAATTTTTCATCATAGAGTCGGGTGATGCCGTTTTTATCAAAAATAGCCGAATGTTCTAAAAGGGACGACGGAAGGCTGACTTTGTATAAACGGCCACTTCTGTCATTTTTTTATTTTTATTATTGATTGGTTAACTCGCACAACCTTAAAATCTTCGTCCCTGAAGTGCTGAAAGGTCGTGTTCAGAAAATTTAGTTTTTTTAGGAAAAATAATCAAATCATTTTGAGTCAAATAAATTTTCTTTTGTTTAATCATATTAATAAATGTGAAGAATGAGCACGACTCAAAATGAACCTTTTTCAATCATGAATAAAATCCCCCTCCAGTTGCGGCTATGGTGGAATGATTTAGGCAAAGAAGTGCGTGACGAAGTCAAGAAACATCTGAAAGGTCTCACGAGTTTGTTGGGTATCAGGCCTCGAGGGGATATTATAAGGGCACTGGTCCCTTACTGGGACCCTGCGCACAATGTCTTCCACTTCTCGGACTTTGAACTCACCCCGACTTAGAGGAAATAGCAGGGTACATCGGCAGTGCTGAGGTTCCGTTGAGGCATAAATACCTGGTTGCTCCAAGAGCCGTAGCGGTGCACCGGTTTTTGGACTCATTAAAGATAGTCAGAACAATCCATAACCCTGACTTGGGAAAAGGTTTTTGCACTCTGAGCTTCATATACCAAAGATACGACCACATAGGAGGATTCGACAAGCCAGAAAACAAGTTGTGCAGCAAAAGTAACCGTCGAAAGTGGGATGATCATAGACAGGTTGCTTTCATGATAACCTTCTTAGGGCTTTTAGTGTTCCCAAGAAAAGACGGGAATATTGATACAAAGATAGCTGGGGTCGTCAGTACTTTGCTCACTCAAAATGATAGCACGCTTGCGCCCATGATTGTATCTGATATGTTCCGAGCTCTCACGGCCTGCAAAGTCGGAGGGAACTTTTTAGAAGGGTGTAACTTGTTATTGCAAATGTGGATGACCGAAGACCTATGTCACCGAGCCCAGTTCCTGAGCCATGGATCTTCTGAGAAAACCTGCATAGAGGAGTTCTACACTAGAATTAATGAGGTTCGCCTACCTGAAGGAGTCTCGGCATGGACCTCATATTTCCGGACCCTCAACGCTAGTCAAATATAGTGGACACTGGGATGGTTACCGATCGACGAAGTCATATACATGCCAGCAGCTAGGCCCCATTTTCTCTTGATGGGACTTAAGAGCATTCAACCTTATGCGTCGTATCGGGTTTTGAGGCAACTTGGGAGGTGTCAGATAGTGCCGAAAGATGAGGATCTAATGACCCAAGTGATTGAGATCAGTTCCGATGGCTAGTTTTCTGAAGCAAGGGTCCGCCAGATTTAGAGCCAATGTCAATACTTAGAGGCAAATACTTGTGTACTGAATCAGGCAAGAGGGGAAGTTTCACCCGGATATCAGGCTTGGTACAAAGTGTAAGTGTCGTCTGGAAGGCCGGCTAAAAGACCTCACCTTCAAGAATTTTCCAAGTCCTCACAAAAGCATTGGGACTGGTTGGCAAAGGAAAAAGAATACAGGGCCACAATAGGCAAGCTGAAACAGCAGGTCATAGATCTTCAGTTTGAAAAAGAAGTTCAGACCGCAGCCAATGAAGGGGACAGAAATAAATCAGCCCAAGAGAATGACTCCCTTAGAGCTCAAAACCGACAAGTCATAATGGATGTCGACAACCAACGGAGGAGCCAGTCCGATAAAAGGTTGATAGCAGGGTTAAGGAATATGGTCATTGAAAGCCGAAAAGACTTGGAAAGATCCGAGGGTAGCATAGCAAGAATGCGGGCCAGATGGGCAAAAGGTACAGCAGCACGAAAAAAGCACCTATGGCAAGTGAGAAGGGATTATGAGGGGAGCATTGCAATATTGAGAGAAACAAATTCCACTCTCAGAGATCGGGTCTTTAAACAAGCCCGAGATGCTAGAACGGACAGGGAGCGCTGCTATGATTCAATAGCCCGAATGGAAGAACAAATGGAGAGGTTCCAAGATCAGCTCGTTGACAACACTCAAGTATTGGGACTAAAGAATCAATGAAAAGAACAGCTGTGTATGGAAAGGGATAGAATCAGGGGTAGGATCGATGAGATTGGGCACTACATCACCACGAAGTGCTTAACATGTGAGGAAATGCCCCGCGACACCCTTTTTGCCTCAGTCATGGGTTATGTCCACCAAATTATGGAAGAATTAAAAAGCTTGCAAAGAGTTCTGGCCCCAAAGCCCGCGGAAAGGCCGAACGATGCCTCGTGGGCACCAAAATTCAAGGCTTTAATGTATCCCTAGTTCAAGTCTGCACTTGTTTGTTTTTAAGAGTTTGTTATCTACCCCTCTGTTCTCTTTTCATATCAAACAATGTTAATAGTGTGGAGTCTGTTTTTTATATATAGCTTGTAATAGCATATTTTGGTAATAAAATGCAAAATTGTGTCTTTACTTTTACTTATGGCAGAACTACGCCCAGTCTGATTCATGCGGGGACATGATACGTAGACAATCTACATAAGATTCGACCACCACTAAAAGATAAAAAGAAAAGGCAAAGTGAATAAAGAAAGGACATAAGCCGGAGTGACGTATGCAGTCGAAGCAAAAACATGTTAGAAACGGTTAAACTGCCAAGGAACATTGCATTCCCCAATGTGAAATTGCAATATGTGTTAAACTCTAACGCTAACAAGTTTGTTGTTATTACCAGAGAAAGGGATTTCAAAACAGTTAGCTCGTTAGAACGTTCTGGCAGATTACCATTACCACACAAGATCAAAAGGGCCTATTTCGGAAAGTATGTCTGGTTCGGACAAAAGTGTTGAGGAGGAAAAGTCGGAGATGCAAATGATGAAGGAGGATGTAGACAGGTTGAGATAAGAGATAGCTGGGATGCACCTAGCCTGGGCTAAGGGACAACACCACCAATACTTCCCCCTACTTTTACCCTTTCACCAGCTCGGACTCCGGAACACCCTTCCACTGGTCCATCAACGAGCTTCCCCATTGACCAATACTATCAAGGGGAAACTTCCTATAATCCCCAAGCCTCACCACCCAAACAAAACCCTCCTCCACCAGTTGTTCTTGTTTTCGTGGCACCTCCACCTGCCACATTGCAAAAATCATCCGACGACCCAATGTTTCAGGTTCATGACAGTCAATACTATCCTCCTGAACTCACCTTCAAAGCACCCGAGCCATACAGTTACACCCCTCACCTTCAGCTCCCAACAGAAACTGAGAGGCCAGCTAAGAATCCGGAGCAGGACGAAGTGCTCCGTAAAATGAAAAGCCTGGAGCAATCCTTCAGGAATATGCATGGATTGGGAAGCCAAGTCAGTGTGTCTTATAAAGATCTTTGTCCCTTCCCCGATGTTCAATTTCTGGCAGGTTTTAAGATGCCAAAGTTTGATCTATATGAGGGGCATGGTGATCCCATGGCGCATCTACGAGGTTTCTGTAGTAAGATGAGAGGGGCATGTGGAAAGGATGAGTTGCTGATTGCTTATTTCGATCAAAGTTTAAGCGGGTCCGCATTAGAATGGTACACAAGGCAGGATCCTAGCAGGTGGTATACCTGGGACGATCTAGCACAAGCGTTTGTAGGTCATTTCCAGTATAACATTGAGATCGTCCCCGATCGTCTCACACTATTAAAACTTGAGAAAAGCCTGGAGAGAGCTTCAGGGAATTCAAATTCCGTTGGAGAGAACAAGCGGCAAGAGTCGATCAGCCAATGAGGAAAGGTGAAATGATGGACTACTTCTTACGAACTTTGGAGCCAACTTACTTTGGTCACCTGGTGACGTCAGTTGGTAAATCTTTCAATGAAGTAGTAAAAATGGGCGGCATGGTTGAAGAGGGACTCAGGTCCAACAAGCTAATGAGTTATTCGGCGATCAAAGCCACAACTCAGGCTATCCAAAGCGGCACGGGAGGTGCGCTCGGGTAAAAGAAGGGAGAGGAGGTCACAATAGTCGAAGCAGGTACTTGGTCCAGATCAAGAGGTCCAGCCCCTCGCTATCAAACCAGACGCCATTACCCAAATTATCCACACAATCCATACAACCCTCAACAACCCTATTATCCACCATAAGAGCCCCATTTCTCCGTCCATCACGCCCAAACTTACACCCAACCTCCGGCTCGTCCGCAATGGCGTGCACCGGCTCCCCAACATACATATCCACCTCCACAAAACACATATCCCCCTCCACAAAACACATATCCACCACCTAGGGTCTACAGGAATGCTTCAGGGCCAAGCTTCCGCGGAAATTAGGCTTTCAGAAATGAAAGGATGCAGAAGCCGAGAACATTCACTCCGTTGGGAGAAACCTATACTACTCTGTTCCACAAGTTGAGATAGATAGGCCTATTAAGTCCTGTTGAACCCAAATTGCCAAATCCCCTTCCCAAAAATCTGGACCACTCAGTAAGCTGTGAATATTTTTTAGGGGCTCCCGGGCATAATACTGAGAGGTGTTGGAAGTTGAAGACTGCCATACAAGATCTTATTGACACAAATAGGATCGAGGTTCAGGCACCAGAGGCACCCAACATCAATGAAAACCCGTTACCAGTGCACTATGAGGCCCACATGATCGAACTAGTGCACGAAGGAGGGAAACCTAAAACACCCTCACAAATGGTAATGATGATTCGCGCTAGTCCTAACGAAAAGTCGACCAGTGGAAAGGCAGTGGTACAGTCGGAAAAGGTAGATGACAAGCCATTTGTGGTAGTGGGGAAAGGTTCGTCTGTTGCTGGGAAGAAGCCAGAGTCAGTCAGGGCAGTGCTGCAGGGAGTATCAAGCAAACCAGTGTTGGTGGTGAAGGGGGTCCACGTGGAAACAGTTGTTATCAGGCCAGTAATGTAGTTGCCGATAACAAATGAGAAAGCTGTGCCATGGAGCTACAGTCAAGTGGCAGTGATGCATAAGGGGAAAGAGGTTGTGGAAGAAGTATGCGAGGCCCAGGGTTTAACTCGTTCGAGAAGGTGTTTTGTTCCCGCAGAATTGTGAAGGGCCAATCCAGTAACAATCAAGAAGCCAGTGACGGAGGAAGAAGCAGAAGAGTTTTTGAAGAAGATGAAGGCCCAGGACTACTCAATTATAGAGCAGTTGAGGAAGACCCCAGCCCAAATTTCATTGCTATCCTTATTGATCCATTCAAACGATCATTGTCAGGCCTTAATGAAAATTCTGAACGAAGCCCATTTCCCGGACAAGCTCTCAGTGAACCATTTGGAGAAAATAGTGCACAAGATCTTCGAAGTAAACCGAGTGACATTCTCTGACGATGAGTTACCGATAGAGGGTATAAAACACAATAGGGCACTCTACTTGACGGTAAAATGCGAAGACTTGGTGGTCACTCGAGTACTAATTGATAATGGGTCAAGTGCCAATATTTGTCCTTTGGCCACCCTAAACAAACTAATGGTTGCTGAAGATAGAATCCACAAGAATAGCGTCTGCGTCTGAGGTTTTGATGGGGGCGGTACTGACACAGTGGGTGATATCGTACTGGAATTAACCATTGGTCCAATCGAGTTCACTATGGAATTTCAAGTGATAGATGTGGCGGTGTCATATAATCTTCTGTTGGGATGACCCTGGATCCATGCAGCCAAAGTAGTGCCTTCCACACTGCATCAAATGGTCAAATTTGAATGGGATAGACAAGAGATTATGGTACATGGGGATGACGGTACACATGCCGTCAGTGATGCTATTATGCCCTTCATAGAAACCGACAATGACAAGTGCCCATGGGTTTATCAGGTTTTTGACGCAGTCTCAGTAGACAAAATTCCTGAGGGAGGGGGCCTTCCACTTCCCAGAATCACAGCCACAACCTTTTTGATAGCCTCAGAGATGTTGAACAACGGGTTTGTACCAGGAAAAGGTCTGGGGATTGATCTGCAGGGAATGGTCCAGCCAGTTTCTTTGCCCAAGAAACTGGATACTTTTGGGTTGGGATTCAAACCTACCGCAGTAGATGTAAAGCGGGCCCACAAGTTGAAGAAAAGAGTCTGGGTCCTTCCTAAGCCAATCCCACACCTGTCCAGATCATTTGTCAAAGCAGGGTGCAGAAAGTTTCCAGTCCCGGAAGTTCTCGGACCCCTGATCAGGCCAGAGGGAGATTTGAATGAGAGCTTTGAAAGAATGTTCGCTGATGTCACCACAATAGAAGCTGGAGAGGGTTCCAGTAAGGCAGACATACAATTTGTGGGGCCTAGGGCCAATGTCAACAACTAGACAGCTACTCCTCTTCCTACTCGGAGGGAGTCCTGGTAGTTGGCTCTGATTTTCCTTTTTGTTTTCTGGATTATTCTAGGGTTGTAATCCAGATTCCTTTTTATTTTTATTATTGCTCAACAAAGTGTGAAACCTTGTTATCCTATAATTCAATAAAATAAAAAGTTTCTTCTTCATTCCTTATTTTATTTTTAATTTTAATTTTTGTTTCTTTCTTTTCTTTTTTCTGAACAGTTCTTTTCATACTGGTCTTAACGACATGGTATGCACAACGGATCTTCAGCCTAGTCTAAAATATCAATCGGATTCCGAACTAACCATACAAGAGGTCGATTATGATAATGAATCGGAATACGATGAGGATGAAGCCTTCGAAGAAATAAACAGAGAGCTAAGCCAGTTTGAAGAAAAATCCAGGCCCAACTTAAATGACACAGAAGCCATCAATTTAGGGGATGCCGGCGATATCAGAGAAACTAAAATAAACATCCACATTGCACCAAATATCAGAGAGGAATTGATCAAAACACTTATTGAGTTCAAAGATATTTTTGCATGGTCATATGATGACATGCCGGGGTTAAGCATGGATTTAGTAGTTCATAAATTACCTACCGACCCGGCATGCCCTCCCATCAAACAGAAATTGAGGAAGTTCAAAATGGATATGAGTGTGAAGATTAAAGAAGAAGTAACCAAGCAGTTGCAAGCAAAGGTTATTCGTGTCACTCGATATCCTGATTGGTTGGCTAATGTGGTGCCGGTGCCGAAGAAAGATGGGAAGATCAGGGTGTGTGTCGATTACCGCAATCTGAACAGGGCAAGCCCAAAGGACAACTTTCCTTTACCCAACATCCATATCCTTATCGACAATTGTGCCGGACGTGAGATCGGATCTTTTGTAGATTGCTATGCTGGGTATCATCAGATTCTGATGGATGAAGAAGATGCGGAAAAGACGACATTCATTACGCCATGGGGAACGTATTGCTACCGGGTAATGCCATTTGGTTTGAAAAATGCTGGGGCAACGTACATGAGAGCGATGACCAATGTGTTTCATGATATGATCCACAAAGAAATTGAGGTATACGTGGACGATGTGATCATAAAATCCAAGCATTAGGAAGACCACGTAGCAGACCTAAGGATGGTTTTTCAAAGACTTCAAAGGTATGATATTAAGCTCAACCCGGCCAAATGTGCATTTGGAGTTCCATCTGGAAAGTTGTTAGGATTCATCGTCAGTCAGCAAGGTATTGAACTGGACCTGTCAAAGATCAAATCTATCCAAGATTTGCCCCCGCCGAAGAACAAGACAGCAGTAATGAGTCTGTTGGGAAGGTTGAATTACATCAGCAGAATTATTGCTCGACTCACAGCGACTTGTGAACCCATCTTTCGGCTACTGAAGAAAGTGCTGCGATAGAATGGACGGCAGAATGTCAGGAGGCATTTGACTAGATCAAAGGATATTTATCAAATCCACCTTTGTTAGTTCCACCTGAGCCGGGGAGACCATTAATCCTTTATCTAACGGTCCTGGAAAATTTGTTTGGCTGCGTGTTGGGGCAACACGACATTACAGGAAGGAAGGAGGAAGCCATCTATTATCTCAACAAGAAGTTTACAGTATATGAGGTTAAGTACACTCAACTTGAGAAGACATGTTGCGCCCTAACTTGGGTGGCTCAGAAATTGAAGCACTATTTGTCCTCATATACTACTTATATCATTTCATGCTTAGATCCATTAAAGTATATTTTCCAGAAGCCTATGCCCACAGGGAGGTTGGCGAAATGGCAAAATATTACTCACAGAGTTTGATATCATCTATGTGACGAGGACGGCTATGAAAGCCCAAGCACTGGCCGATCACTTGGCTGAGAATCCTGTTGATGAAGAATACGAGCCGTTGAGGACGTATTTTCTTGACGAGGAAGTGATGCATATAGATGAGTTGGAATTACCTGAGGAACCAGGTTGGAAGCTTTTCTTTGATGGAGCCGCAAATGTGAAGGGAGTTGGAATAGGAGCGGTAGTTATTTATGAAATAGGACGTCATTATCCTGTTACGGCTCAGCTGCGTTTCTATTGTACCAACAACATGGCTGAGTATGAGGCATGCATTTTGGGTCTGCGACTAGCTGCAAACATGGATGTCCAGGACGTTTTGGTCTTGGGTGACCCGGACCTCCTGGTGCATCAGATTCAGGGTGAATGGGAAACATAGGATTTGAAGCTCATACCATATCGACAATGTTTGCACGATCTGAGCAAGCGATTTCGATCAGTGGAGTTCAGACACATCCCAAGAGTTCATAATGAGGTTGTTGATGCATTGGCCACTTTAGTATCGATGTTGCACCACCCAGACAAAATTCATGTTGACCCATTGCACATCCAGGTTCGTGATCAGCATGCTTATTGCAACATGATAGAGGAAGAAGTGGATGGCGAGCCATGGTTTTATGACATCAAGGAGTACCTCAGGATGAGGATATACCTGGAGCAGGCCACCGAAGATCAAAAAAGAGCCATTCAGCGATTGGCAAGTGGATTCTTCCTCAGTGAAGGAGTGTTGTACAAAAGAACCCCAAATTTGGGATTGCTGAGATGTATAGATGCCAGTCAAGCCACGACAGTTATGACAGAGGTACATGCTGGAGTTTGTGGGCCACATATGAGCGGATATGTATTGGCAAAGAAGATTCTTCGAGCAGGGTATTATTGGCTCACTATGGAGCGTGATTGTATAAATTTTGTGCGGAAATGCCATCAATGTCAGATACACGGAAATCTGATTCATTCTTCGCCGACAAAGTTGCATACAATGTCAGTGCCATGACCATTTGTTGCCTGGGGCATGGATGTCAATGGACCTATTGAACCGGCAGCTACCAACGGTCATAGATTCATTCTGGACCATCGACTATTTCACTAAGTGGGTTGAAGCTAAAACTTTCAAATCGGTAACCAAAAAGGCAGTGGTGGATTTTGTTCACTCCCATATCATCTGTAGATTTGGGATCCCAAAAGTGATCATCACGGATAATGGTGCTAATCTTAACAGCAATTTGTTGAAATAGGTATGTCAACAGTTTAAGATTGCACACCGCAATTCCACCCCATATCGTCCCAAGGCGAATGGAGCAGTTGAGGCAGCCAACAAGAATATCAACAAGATACAGAGGAAGATGGTAGAAGGGTCCAGACAATGGCATGAAAAATTACCATTTGCATTGTTGGGTTATCGCACCACTGTCCGGACTTCAGTAGGTGCAACCCCTTATTTGTTGGTATATGGAACTGAAGCAGTAATACCGACAGAAGTTGAAATTCCATCCCTTCGGATTGTCCCTGAGGCTGAGATTGATGATGACGAGTGGGTCAAAGCCCGGTTGGAGCAGTTGAGCCTAATTGATGAAAAGAGATTGGCAGCTGTGTGTCATGGCCAATTATATCAAAAGAGAATGGTGAGAGCCTACAACAAGAAGGTGCGCCCCAGAAAATTTGAGGTGGGGCAGCAGGTGTTGAAACGAATCCTGCCACATCAGGTCGAAGCAAAAGGCAAGTTCGCCCCGAATTGGCAAGGACCGTTCATTATAACCCGAGCATTTTCCAATGGCGCTTTATGTTTAACAGATATCGACGGGAAATGTGTCGACATGGCTATCAATTCTGATGCAGTTAAGAGATATTATGTATGATTTCTTTTGATTGTAATTGTTGTTTATTTGTGGTTGGCATTTATCGGAGAATGAAATGACGGAAGCAATTCTTTCTTCTATCCAAATACTTTATCCTTTGCTTCCCTTTTTTGAGCCTTATTTATTCTTTCATATCCCTCTTTCGGAATCAGTAATTAAAATGAAAGAAAAAGAAAAAGACAAAAATAATGATAATAAAGACAAAAGAAAAAATCACAAGAAAAATAAAGGAATTGGGAACTACGTTTGACCTGATTCCTCAAGAAGGATACGTAGGCGCCTCACGGCTCGGTCATAAGGTAACAAAAAATAAAAATCCCAAAGCAAGAAAAACTGGGGCAGAAGTTTGTGTTTGTAATTCTGAAAAGAAAGTTCTATTCCAAGAGTTATACTATTTTACCCATCAAAAGTATTTCGAGCCTTTTGATACCCCTTTTCCTTTCGGCCAGACACGAAAACCCATATTGATGTCCAAAAAAGACCTCCCGATCGATATCCGAGAAGTGCAAAGTCATGCAAACGGAAGTCGGGAATAACACTCTGATCCCCAGCAGAGAAGAGGATCATAAACTAGAAATGAATTGATAGCTGAAAGAATCCCCAGTAGAGAGAGTCATATCGGCAGCACTCCAATCCCCAGCTGAAAAATAAAATAAAATGAGAGAGTCTTATCGGTGAAAACCTTCACAGGCACCATAAGGCGACGAGAGTTGAGAGAAACGAGAGAGTCTTATTAGTGAAAACCCCTCGAATGGCACTATGAGGCGACAAGGCAATATTGGCGGAAAGGGTCCGCATTTGGCAAAAAGTTAAGTGTTTGTTTATCCCCGGCAGGATGAGGCCATCCGAAAGATTGATTGATACAAATAGATTGGGTTGATTAATCCGGAATGCACGACATGATCGTTGGGATCGGTTATATCATTCAGATAAGTTATTTTCTTTCTTTTTCCCCAACATTTGTTCAGAAAGACTTCTTCTTTTTCTATTTTTTGAAATCATCACTTTTTCATTTCTTGGTTTAAAGACTTTACCTCCCCAGCGGTTTGTTTTTGAAAAGGATATTTAGAGCTTACTACCAGTTGCCAAAATGGTGCAAAGCAAAATGCGAATAGGACAGGCCAAAGATAAGGCGACAAAGCAAAAAGAAGTTGGTCGCAAGACCAAATGATGAATGGGTCTAGATCCCAAGAGGACCAAATTTCCAGGGGAAGTTGGAGAAAAACGGAAAAGCAACAGTTAAAAGGTTATGGAGGTCCCCAGCAGATTTGTGAGATACAGGAACAACTCTGACAGATTCTCGACCAAGTTCCACAATGGTCGGACAACACAAAGCGGGGAAGGAAGAGTAAAGAAAAACCACCCCAGCAGGAATATCATCCCCAGCAAATAGTATCATCCTCAGCAAGTTTTATAGCAAAGCAAGGAAAAAGAAAAGGGAAAAACCATCCCCAGCAGAAGTGGCTCGACCACTCGCCCCGTTTTAAACTAGCAAATTTTTCTTTGATTTAAAGCAGCAAAAGGAAATATTATTGACCATAGGAAGACAGGGTCACAAAGAAGATTATTAAACTGGGGCAGAAAATTTTCTCTCATTACGAAAATTTTCTTGAAATCAGATAGCCATTTGGGAAAGAGAGAAGATAACACAAGTTTTGAAGAAAATAAAATGCCCAACAGTATCAAGAAGGGAAATACAAGTTTTAAAAGAAGAACAATCTTGGAAGAAGCAAGATAACCCAAAGTTGTAAAAGCAATGACCTTTGAATCAATATCATCCCCACCATTGTTAAAAGGAGTAAGATAATTCCCCAGCAGTGTTATTCCCGGCATGTTTCAGGGAAGTGGAAGCACTAAGCTTTAAAGGAAATAGTCTTTGAAGAAGGAAAATGACATATTTGTGAAATAAAATATCGGTGTTATTCCCAGCAGTTTTCAGAGGAATAAAACACCAGTTTGGAAGGAAACAGTTGAAGAAGTCAGGAGCCCGCCTGTAGTATGGAGGTTGTCAAATTTTAAGTTGGAGAAGTCAGGAGCCCGCTTGTAGAACGGAGGTTGTTAAATTTTAAGTTGGAGAAGTCAGGATCCCACCTGTAGAATGGAGGTTGTTAAATTTTAAGTTGAAGTCAGGAGCCCGCCTGTAGAACGGAGGCTGTTAAATTTTAAGTTGGAGTCAGGAGCCCGCCTGTAGAACGGAGGTTGTCAAATTTTAAGTTAGAGAAGTCAGGAGCCTGCCTGTAGAACGGAGGTTGTTAAATTTTAAGTTGGAGAAGTCAGGATCCCGCCTGTAGAACGGAGGTTGTTAAATTTTAAGTTGGAATTAGGAGCCCGCCTGTAGAACGAGGTTGTTATATTTAGAAGAAGTCAGGAGCCCGCTGGAGAATGGAGACTGAATTATT
This sequence comes from Nicotiana sylvestris, assembly GCF_000393655.2. Taxonomy (NCBI): domain Eukaryota; kingdom Viridiplantae; phylum Streptophyta; class Magnoliopsida; order Solanales; family Solanaceae; genus Nicotiana; species Nicotiana sylvestris. The sequence continues at coordinate 171,730,857 of NC_091059.1, forward strand.
TTCAAGAAGCTGGAGAAATCAGGAGCCCGCCTATAGAATGGAGGTTGTGTCATCTTTCAAAAATCAAGTTGGAGTCAGGAGCCCTCCTGCAAAACAGAGGAATACATTTCAAGATCAAATCAGAAGTCAGTAATGAGAAGGGTTACGACAAAAATCCCCACCATAACAAGCTTTAATGTAGGAAGCAGCATTCCCAGCAGACAGAGCGAAATGATAAAACTTGTGTCCAGAAAATCAAAAGGCAAGTGTCATCCCCAGCAGTTTTTGAAAGAAAAGCACCAGAGGAAACACAAGCCGACAAGAAAGCAAGGCAACCAGAACAAGTGGAAGATAGATAAATTTTTGTAATTCCTAGTTTAGTCTAGCTTCTTGTTTTTCTTTGGGCACGGTGTATTAAGGAGATCGAAAAGCAGTAGCAACAACATGCAGCAGCAGTAACGACAAATTAAATTGTAGTTCCATGGTAGTCCCAGCTACCAAAACTTTCCGAACTACATTAACCTGATCCCCTTTTAGCCAGGGATATGTAGGAAACCTTTGAAGCAAAGGTTCGGTTAAATTTTTCGAAAAAAAATGCTTCACACGGAGTATTCGGATGGGCAAAAAATCGCTCACTTTATCTTTGCACGAAAACTCTTCGTATTTTCGGACAAAAGGGGGCAGATGTAAGCACGTGATTTTTGCCCCATATGAGAATTACTCCCAAAAAATTCAAAATAAAATAATTTTCCTTTTGTGTGCAATTTTGAGAATTTCGTGGCATTTTGGATAATTATTTGTATTTGTCTGTGCATGTTTATTTGTTAAATTAATAAAAAATACATAAATATGTTGCATTTGCATTTAGGATTTAATTCTACAATTAGGAGCAATTAAGTTTGTTTTACAAAAATGAAAAATCACAAAAAATAATGTATGTTTGCATTTTTAGCATTTAATGCCCAAATTGTGTGATTTTTTCGTAATTGCTATTTAATTGTGTGTTAATTATTATTGAGAATTAATTTGCACTTTTATAAATTAATTAAGTTCTATAGGATAATTTAGGATTATTAGAATTTAGTTTTAGTTTAAGAAAAAAATAAAAGAAGAAAAAAGAAGCATAGGAAATAAGAAGAAAATCGGATTGGGCCACCTTTTAATTTAAATCGACCAGGCCCAAACCAAATAAACTCCTACCGGGTCGACCCGACCCGGTCCGCCCCTAACCCAAACACCCCCCTTCTTCTTCCATTTTTCATTTTTTTCATCTTTCTAAAAAAAACCCTAACCCACAAAACTAAAAAAAAAAACCTAAAAACTACCCCCCCCCCCATCTTCTTTCTCCCCCTACTCCAACGACCCCAAGATCCCATGGCTGCCCTCCCATGGCTGCCCTCCCATGGTTGCCCTCCCCGTCATCCCCTTCACCTCTCGTCCCAAATGACCATAGTCGTTGTCTCGTCGTTCTTCAGGTTCATCGTCGAGGTCGTCCACCAGCAACAACATTAACCATCGTCGAGCTCAAACCATCGTCGAGCTCCCGCAGCTTCACCTGCTGCTTCTTCTTCATCATTGCTGCTACTCTATCTCCTCGTCCCAAATGACCAGCAACTCGACTAGTTCACGACGCAACCATAAACGACCTGCCCTCCCATGGCTGCCCTTCTGCATCGTCTTCGACCTTCTCTCACGCTGCTGCTTGGACGTCCAGCAGCAACCAAGCAACCACGGCTGCTGCTGCTTCACTTGTCGATGAACCACCATGAAGACCAACAGCTTGTCGACCAGCATTTGAGCCTCACGTCGTTAACCATCGTTAAACGATACACACCAGTTCGTCGACCACACTGTCGTGGTCCGCCATTAACGAGCAGCAACGCTGCTGCGTCGACTAGCCTCACACTGCTTCATCACTGTCTTCGTGGTCGAGTTCTTGTTCATCTTCGTCGCCCATCTTCATCACCTAAAATCAACCGGAAAACATACAAAAAAAATTCCGGGCAGATTTGCCATTTCTGTTCGAGTTCGTCGTTGTTCATTTCCGGTTAGTTGGTTTAAGTTTCATTTCTATCCGTATTTTGTTTGATATTCTCAGATTTGAAATCAGTATATATTTGATTCTTTTCTTGTTCGTTATTTTTCATTTCTTGATTATTTCTTCGGTTTGTTTTTGTTTAGTTTTAATATAGAAGTGTGTTAGTTTAATCACTTGAATCATTCATCTTTGTTGTTTAATTTAAATTTAATTCGTGTTCATTTTTTGTTTGAAGTTCGTTTTTAATCCAGTGATTTAATATGAGTTTATGTTTTGGTTTTTAATTTTTTTTTATTTAGTTTGAATCATTCATCTTTGTTGTGATGTTGTTGGATTTAATTCGAGGTTCAATTGATTATTGAGTTTAGTAATTTGAATCTGTTTATTTGTTCTATTTAAGTTTAATTTGAATTTGAGCTCAGTGATTTGAATATACTTGTTTGTTATTGTTGTTGAATCTGAAAGTAGGTTTGTTGTTAAAAAATATTGTTCAGTCAAAATAATTCTAGTTGTTTCTTTGTTGTTCATCATTTAGTTTGAATTTATTGATTGAATTTGATTAGGAATTGATTATAGTTGTTGTATTTTGGTTAGAATTGATTAGGTGAATTGGTTATAACTGATGGGGGTAGAATGGTAAACTGCAGTATTTTCAGGGGTAGAATAATAATTTCAGTAATTTCAGAGGGGTATTTTTGGAATTGAAAATCTGAGCAATTATTTATTTTGAGTGCTCTGTCCATTAAGCTAATAATATTAAAATAAGGTATTAAAATAATATAGTGGGGGATAAGACATGTGGTAGTGAGGAATAATGCATTTGTTTAATCAATAATGGGGAACAAGACATAGTAGGATTACAGGGCTCAAGAAAAGTTGATTAAATAAAATAATAATTGCATTTTTTATGTGGTAGTGGGTTTGGTAAGAGAAAGTGGATGGTTTTATTATTTGTTTAATTGATTAAGGGGTCTGTTATGAGGCATAAATAGAGCAGACTTGGACATAATTGAAAAAGGGGAATTAGCTGAAAATTAGGAGAAGAATTCGGAAATATTGAAAGATTTTTGAGGATTCGAATTTGAAGAGAGTTTAAAAGAAAGAATTTTCTGAACATTAAGAGAGAATTAAGGGTTAAACATTAACTGATCTTTCACAAATAAAAAAAAGGGTTCACTTTGTTTTTGCCCGTTGATTATTGTTGGTGTTTCTGGATTTTCATGTGGTTTGTTCCTTGAGTTTGGTTGGTTATTTTCTACTACTTCACTAGTTATTGCTGGATTTTTATTTTTGGTTTTCAAATCTGTCACTGGGTGTTCCGTTTGTTGGTTGTTGCTGGTTATTGTTGCTGCTGTTGTGTTACATACTACTTTGCTGACCTTCTTCTTCTTGTATTGGCAATACCAGGTACACAACTGTAACTTTGACATATTGTAAGCTGAAATGTGAAAGCATGAATACATATGAAGAATGGAACTTTGAAGTTCTAATTTAGCTTTTTCTTTGTTTCTTTTACTAATTGTATTTAGGTTATTTCATGTATTATTATTCTGTAAATTCCTGTCGCTTTGCATAACTAGGCATCTTGTAGTGATGTATTAAATAATACTTTGCTTTAACTTGATTATTAGGTAGTATATATTTAAGCATGATCATTACTATCAAACTGTTTAATAATTGGAATAAGAGAAAAATAACATAAGTTGGTCTTTAGTGAATCGGCTTGGCAAAACTGATTAAGTTCACTAATTATGAAGATTTTAATATTGTCAACATTAAGTTAATCGCGAACATGTAGCTAAATTTAGTTAAAGCATGAATTTAAATTAATTTCGCGAATTAGGCATTATGGCATGATTTGAGTTCAAACAAGACGAGTTAATGTTTAAATTTAATAAATTTTCGAATACACATTAGTAATTAAGATTGATTCTAATTTTCAATAGTTGTAAATAATTAATTCCAACGGTTCAAGTCATCTAACAATGCGAGTTTAATCTAGTTATGGGATAATTAGTTTCTTTTGAATATATTATTTGATGATTCCGTATTGTATTTATAATTTAAATTTTAGTAATATTCCTTTCTGTTAACATTTGTCTTAACCTAGCATTTAATATATTATGTTTTTTAATCATGTAATTAATTATGATTTTTTCTCTTTTATTTAGAGACGAATTTAATAGAAATGTAGTCATTTTAGGATATCCATAAAATAAAGGAGGCCTTCGCCAAAAAAAAATACAAAAATTGCGGGGCCCTCAATAATTATTTATTTTAAAATACTTAGATTCTGGGACGGGCCGTTTAGCAAATTTCATGGCCCTACCCAAAATAATAACAACGCGTTAATCTTTAGGCGCGTATTTAATAATGTTATTTCCTATACTAGGGTGCACATTTATGTGACCCAAATCCAAATCTCAACGGAGTTGAAGTGTGTCGACTACCACGGGTACATTGATAGTGACGTGGTTCGAGATATATTTTCACGGGGTTGCAATTCTCGATAAAAAAAATAAAAAATAAAATAATAATGATAAAAGCGGTTAAAAGTTAAAATTCGCACATATGTTCAACATGTATTATATCAGATAATCAAGCCGAATATGACAGTTGAGCGACCGTGTTAGAACCACGGAACTCTGGAATGCCTAACACCTTCTCCCGGGTTAACAGAATTCCTTATCCGGATTTCTGGTGCGCAGACTGTTAAACAAAGTCATTCTTTTCCTCGATTCGGGATTCAACCGGTGACTTGGGACACCATAAATCTCCCAAGTGGCGACTCTGAAATAAAGAAATAAATCCTGTTTCGATTGTCCTTTAATTGGAATAAACTCCCTTCTGCGTCCCTTTTGCGGGTGGCGCGGGCGAAAAAGGAGGTGTGACAAAACTTAGTCTCTTTTAAGAAGGCTTAAGTTGGAAAAGTTAACTGGGTGTTGACTTATGTGTTAGAAGGCTCGGAAGTGAGTTCCGATGGTTCGATTAGCTTTGGGAGGTGATTTGTGACCTAGGAGCGCGATCGGAATGGGTTTTGGAGTTGTAGAGAAGATTTAGGCTTGAATTGGCGAAATTGATATTTCGGCAAATTCCGGTTGATAGGCGAGATTTTGATATTGAGGTCGGAATAGAATTCCGAGAGTTGCAGTAGCTTCATTTTGTCATTTGGGATGTGTGTGCAAAATTTTAGGCCATTCGGACGAGATTTGATAGACCTTTTGATCGAAAGCATAATTTAAGAGTTCTTGGAGTTTTTAGGCTTGAATCCTATGTTAAATTGGTGATTTGATGTTGTTGTGAGCGTTCCGAAGTTTTGATCAAGTTTGAACGATGTCATGGGATGTGTTGGTGCAATTGGTTCGAAGTTCTGGGAGTTTCGTGTAGGTTCCGGGATGTTTTAGTGCAAAAATCATAGCTGTAGCAGGTCTACAGGGGTTGCAGGCCCCGAAACTCACTCACGCGGTCCACACAAAAATAAGTGCGCCCGCGTTGAGTGTTGTGCGGACCGCACAAAAGCGAGTGAGGGCGCGGTAGGCGTCGCCCGGGCCGCACAAAAGTGGGCGCGACCGCGGTAGCTGAAACCTGAAGGGTACCTATAAATATGAGGTCTTGGGTTTTATTTAATATTTTAACCTAGAGAGCTCGGATTTTGGCAATTTTTTGAAGGTTTTTCAAGAAATTCATCGGGTTAAGTGATTTTAACTCAGATTTGGCTAGAATACATGAATCTATCACTGGATTCATCATTTAATTCGTGATTTGAGATGGAATTTGGGAAGAAAATTGTGAAACCTTTCAAAAAAAATGTAAAATGATGATTTGAAGGACCAAATAGTATCGGAATTGGATAATTTTGGTATGGTTAGATTCGTGAAGGTATGACGATTCTGAAAATATAAATTTTACTCGATTCCGAGACGTGGGCCCGGGGCTCGGGTTTTGCTAATTTCGAGATTTTTGATATTTTTTGAATGTTTTCGCTTGGGCTTTGTTCCCTTAGCATATTGTGACGTATTCGTTCTGATTTTGGATAGATTCGATGCGTGTAGAGGCCAATTCGAGGGGCAAAGGCGTCGCGAGCTAGAGAATTAGCCAGTTCGAGGTGAGTAATGGTTGTAAATGATGTCCTGAGGGTTTGAAATCCCGGATTGCACAACGTAGTGCTATATTGAGGAAAGATACGCGCTGAATGATGAGCGTGGGGTCTTTCACTACTGGGGATTGTGACTTGGTTTATCCCGATTGATGATTTTACCGAATATTTGACTGAAATTCATTTGTTATCATCATGATTTGGGCTGATTGCCATATTTGGGCTTCGTGCCAACTATTTGAACCCTTCGGGGATTTTCATCACTGTTTTCCTCACTGCTTGACTTATTATTTGAACTCAGTCCTATTGATATCTACTGTTTTACAAACTCAGCCACTTTTACTCAGATTTGAAACTTAAATGATATTTCTACATCATGTTTTGGGCTGAGAACTACTGTTTTACTAATGCCCAAGGGGCTTGTGATGATTTCGGACTGAGTGAGGCTGAGGGCCATATGTGAGGATATGCTGAGTGATATGAGGCCGAGGCCTGAGATACTTTATATGCCACAAGGTGGCTTGAGTGATGTGAGGCTGAGTGCCGAGTGATGATGCCACGAGGTGACTTGATATAGCGCTTGGGCCGTAAGGGGCCCCTCTGGAGTCTGCACATCCACAGTGAGCGCGGGTACCCATTGTTCTGAGTGATTGATGTTATGCCCGAGGGGTTGATATGAGTGATTGTGAGGTAGCCCGAGGGGTTGATACTATTCCGAGAGTGAGCCCAAGGGGCTGATACTGTACTGAGAGTGAGCCCGAGGGGCTGATAATATGATGAGCGGTTGATACTGTGCCCGAGGGGCAGATTTCTACTTGTTATTTACCTGTTAAATTACCTATTTTACTTGTTTTAAAAAGGAATATCATTTGATTTTTCACTGATTTACTGCTTTAAGTGATTTTGCTTTGTGTCTTTACGTGTTTTCATACTTTCAGCCATTATTTATAATTGTGACCCACTGAGTCGGAGTACTCACATTACTCCCTGCACCATGTGTGCAGATTCAGGTATAGTAGAGTCCGCACCTGAGCGCTGATTCCGTCCAGGCTAGGCAGTGATTTGGAGTTACGAGGTAGCTGTTGACGTCTGCAACCCCTTGTCCCTCTTACCCTCTATCATTTATGTTTTCTTCAGATTGTTGTATCGGATTCCGTAATTTATAGACCTATAGCTGATTCTGTAGTAGCTCATGACTTGTGACACCCCGGTTTGGGCTGTGTCGGGATGGTCCCTACTGTTGTTAACGTTAAAATTCCGCAATTTATGAGTATTATATTATATGTTATTACTGTTTATGATGATTAACTGTTTAAAATAGGTGTTCCATTTTGGTCTGGCTGGCCTTGTCTTCACGAGAGGCGGCATCACGACCGGGTTCGGGGATTGGGTCATGACAGAAACTTGTGGAGGAATTTGCAGCGTTTGATCCACGAGCTCTTTCTTGCTTCTTGTTATAACTTCTGGTGTCTTTTTTGAGTTATGAAGACCCCTATTTATAGTTGTGGAAGGGAAGAGTTATGATAAGAACAAACTCTTTCCGACCAATCAAATTGAAGTGTGAGATGGCCGCATTTGATTGGCCAGAACATGTCACGTGCACACGTGGCGTGATTTCATTGGACTTTTAGTGTGACTTGGCATGCCTTGTCATCTTGACACGTGACATGATCCTATTGGCCCTTTTGTTTGACTTGGCGCGCCACGTCATTTGACACGTGACACCAAACTGGGCCTCTAGGAAGATGTCATCTTGGGCTTAATGAAGTGAGCTCATCACTTTAGCCCAATTAAATGGGCTAGCTCAATAGATTAAGACTCATTTATTTAATCTATATATATTAGACTAATATAATTAATTCAATTATATTAGCCCATATATATATTTGGACTATATATTTAAAATGGTCCAAATAATTTCATTGAATTTATATTCAATAAAATTTGCATGCCTACAAATCCCCCTACTTCAAGGCTCGACTGGTTTAGACGTATCCAACTCCAAAAGGCTAGGCTTGAAGTGTTAACATAGTATTTATTTTGTTATGAATATTCCTAAAACTTATTAAAGTGATCTATTTGCATTTCACATTATCTATGAAATGTCAAATATGAGCATATAGGTCAACATCTTTTACATTATTTGAAATTTTACTTAACATTAGCACCATATATTAAACATCCTAATTCTTGTTCACAAACTTCCATGAAAATCCACGTATGAGACATCATCATACCACATATTCCCATATGACTAGGAGACCGTGAACACTATAACTTGAATCTTGTGAAATTTATGATTCATATACGAAAACAAACGAACAGCTGAACAATTTGTGTCGACAATAAATTTGTCTCATACTTGAACTTGAATTTGCGTCGACAAGTTTAATTCCTACTTGAACTTGAAGAAGAGCCAAGTAATATTAAAATTGGAGTTAACCAAGTAGATCCCGTACAATTGTACTGCCGCCTTAGCAATCCCAGTTCTTTTCAATAACTGATTTCAGCTATTCCCACATCGAAATTTCGCTTCCCAATTAGCTTCATTGAAGATTTATATAAACCCCATGCCCATGTGTTTATTAAGCATCGAATTGTAGCATCTACAAGCTGCCTTGGCTACGTGTTTTCACTAGTAGGAGGCAATCCAATGGTAATTTTTCTTCTATGTATTTTCCATCGATTTTTTCTCTTTTTTTTTGTAGATCAAGCGATAAAGATATTTTCTTGTTCAACAAGATGAGTCACGCATGAAAAAGATAATCTTGGGGTGTGAGGGGATGGGTACTCATCCTTGCTCAAATATCGGAGGGATTACTTTCATGGCTCGACTACCGGAGAGATTACTCTCAAAATGGCCCGATTCTTGGAGAGATTACTCTCAATGTGGTCTAATTCTTGGAGAGATTACTCTCAAAATGGCCCGATTCTTGGAGCTATTACTCTCAAAATGGCCCGATTCTTGGAGATATTACTCTCAATGTGGCCCAATTCTTGGAGAGATTACTCTCAAAATGGCCCGATTCTTGGAGAGATTACTCTCAATGTGGCCCAATTCTTGCAGAGATTACTCTTAATGTGGCCCAATTCTTGGAGAGATTACTCTCAAAATGGCCCGATTCTTGGAGAGATTACTCTCAATGTGGCTCGACTATCAGCGAGGCCAACTTAAGGTGCAAAGGGACTTATATGTCCACCTTAAGATTGAAAAGTTATAAAGCTTCAACTCGAAGACAACATCGACTTGAACATTTTGAAAACTTTGAATATTTGGCGGACTTTGCAGACTTCAACTCGAAGATTAGGAGGACTTAAACAATTCAACTTTAACATCGGCGAATTTGAAGACTGAAACTTGAAGACCGACGAACTTGAAGACTTCAACTTTGAGACTTGGAGGGAATATTTCAACTTGAAGATCGCCGAATTTGAAGACTTCAACTTGAAGACCGATGGAGTTGAAGATTTCAACTTTGAGACTTGGAGGGCCTAAATATTTCAACTTGAAGATCAATGGATTTGAAGACGTCAACTTTGTTGATTTCAAGAAAACTAGACTTAAGTCTCACTGAATTTGAAACGTTGTATCAAGCAATCCTTTCCTTAGACTTGTGTTTCCTTTTGATGTCTTTCTTCTCTTCCCCTTTTTTTAAGGAAGAGGGCGGACTTGGAGACCAACAAACTTGAAGGTTTGGCGAACCTGAAGACATAGAGAATCCTTAGACTTTAATGTAAATACTTGACATCCTCCTAAAATCGGCCCATCGAAGATATCAATTTACCATGGAGGGTCGCCCCCTTTAGATTAAATGAGGTCAAAGTTCAGTAGGAGGATGGCATTTTAGCTTGATCTTACATTCCTTCATCCTTCATCCGAACAACAATTGGGGCAATATATATCTTTTGAACTTATGCAACTAAACTTAGAATGAAACTCTAATCTGCCTACGTATCTCGGTGAAAAGGATCAAGTCATTTTTTTTATGTCCTAACTTTTGCCTAGGCCGCTTCTTTCGAGATTTTCAACCTAGCGGACTTTTTTTTGGGCCGTACACAGTTTATACTCTTGCGGGCCAGGAGTGTGGCAACATGCAGTTTAGGCTCATGCGTCAAGGAGCATCATGACTTGTAGTTTAGGCTCGTACGTTGAGGAGCGTCATGACTTGCAGCTTAGGCTCGTACGTCGAGGAGCATCATGACTTGCAGTTTAGGCTCGTACGTCGAGGAGCATCATGACTTGCAGTTTAGGCTCATACGTCGAGGAGCATTATAACTTGCAACTTCATGGATAATACTTCTTCAAAAACTTGCCATTGATAGGGCCGATCCTCATACCATATGCATCAACCAGCTTGTAAGCCCCACTTGAGTAAGCTTCTTGTACGACATATGGCCTATCCCATTTTGAAGTGAACTTCCCTACAGGTTTATGGGAAGTAATTATGGGTCTTTGTATGGCAAGGACTTGATCTTCTACTTGAAAGGATCTCGGGCGAACTCTTTTATTGAAGGCACGAGATAATCGAGCTTGATAACATTCAAGAATCTGTTGAGCTTCCAATCTCTTTTCATCAAGAGCTTCCAACTCTGTTAACCGAAGTCAAGCATTTTCTTCATCAGTGACTCCTTCTTGAATAGCCAATCATAATGAAGGTATTTGACGCTCAAGTGGCAAGACGGCTTCGACTCCATAAACAAGTGAATAAGGAGTTGCCTGTGTCGGCGTGCGGTGAGTCGTCCTATATGACCATAGAGCTTCTTCCATACGGTTATTCCAATCTCGTTTAGATTTGGAGACAACTTTCTTTAACAAGTTGCATAGAGTCTTGTTGAATACCTCAGCTAGACCATTGGAGGCAGCATTGTACATCGAAGAGTTACGTTGCTTGAAGCCAAAGAGCTCACAAATCTTATTCATCAACCTATTGTCGAACGGCTTGCCATTATCTATTATTATGTAATGGGGAATGCCAAAGCGATAGATGATGTTTACTCGGATGAAACTTGCAACATTTTCCTTCTTTACCTCTTTAAGATCAACAGCATCAGCCCATTTTGAGAAGTAGTCAGTTGCAGCCAAGATGTATAGGTGGCCACTAGAGGACTTTGGCAGTGGTCCAACAACATCCAATCCCCAAGCGTCAAATGGCCAGGATGCAACAGTCGGGTGCCACACTTCAGGAGATTGATAAATAAAATTCGTATGGAATTGACAAGCCTTGCATCTTCAGGCGTAGTCCAAGCAATCTTTTACCATCGTTGGCCAATAATATCCCATTCTTTTTATATGGAAGTGGAGCTTTGGTCTAGACTGGTGTGACCCACATACCCCAGAATGTGCCTCTTGCAAAGCTTGGAGCTCTTCTTCTTCTCCTAGGCATCGCAAGAGCACTCCCTCGAATGACCTTCTCTATAGAGTATCCTTGTAGTAAAGGAAGCCAGGTGCGCGACGGCGGATTTTAGTCCTTCTCCTCGGATTTTCTGATAGTATCCCATAGAATAAGTAGTCGATAATGGGTTGTCGCCATTCTTGTTTCTCAACTTTAGAAACAGCAACAAGATGCTTGAGTTCGTTTTCTTCACCTTCAGCCTCATTTGGCAGCGGTATCCCATTTTTGGCAGACGGTAACTTGCGCTTGGTCAGGCAGGGCTAATGATGAAGCTAGAGCAGCTAAAGCATCAGCCTTCTTATTTTCTTTCCTTGGCACATGCTGAATAGTCACATCACCGAGTCATCCTATCAACTTTTTAGCATAATCATGATATGGGCGTAGTTCAGGCTTCTTGACCTCGTAACTACCCAAAAGCAGATTGACCACTAACTGGGAGTCACCAAAGACTTGCAATTGCAGTTGCTTCATATCAACAACCATTTCAAGCCCAAGTATTAATGCTTGATATTCATCAACATTGTTGAAACAGAGTTGTGTCAAGGTGAAGGAGTAGGGTAAGACTTCACCTTAGGGAGTGACAAATACTAGGCCAGCCCCGGCTCCCCCCACGATGCGCAGCACCATCAAAGTACATCTTCCATGGAGGTTGAACTTCAACGACCATTGCGTCCTCATCAGGTAATTCATCAGTTAGTTCCCAGTCATCGGGTATCGGATGATCTGCCAAGAAGTCTGCCAATGCTTGTCCTTTTACAGCTTTTTGAGGGATGTACAAAATCTCGAATTGTTGAAATCGTAGGTACCATCTCGCTAGTCGATCACTAAGAACATGTTTTGACATCACTAATATGACGGGGTTTGCTTTAGAAACAAGACGGACAACATGAGCTTGAAAGTAGTGCTTCAACTTCTGAATTGAGAAGACTAGCGCCAAACACAACTTTTCAATTGGCGAATAATTCAACTCGTTAGGTGTCATCATCCTGATCAAGTAGTAAAGAGAGTTTTCTTTCCCCTCACTATTTTCTTGGGCCAACAGTGCTCCAACAGACCTTTCCTGCACTGTAATGTATAATATCAACGACTTTCTAGGTATAGGAGCTGCTAAAACTGAAGGCTTCATCAAGTAGGTTTTGATACTTTCGAAGGCATTGCTATAAGCTTGGTCCCACTTGAAAGGAACGCCTTTCTTCATGAGGCGACTGAACGGTTGGCACCTCCTAGCCAGGTTTGATATGAATCTTATAAGGTATGCTAGATTTCCTTGCAGACTTTTCAATTCATGGATATCTCGAGGCTCGGGCATTTTCAAAATGGCATCCACTTTTGCTTGATCAATTTTGATCCCTCGATGTCGGACAATGAAACCAAGGAACTTTCCAGAAGTAACTCCAAAGGCACATTTCAATGGATTCATCCTAAGTTGGTATCTCTGGAGCAATTCAAATACCATCCTCAAGTGTTTCATATGGTCGCCATTCTCTCTTGATTTCACCACCAAGTCGTCAACATAGCATTCAACATTCTTGTGGAGAAATTCGTCGAAAATATTCTGTATAGCCCTTTGGTAAGTAGCACCAACATTCTTCAAGCCAAAAGGCATTATCTTGTAGCAATAAATACCCTTGCGGGTGCGAAAAGCAGTAAGCTCTTCATCTTTTGGTGCCATGCGAATTTGGTTATAGCCCAACGAACCGTCCATGAAAGACATTGCCTCGTAACCAGTAGTAGCATCGATCATCAGCTTTGGAATAGGAAGCAGGAATTCATCTTTGGGACATGCATTGGTAAGATCCCTGAAGTCAACGCACACTCGAATCTGGCCATTTTTCTTCCTTACAGGGACAATACTTGAAACCCATGTTGGGTACTTAACTTCACGAATAAAGCCAGCTTCAATGAGTTTGTTAACTTCAGTTTCAATTAGGGGAACGCCTTTGAGCTTGTTTAACAGGGCGACCACCACTTTTGACTGCAAGGTGATGGACTGCTATGTTCGGGTCCAAGCCAGGCATCTCTTTGTAACTCCAAGCAAATAAATACCTGAATTCTTTGAGTAACTCAATATAAGTGCTCTCTTCATCAGCTTCTAGCAAAGCACTTAGGTAGGTGGGTCTTGGTTCCTCATTGGTTCCAAGGTTAACTTCTTTTAAGGCATCAACTGTCATCTTCACTCCTTCTTCAAGTTCAGGTGGAGCATCTTTCGCATCTTCATCTTCTTGAGGGTCCCCATCATTGAAGGATATGTGATAACACGGTGAAACATCCTCCAATTCCGTATTATCTCCCATCGAAGACGAAACACCATTCTCGCCTTGCACAGTGACATGATACGAAGAACCTACACTTTCTTCATCTTCGTCACGTTCCTTAGTGTAGACCACAGTGTATGGCTTTACCTTCAGTACTTCTTCACATGAAACTACCAGTTTTGTTTGTCGCCTCATTCTGGAAGGAACCAAACTTTGGAAATCCTTAGAGATCTCCTAATTTTTGGGTGAAGCGGGTGTTCTTGTATTTCGATGATTTCTCAAGAACTTATTCCCCTTCTTTAATGGACTCAATCTCTCAAATACAGAAGTTCTCACAATTGATTTTCCAAGTCGATCAAAGACAGAAGGCATGTTAGAAGTGGCAGATTCGTCATCTACACTAATATAATGCTACTCGCCCTTCTTATTGAGATGCACACTGGTGACGGTTGCTTATATCTCAGACCTTCACATGGTTTCCTCGTTGCAGCTTCTGATGGGAGTTTCCCTAACTTTTATGGCTCATTGGGATTGCATCCAGCTTTTGCAAATAGCTTGTAAGCGTTAGGATCGAAACCTTCATCTATTCGCTATATAGGGAATGCCACATTCTACAAACGATTTTGGGCTACAAACCCTGCAAGCGGCTTTGAGGACAACTTTACTGCCTCAATTCGTTTTATCGGAAGAGTTAACTCCCTTAGCGTCTTGGTTTGGAGATTATGTGATCTGCCCTTGTCTTTCTTCCTTTTAGGGACATATTGGAGCGCGGGACTTACTTTCTTTCCATAAGACGCAATACCCTCTTTATGAGATTTATTCACGTTGGCGGGTACCTCCTCAGTAACAGTTTTGGCTTTACCAATAGTCACATCAGCTCTTTTAGTTATGGGTTCATCATTCTTGCTTTTCGCACCATCATCAACTTTCAACTCCTTCACAATGCAGTTTTTCAAGTAGAACTTTGCATCGGCAAAGTGTGACTCAACCTCGGTGAATGGCTCATCATCAGCAACTACCGTCTTCTCGACTTTACCCTTGTAGTATTTTAAACATTGATCGTAGGTAGATGGAACTACTTTATTCTCATGTATCCAAGGCCTCCCAAGAAAAACATTGTATGAAGTCTTCGCGTCGATCACATGTAGCCATGCACTTGATTGCATATCTTCAATAGTGATCCCCAGCCTGATCGCGCCTATGGCTTTTCCCCCCTTGGTTGAATCCTTGGATCATCACACGACTTTCTGAGAGTTCATTCATGGGAATACCAAGTTCTTTCATAGTGTGGATTGGCAAAATGTTCACTGAGGATCCTCCATCAACCAAAATCAGATTTACCCTTTCATCGCACATACAGCCAACCATGTACAATGGGCGGTAATGAGGAGTGTCACCTAGCAAAATATCGTTATTTGTGAATGTGACCTTTTCCTCACAAGCATTAACTTCTTGAGGAGTGGACTCGATGGGCTTTTCCGAAGATGGTGCCAACAGTAGGTCATCACTCTTTTCTTCCCCTTTGTCAGCATAACAACAAGAGGCATCGATGCCTTCATGGGAAATCTTCGTGCGGAACCAACTTTGTAAAAACTCCTCCAAGATCACTGGATTTTTTGGCTTTTGAGAATGGTGCATCTCCACTTTTGCTTTCTTCAAATGCCTAACTGGACTCTTTTTCGTTGGTCTTTTTACCATCATCTTCCTTGTTGGTTGTTCTATTGATTCTTTTCGTGGGCTCATTTTGTGGTGCCTATGACGAGTCACCGATGTCCCACCTTCATCGTCATCAGGTTGATTGACTTCAGCTTTGTCGCTCTCCAGTAATTCTTCATCTTTACTTTCTTTAAAACCACATAAGTCATCCGGACTGAATGAGCCAAAGGTGATAGAGACTTGGTTTGCGCTTGCTTTCTCATCTTTAAGCACGATCTTCTTTTCGCGAGCCAAATCCATGACTTTTTCCTTGAAGACAAAGCACTTCTCCAGAGGGTGGCTTACAAGTTGGTGATATTTGCAGTAGTTCGGGTCATTTGTTTTTGCAGCTTCATTTGGTTGCTTCATCTCTGGAAGCTCAATGAGATTTAACTCGAGGAGTTCTTCGAAAATGGCTGGCACATCAGAATCCAGGAATGGGTACTCTTTTTCCTGCATTTCTTTTAGAGTCAACTTTTCACTTGGCTTGTCTTGAAAAGAAGTGTATTTCATACTCTGCTTCTTGCTCACCTTCGTCGTGAACTTCATAGGTGACGTATTGACATTCATAGCTTCTTTGCTTTCAGACTTGGGTACGAACTTGCCCCACTTCCTGACTTCTTACTTGTCATTCACTTTGCAAGGTTCATAGATGGATAGCCTTTCATTTCCAGCGGAGGCCATGCTCACTTCCATGTCATGGGCAAGAGTTGCAAGTTCTTCAAATGTGCTAGGCTTCATACCTTGCAAGATGTAGCGCAATCCCCAATGCATGCCTTGGATGCACATCTCTATGCCCGAAGCTTCACTAAGCCTGTCTTTGCAGTTGAGGCTTGAATTCCTCCAACGATTGATAAAGTCGATAACTGGTTCCCCCTTTTGTTGACGAGTATTTGTAAGCTCTATCATACTCACCGTGTGTCTTGTGCTATAAAAGCGATTGAGGAACTCTTTCTCTAGTTGATCCCAGCTGTCGATAGATCCAGCCTCGAGGTCCGTGTACCAGTTAAAAACATTTCCTTTTATTGAGCAGACAAACTGCTTGATGAGGTAATCTCCATAAGTCCCAGCATTGTTGCACGTCTCCACGAAGTGCGCAATATGTTGCTTTGGTTTACCTTTACCATCAAACTGTTGAAACTTTGGAGGTTGATAGCCAGCAGGCATCTTCAACATATCGACCCTTGCAGTGTACGACTTTGCATATGTAAGGGAGGATTTGGCAGCAACTTCATATTTGTTCTTAATGGTTCCTTCGATGAATTCCTTCAGTTGATCGATTGGAATCATGCGTTCATATGAGACAGGGATAGCCTTAGTTGATGCTGCTTGTCTTGGGGGAGAGTCACTCTCTAGAACTTCTGGGAGCTTGCCGGGTGCATGGGTAGATTCTTCTTCCATCAAGATTCCCACCCTGTCTGTTAGCTTGTCGATTCTAGCCTCTTGATTTTGCATGCATTTGGTCAAGCTAGCGATTGCTTCCGTCAAGTTTGCCAACTGCTCCTCTATAGATGAAGTGTTTGTCACCATGGCTTGCATGATTGTCGTGGATGACGGAGAATAGCATGGATTTTCACACAGATTGATCCTTGACTGGCTCACGCTATGTGGTGTAAGTGGGGAGGATCCATCGCTTGAAGTATAATCATCATCCTTCACAGCAGAGTGCTTGGAGCCGGAGAGGTCAAGCAGAGCAAGAGTTTTCTTGATCTTTTCAGCAACATCGCTTCCTCCTTCAGATGCGTTTGTGGAAGATCTTGCTCCTTTTGAGGATGTAGATCCAAAAACAGGGGTTGATGCGGACGACACTTAGGGTTCTTGTTGTCCTAAAGAGCTTGCTTTGCTCCTCGTAACTGGTCCGAAGCTTCCAAAGGTGACATTGAAGATTCTTTCCACATCAGCATAGAACCTGGAGTTAGCAGCCTTGGTGGATGTTGATCTGGAGTTGATTTTCTTCGAAGCCATTTCAATGTTCTTGAACTTTGGTGATTGAAAAGTTGAGATGAGAGGTAGATATTGCCCCACTGGGCATGCCAGAATTTATAGACAATAAATTTGATTCGAGAAAATAAAATCAAGACCGAAAAATATCGTAACAATCGTAGTATTTGATTTCAAATAATATGAGTGTACAATCTCTATGAATCCTCTGATTCTACTTTTCAATAGTAAATAAATTCAAGGGCCTTTGAGCTTGATCTTGAATATGTATTTGTTGCCTTAAACGATGATCTTGTTCTTGATTGCTTGAACTTGACCTTGATTTATTCTTCGTTCTTGAACTTGCACTTGATTTCTTGAACTTGAAGCCTGAAACTTGTGGAGGAATTTGCAGTGTTTGATCCACGAGCTCTTTCTTGCTTCTTGTTATAACTTCTGGTGTCTTTTCAGAGTTATGAAAACCACTATTTATAGTTGTCGAAGGGAAGAGTTATGATAAGAACAAACTCTTTCCGACCAATCAAATTGAAGTGTGAGATGACCGCGTTTGATTGGCCAGAACATGTCACGTGCACACGTGGCGTGATTTCATTGGCCTTTTAGTGTGACTTGGCATGCCTTGTCATCTTGACATGTGGCATGATCCTATTGGCTCTTTCGTATGACTTGGCGCGCCACGTCATTTGACACGTGGCACCAAACTGGGCCTCTAGGAAGATGTCATCTTGGGCTTAATGAAGTGGGCTCATCACTTTAACCCAATTAAATAGGCTAGCCCAATAGATTAAGACTCATTTATTTAATCTATATATATTGGACTAATATAATTAATTCAATTATAGCCCATATATATATTTGGACTATATATTTAAAATGGTCCAAATAATTTCATTGAATTTATATTCAATAAAATTTTCATGCCTACAATATAAGCTATATTCGATATAATATTAGCTAATGTACTAATACTTAGTGCATAGTATAGCATAGTATATATATACTAAGTGTATTATATAATACACTATAATATATATATATATATATATATATATATAGTATAGTTTATTATACATCAAAGTATATTCGATATATATAGTATAATATCTCTCTCTCTCTCTCTCTCTCTCTCTCTCTCTCTTTATATATATATATATATATATATAGAACATAAAGCGCTCGGAACACAAGGACGGGTTCTTTTAGGTATTGATATACTTGTAAATTGATTTATCGACTTATAACCCACTCATATATATATATATATATATTCGATATAATATTAGCTAATGCACTA
Source organism: Nicotiana sylvestris (assembly GCF_000393655.2). Classification (NCBI taxonomy): domain Eukaryota; kingdom Viridiplantae; phylum Streptophyta; class Magnoliopsida; order Solanales; family Solanaceae; genus Nicotiana; species Nicotiana sylvestris. Next base: position 171,749,548 of record NC_091059.1, read on the forward strand.
ATACTTAGTGCATAGTATAGAACAGTATAATATATATATATATACTAAGTGTATTATATATAATAAGTGTATAGTATAGTGTATTATATATCAAGGTATATTCGATATATATATATAGTATAATATAGTGTGTGTGTATATATATATATATATATATATAAGAACATGAAGCGCTCGTAACACAGGGACGAGTTCTTTTAGGTATTGATACACTTGTAAATTGATTCATCGACTTATAACCTACTCATATGCATATATATATATATATTCGATAAAATATTAGCTATATATATATATATATCTCAATATATACTGAATCCTAAGGGGAAGGTCCCCCCCACAAGGTTAGACAAGCCACTTACCTCGAACCGGCTAAATAATCAATCTGAAACCACGCTATTGCCACGAGTACTCGACTCCAAATGACCCAAATCTATTCAATTCAATTTCATAATATGAATAACACTTCAAGTAACTAATTCTACAATTAAATTCTAAGCTAATACGCAAAATTAGGTAAAATGACCAAAATGCCCCTTGGGATCACGTCTCGGAATCGGGTAAAATTTATATTTCCAGAATCCTCGCACTCTCACGAGTTCAGTCATATCAAAAGTACCAAAATCGGACCTCAATTTGTCCCTCAAATCATCACTCAAAGGTCTCCAATTATACAAGCCCTAACCCCCCAATTACCATTGATTTTCCTTAATTTTTCATGCTTAAATTGATAAAATCATTCCAATAACGAGTTTAGGACCAAAGACCTTACCCCAATATACTTCTATGAAAATCCCTCTTGAAAAGTATTTCCCAAGCTTCTTCCTGTTTTGAAAAAGATGAAAAATGGCTAAATTTCGCGAAGGTAAGAATTTATAGGTTATGCCTAGCGATTTCCGCATTTGCGGCCCTGGGATCGCATATGCGGTCCCGCTTCTGCGGAGCCAAGGTCGCACCTGCGACATTTCATTAAAGAAGGACTTTCCGCACCTACGACAACCTTACGGCAGATACGGTGCCGCTTCTGCGAATACCTTACCGCATCTGCGGTCGACTCCCTTTTTGCCTCAACCGCTTCTGTGACCTCCGAGACTCTTCTGCGGCGCCTCACCTGCGGAACGCAAACCGCAGGTGCGATTATGACAGAACCAGCAGCTGAAGCTGCAACTCTAACTCCAAAAATCTTTCCGTCAACCATCTGAATTCATCCCGAGGATCTGGGACCTCAACCAAAGGCACCAACAAGTCACAAACCACTATCCAAAACTTGTACCAATCCTTAAAATACCTAAAACAACATCGAAACCTCAAATTAACCATGGATTTAAGCCTAAGAACACCAAAATTCTCAAAATGTGCTTTCGATCAAAAAGTCTATCAAACCTCGTCCGGATGACCTGAAATTTTGCACACACGTTACATTCAACACTACGGAGCTACTCCAACTTCCGGAATTCTATTCCGACCCTTGTATCAAAATCTCACTATCTGACTGGAAACTTCAAAAATTCAGTTTTCGGCATTTCAAGCCTAAATTAGCTACGGACCTCCAAAACACAATCCGACACGCCCCTAAGCCCGAAATCACCTAACGTAGCTAACAGAACAATCAGATTTCCATTCTGAGGCCGTCTTCACACTGTTCCGACTACGGTCAACTTTCCAACACTTAAGTTTTCATTTAGGGACTAAGTGTCTTAAAACTCCTCGAAACTCAAAACCGAACGTCCCGGCAAATCGAAATAGCAGAAATAAACTCGTTGAAAGCAGTTAATAGGAGATCGGGGCGTTAATTCTTAAGACGACCGGCCGGGTCGTCACATCCTCTTACACTTAAACATTCGTTCGTCCTCGAACGAGCATAAAGACATACCTGAAGTAGTGAAAATATGAGGGTAACGGCTGCGCATATCCTGCTCGGTCTCCTAAGTCGCCTCCTCGACCGGTTGGCCCCACCACTGAACCTTTACTGATGCAATGTTCTTTGACCTCAGCTTTCTAACCTGCCTGTCCAATATTGCCACTGGCTCCTCAACATAACATATATCCTTGTCCAACTGGACTGAACTGAAAACCAACACGTGCAACGGATCAGCGTGATACCTCCGAAGCATCGAAATATAGAATACCGGATGAACTCCGGCCAAGCTGGGAGGTAAGGCAAGATCATAAGAAACCTCCCTAACATGCCTCAATATCTCAAAAGGGCCAATAAATCTCGGACTCAACTTTCCTTTCTTCCTGAATCTCATGACGCCCTTCATAGGCGAAACCCGAAGTAGAACCCACTCTCCAACCATATAGGAAACATCACGAACCTTCCGGTCCGCGCAACTCTTCTGTCTGGGCTAGGCTGTGCGGAGTCTATCTTGAATCACCTTAACTTTCTCCAAAGCATCCTGAACTAAGTCTGTGCCCAATAATCTGGCCTCACCCGGCTCAAACCAACCCACCGGGGATCCATACCATCTCCCATATAAAGCCTCATACAGTGCCATCTGAATGCTGGACTGATAGATATTGTTGTAAGCAAACTCTGCCAATGGAAAGAACTGATCCCAAGACCCTCCAAACTCAATCACACGTATGGAGCATATCCTCAAGAATCTGAATAGTGCACTCGGACTGTCTGTCCATCTGAGGGTGAAATATTGTATTCAACTCCACCCGAGTATCCAACTCATGCTGAACGACCCTCCAGAATCGTGATGTGAACTGAGTACCTCTATCTGAAATGATGGACACTGTAATACCATGTAGACGAACAATCTCTTTGATATAAATCTCCGACGACCACTCCGAGGAATAAGTTGTACACACAGGAATAAAGTGAGCGGACTTGGTCAACCGATCCATAATCACCCAAATAGCATCAAACTTTCTCAAAGTCCGTGGGAGCCCAACTACAAAGTCCATGGTGATCCGCTCCCACTTCCACTCCGGAATCTCTATCTGCTAAAGTAACCCAATCGGTCTCTGGTGCTCACACTTCACCTGTTGACAGTTGAGGCACCGAGCTACAAATCCAACTATATCCTTCTTCATCTGCCTCCACTAGAAGTGTTGCCTCAAATCCTGATACATCTTTGCGGCACTTGGATGAATAGAATACCGCGAGCTATGGGCCTCTTCTAGAATCAACTCCCGAAACCCATCAACATTGGGTACATACAGCCGACCCTGCATCCTCAATACCCCATCATCACTAGTCACATCTCTGGCATCACCGTGCTGAACCTTGTCCTTGAGGACAAGCAAATAAGGGTCATCATACTGCCGCTCCCTGATACGATCAAATAAGGAAGACCGAGAAACCACGCAAGCTAGAACCCGGCTGGGCTCTGAAAGATCTAATCTCACAAACTGGTTGGCTAAGGCCTGAATATCCATCGCCATAGGCCTCTCAGATGTTGGTAAATAAGCCAAACTCCCCAAACTCTCGGCCCGACAACTTAAAGAATCGGCCACTTCATTGGCTTGCTCGGGTGATACACAATAGTGATGTCATAGTCCTTCAGCAACTCTAACAACCTCCTCTGGCGTAAATTTAGATCCTTTTGCTTGAACAGGTGCTGCAAACTCTGATGGTCAGTATAAAACTCACAAGGCACACTATATAAGTAATGGCGCCAAATCTTCAGGGCGTAAACAATGACAGCTAACTCAAGGTCATGAACAGGGTAGTTCTTATGTATCTTCAACTGTCTGGATGCGTAGGCAATCACCCTACCGTCCTGCATCAATACGGCTTCGAGGCGAACCCTCGAGGCATCACAATAGACCGTATAAGACTCCAAACCTGTAGGCAGTATCAAAATTGGGGTTGTGGTCAAAGCTTTCTTGAGCTTCTGAAAGCTAGCCTCACACTCCTCCGTCCACTGGAATGGAGCACCCTTTTGGGTCAACCTGGTCATAGGGGCCGCAATCGATGAAATCCCCTCCAAAAAATGATGGTAGTAGCCCGCCAAACCAAGGAAACTACAGATCCCGATAGCTGAGGATGGTCTGGGCCAACTCTGCACGGCCTCTATCTTTTTCAGATCCACCTGAATACCTTCACTCGATACCACGTGGCCTAAGAATGCCACTGAATCCAACCAGAACTCACATTTTGAGAACTTAGCATATAACTTCTTCTCCTCAGTGTCTGATGCACAGTCCTCAAGTGCTTCTCATGATCTTCCCGACTTCGGGAATATACCAGAATATCATCAATAAAGACAATGACGAACGAGTGAAGATACGACCGGAGCACACTGTGCATCAAATGCATAAAGCTGATGGGGCATTGGTCAGCCCAAATGACATAACAAGGAACTCGTAATGACCATATCGAGTCCTGAAAGCAGTCTTTGGGATATCTGGCTCTCAATTCTTCAACTGATGGTAACCTGAGCACAAATCAATCTTAGAAAACTCCTATGCGCCTTGAAGCTGGTCAAACAAATCATCAATACGAGGCAAAGGATAACGATTCTTCACTGTAACCTGGTTCAACTGGCGATAATCAATACACAAACGCATAGAACCATCCTTTTTCTTCACAAACAAGATAGGAGCACCCAAAGGTGATATACTGGGCCGAATAAAACCCTTATCAAGCAATTCTTGTAACTGATCCTTCAACTCCTTCAACTCAGGAGGAGCCATACGATACGGAGGAATAGAAATGGGTTGTGTGCTCGGCAATGCCAAAATCAATATCTCTATCAGGCGGCATACCTGGAAGATCAGCTGGAAACACATCGGGAAAATCCTGTACTACTGGGACTGAATCAACTGAAGGGGTATCAATACTAACGTCTCTCACATAAGCTAAATATGCATCAGACCCCTTCTCAACCATACGCTGAGCTTTAAGAAAAGAAATAACTCTACTAGGAGTGGGATCTAAAGTACCCCTCCACTCAACACGCGATACACCTGGCATAGCCAGCGTCACATTTTTGGCGTGACAATCGAGAATAGCATAATGGGGCGACAACCAGTCCATGCGCAAGATAATATCGAAGTCAACCATACCGAGTAACAATAAATTGGCTCTAGTCTCCAAACCACTAAGAGCAACCAAACATGACCGATAAACGCGGTCTACAATAAGAGAATCTCCCACAGGAGTAGAAACATAAACAGTTGAACTCAAAGAATCCCGAGATACACCCAAATGTAGAGCAAAATAAGAAAACACATAAGAATAAGTGGATCCTAGATCGAATAGAACCGATGCATCTCTGTGACAAACCAGTATAATACTTGTGATGACAGAATCAGAGGCAACAGCCTCGATACGGGCAGGAAGGGCATAGTATCTTGCCTGACCTCCCCCTCTAGGGTGACCTCTACCTTCCCGACTTCCACCTCTGGCTGGCTGAGCAAGTGGGGTAGCAACTGGAGCTGTAACCATAACCTGAGAACTCTGCGGGGCACACTATAGCTGAGAAGTCTATGGAGGTGCACTCCTCCCAAGTCTAGGGCAATCCCTCTCCAAATGGCGTGTGTCACCACACTCAAAACAAGCTTTGGGAGGACGTGGTGGCTATCCAGGTCTGCTGGATTGACCTTTGAAAGCACCCCGCACAAGAGGCGCGCTAGATACCGGAGGTGCATAATAAGGCTCCTGAGATGTAGGGGGAGCTGGAATACCACTGGCTGTTGGAAGAGTTGAATGAACAGGGCGACTCATATAACCCCTACTATGACGACCTGCTGCTGAGGCACGGGCACCATAGAAATGGCCCGACTCTCGAGACCTCTTGGCTTCCCTCTCCCCTCTGTCCCTAGCATGCATACTCTTAATACTTCTAGCAATACTCACCACCAGCTGGTAAGAAATATCCATCTCCAAGTCACGAGCCATGCTAGACCTGATGTTGGGAATAAGGCCCTCAACAAACCGGCGAACCCTCTCGCGAGCAGTAGAAACCAAGACTGGTGCATGCCTAGCCAAACTAGTGTAATAGACAGCATACTCTGAGACAATCATAGCACTCTAGCGCAAATGCTCGAACTCAGCGCGCCATGCGTCCTTGAGGTTCTAAGGAACATACTCTCTCAGGAACAGATCTGAAAACTGAGTCCAAGTCAGTGAAGCAGCCTCATCAGGACTATCTAACTCAAAGGTTCGCCACCACTCATAGGCGGCTTCTCGAAGCTGGAAAGTACTGAAGGAAACCCCACTCAATCCTGATATACCCATGGTACGGAGAATGCAGTAACTCTCATCTAGAAATCTCAGAGCATCCTCCGATGCTAGACCACTGAATATAGGAGGCGTGTACCTCTTGAACCTCTCAAGCCTCAACTGCTCCTCATCGGAAGCCGCTGCCTTGTCCTCGGGCTAAACTGGCACTACGGGCAGTATAGGAATAATCTCAGGGACCTACTCAACATGCACTCGCCGCTCAGGAGTACGGGCAGTGGGAGTTTGTGCTCCTCCCCTGGATTGAGATGTAGTTGCAGCAAGGGGAAGCAACCCTGCCTGAGCCAGAGTGGTATACATGCTCATGAACTGTGCTAGAGTCTCCTGAAGAGCTGTAGTAGTAGTAGTAGTAGTAGCAGTAGGCATGTCAATTGCCAAGACTCCGGCTGGAACTGCTGGTGGTACCTCGGCGGCAACTCGCACAGGTGCTCTGGCTGCACCACGTGCGCGTCCTCAACCTCTACCCCAGCCCTTGCCTCTGACGGCTACAGTAGGGGGCGAGGGGGCCTGATCGTATCGAGTAGCACATGTCCTCACCATCTATGAGAGAATAGAAGACAGAAGTTTAGAATTGTGATGTCAAAATATCGCACGACAAGTAAATCAAATGAAGTGAAATTTTCCTAACAATTACATAGCCTCTCGTAGATAAGTATACACGTCTCCGTACCGATTAACGAGACTCTAATAAACTAGCTTGTGATCCATGACTCCTATGAACTTAGAGCTCTGATACCAACTTGTCACGACCCCAGTTCGCCCTTCGTGAACTGTTGTAACGACACCTAATCTCTACGACTAGGAAAGCCTAACAAATGCGGAACATAAACGAAACTTGCGGAAGGAATAATCAAAAACCAAAATAATTGAATGGAATAATAGTTATAATGCCGCTCGGTATATACAACAAAACATTCTCAAAACCAAGTACACTATCCCAAAACCCGAAAACTTATGGAAACACAAGCATTTGGAATATCTAACAGTCTAACTCTAGAATATCTAACAAGAAAGAAAATACAGAAGGGCAATGTTTATTAGCGAGAATAGAAAGGGATTCCTCGGTTTGTGGATGCGGCAGATGCACCTCGAAGTCTCTAGAGCAGTCACCTCCCTAAAGGATGGTAGACCAGAGTAGCGGTACCTGGATCTGCACATGAAAAACATGTGCAAAAAGGGCATGAGTACACCACAACGGTACTCAATAAGTGCCAAGTCTAACCTCGGTTGGGTAGTGATAAGGAAGGTCAGGGCCCTACTGAGATAAAATAAAGAATATAAGACATGACAGTATAAGATAAGCAGTACAGTTGAAAACTAATAATAAGAATTTAATACAGGAAAACACGGAATTCAGTAACTGAAAACAGAGGCAGAAACTATCACAAAGAAGTAACCGGGAATCTCTCAGTATCCCGAGGACCTCTTAGTACCCTCAATAAATGCCAGGGACTCTCTTGGTATCCCGAGGATCTCTCGGTATCCTCAATATATGCTAGGGATCTCCTGATATCCCGAAGATCTCTCGGTATCCTCAATATGTTCTAGGGATCTTTTGGTATCCCGAGGATCTCTTGGTATCCTCAATATACGTGACAGGTATCTCTCGATATCCCTCACCTCTGTTCAAATCATAAATATGCACAGGGGATCTCCCGGGATGCCGTCCCGTAGTCCTAAAGTAAAACACACAACAGCAACACAAGAATACTCAATTAAGCTCAGTTTAGTATCAAGTAAACAAGTAATTCCAGTCTGACATGCTTCACATAATTCAATTAAGGCAGTTTAAGCAAATAAACAGTTAAGTCAATCAGACATGCTCTTTCTAAGCTAACAACAGGTTTAAATTGCAAGTAAAATGAAACAGGAAAAGGAACACAATTGAAATTACTTAAAGAAAATCGGATTTTCAACAATTAGTTCAAGTACACGCTCGTCACCTCATGTACAAGGAATTTCAAATATCAAATATACTGAATCATAAGGGGAAGGTCCCCCCCCCCTCCCCTATAAGGTTAGACAAGCCACTTACATCGAACCGGCTAAATAATCAATCTGAAACCACGCTCTTGCCACGAGTACTCAACTCCAAATGGCCCAAATCTATTCAATTCAATTTCATAATGTGAATAACACTTCAAGTAACTAATTCTACAATTAAATTCTAAGCTAATACGCGAAATTAGGTAAAATGACCAAAACGTCCCTCGGGCCCACGTCTCGAAATCGGAAAAAATTTATATTTCCAGAACTCTCGCACTCTCACGAGTTCAATCATATCAAAAGTACCAAAATCGGACCTCAATTTGTCCCTCAAATCATCACTCAAAGGTCTCCAATTATACAAGCCATAACCCCTCAATTACCATTGATTTTTCTTAATTTTCATGCTTAAATTGATAAAAAATCATTCCAATAACGAGTTTAGGGACCAACGACCTTACCCCAATGAACTCCTCTGAAAATCTCTCTTGAAAAGTTCTCCCCAAGCTTCTTCCCGTTTTGAAAAAGATGAAAAATGGCTAAATTTCGCGAAGGCAAGAATTTATAGGTTCTGCCCAGTGATTTCCGCATTTGTGGCCCTGGGACCGCATCTGCGGTCCCGCTTCTGCGTAGCCAAGGTCGCACCCGCGACATTTCATTAAAGAAGGACTTTCCGCACCTACGGCTACCTTACCGCAGATGCGGTACCGCTTCTGTGAATACCTTACCGCATTTGCGGTCGACTCCCTTTTTGCCTCAAACCGCTTCTGCGAACTCTGAGCCGCTTCTGCGGAACCCAAACCGCAGGTGCGGTTATGACAGAACCAGTAGCTGAAGCTGGAACTCTAACTCCAAAAATCTTTCCGTCAACCATCCGAATTCATCCCGAGGCTTCCGGGACCTCAACCAAACGCACCAACAAGTCACAAACTACTATCCAAACATGTACCAATCCTTAAAACACCTAAAACAACATCGAAACCTCGAATTAATCATGGATTTAAGCCTAAGAACTCCAAAATTCTCAAAATGCTCTTTCGATCAAAAAGTCTATCAAACCTCATCCCAATGACCTGAAATTTTGCACACACGTCACATTCAACACTACGGAGTTATTCCAACTTCCGGAATTCCATTGCGACCCTCGGATTAAAATCTCACTATCGGACCGAAAACTTCAAAAATTCAACTTTCGGCATTTCAAGCCTAAATTAGCTACGGACCTCCAAAACACAATCCGAACACGCCCCTAAGCCCGAAATCACCTAGCGGAGCTAACGGAATCATCGGATTTCCATTCCGAGGCCGTCTTCATACTGTTCCGATTACGGTCAACTTTCCAACACTTAAGCTCTTATTTAGGTACTAAGTGTCCCCAAAACTCCCCGAAACTCAAAACCGAACGTCCCGACAAATTGAAATAGCAGAAATAAGCTCGGAAAAAACAGTTAATAAGGAATCGGGGTGTTAATTCTTAAGACGACCAGCTGGGTCGTCACACTTTTTTTCATTAACGTGAAAATATTATCAGAATGAATCATCGTCGACCACTTGAACGCATTTGACAATTATATAATATATTAATATATAGACTTGTGTAGTTGAACAAGGGGATATAGTCCTGAACATGATTACTCTGTTATCCGATTTTGATCTCTTCTTCATGACTTCATCCTTTATAATTTGAGAGAATGCACCCCAGCCCTCTGTCAAGGACAAAAGAACATCCACATTTGAAAAATTCTGACTAGCATGAAAAGAGATTAAAAGAAAAAACTAGCAAAAATCACAAAAAAAAAATAAATAGCTTAATTAGCTTCAAGATTAGCTGAAGAAATGATCAAGGAATACACCACATACGTGACAGATCCCAATAATGTTATTTTTTTAAAACAAAAAAGTATTCATGGAGCAGACTAGCAAGTTAGCGTCTACAGAGGGATCAATAATTCAACAAGAAGCTGTATCTCTAATTTTTTTAATCACGCAATGCCTCACGTAAAAGATTAGATTTTTCTAAAAATTGAAAGAGATGCTCATAATCTTAACAAAGATTTGGTACATCCTTGATAGTTATGTATAAAATGATATCTCCATGATTTTTTTGAACTAATCACAGACGTTGACACATCACACATATATTGTTTTTTACGTGAAACTAGCCATAATCCTCTTAGAAAGCCACAACCTCTATGTAAACGAAGCAGAGTTCTCCGTTTGTCTTTGACTTATTCACTGAAAATGTTGGATTTTCAAGTGTTTAAACTAAGTTTGAAGAATTTTCTTATTTGTTTTGTAAGCTAATCGAGAATCAGATATTAAGGCTAAATACACCCTAATATTGTGTTATTTCATTGAATTAAAGTACGTGTGTATGGAAGTTTGTCTATTTATTGCAGACGAAACTTTCAAAAGGGTAGAGCACAACTGCACAGAGAGATGGTAATCGCGGCATAGGACCGTAGTTGGAAAGTATCTCCATCAACTAGAAATTTTGATGTTTCTTCTTGATCCTTTATACTTTGTGAGAATGCATCCCAGCCCTCTACCAAGAGCAAAAGAACATCAACATTTGAAAAGTTATGACGGTTAGCTTCAAGATTTCACGTATTAATTTTGATGATAACAAACCTACATAATTATTAATCAAAGAATATTTAATTGTGGTAATCTTATTTTTTGTACAGGTATTTGGTGGAGATCATCGTAATCTTAAGTTATTATGAAGTTGAAGAAGAAAGTATTTACTACGGATGCTATTTATAGAGAATACTATTGAAGATATATTGGGATGATTTGCTTTTTGTAGGGAAAGAAGAATCTTCTAGCTATCAAGGGCAAGGATTAGAAAGTCCGGAAAGGAAAATATTCCATGATTACCTTCAAGATTCAAACATTTGAATTGAATTTCAAATGTGAAATGGCTTATTGCACTTCTAGTAGAAATCTCTACTGAAGGAAAGATTTTTCAATATTATGGAAGGAAGCTTGCTAGAATCATGGAGATGATCTATTATTTTGTGAAAGAAAAAAGATTACACGGAAAAGATACTACAAGGCCAAGGAAGAATATATTTTATATGGAAAGAAAATATATTATGAATGTACTACAATTTATACTATGGAAAGAGATTATTTTCCAAGATAAAGAAAAGAATATTTTTAATAGGAGAAGAATATATTTTCTATGGAAAGAAAATATATATATATTATTAAAGATTATTTTCCAAGATCAAGAAATGAGTATTTCCAATAGGAGTTCAAAGATGCTACTATTATTTATGGGAAAATATTCTTACTACATTTCCCTTTTGGTATGGAAAGAGAATAATGTATGGAGATAAGTTTGAATTCCATATAAAGAATGACTATTGCTCTTATGGAAATTCATTCGAGACTATGGAAGGGTGAAGAAGATGCACATAGAGATGCAGTCATGAAATGCAAAGTTTTCTAAAGAAGATCAACCAAGATATTGCTTGCAAATAAAGAGAAAATATTATACTACCATAAAAGAAAAAAAATCCTCTACATAAGGATTCTCTTGATGGTACTCAATGAAGAATTTACATATTCAAGAAAGGAAAGTGGAGACAATTAGGATCTATCCAAATATAAGAAGTCAAACAAGGAAAGGAAATTAATATTGCAAAGATGCCTATATCCATCTTCAAAGGAGTGTCAAGTCAACATACTATCCATATTCATACAAGTGCTGGAGCTGCAAATTATGGAAACAAATAAATGAGCAATGGTCACATTCCCTTGGGTTATGCAGTAGCCAGAACAAGTTGAAAGGGCTATAAATATACAAGCTCTATGAAAGAAGAAAGCACGCAACCTTCTATACAATTGTCTATCCAACTACAAGTTCTTTATTCTACTCTTAACAGGCATTATAATTCACTTTAGTAGATTTACTGTGTACAAAAAAAAAAGAGAAGAGAGACAGAAAAATATTGGAGAGGCAGTGTATCCTAGAGGTTGTGTCATTGTTCGTTTCTTTGGTGAGCGAGTTAAAACCAAAGGGTCGTTGTTGGTGAGTGAGTGAAAACCAACCCTGTCAGCATTGGTGGTGATTGCTAAAATCACAAAGGTTGTCCTCAATTCAATTTACAAAGAGCTCTAAAAGACAGCACTCTTGCAACCCAAGAGGACTGGATTAGGATACCACATTGGTTCCGAATCAGTATAAAATTCCTGGTGTCATTTACTTTATCGCTCTCGTATCATATTTGTTCCTTTACTTTTTATGGTGATTAACACTTGTTTAAATCGAAAGAACTTACAGTTCTGTGCAGGTTGTCTCCGCATAAGTCGACTAGGTCTGAAGAGTAGTCGACTAGAAATTTCAAAAGGCTACAATTCACCCTCCCCCCTCCTCTTGTACTTTCAATTGGTATCAAATCAGGTATCACATCTTTATTTATTTTTTTGGCTTAACTGCAAGTGAGAAAAGATCCATGGTAGGTCATCAAAGTATTGGAACCGTACTTCAAGAAGGATACTCAACAAGAATGCCATCGTACTTCAATAATCAATACTATTGCCATTGGAAAGAAAAAATGAAGGTTTATGTCCAATCAATAGATTATCGAGTCTGGCTAGTTATTCAGAATGGACCAAGACCTATTCCGAACAACAGTGATGGAAAAAAGCTTTCTAAATAGGGAATTCATATTTGACTACACAAAAGAACAGTTGGATATTATGCAAACAAATGCTACAGCAATCAATATGCTCTATTATATGAATAGTGAAGAAGAATATAAGAGAATATCCACCTATGAGACTGCTAAAGATATATGGGATAGATTGGAAAATATCCACGGGGATGCCAAAAAAGTTAAGGAAATTGAATCCATGTCAACTCTTGAAGAATCTGAAAATGGTGAAGATCGAGAAGACTTGGCCATGATACCCAGGACAAGAAAAAGGAAGAGTAGAAAGAAGCAGAATAGAAAATCTCAATCCATCCAGAATCATCAAAAGAATCAGAAGAATAAGGTTCAACAACAAGAGAACATATGCTTCTACGAATGTGGTAAACCTGGACATATGAAATTAAAATGTCCCAACATTAAGAAGAAAAATCATAGAATCCCAACTTGGAGCGAAGATGATGATCAAGAAGAAATAACAAACATATGTCTCAAGAAAAGAGAAGAAACTGACGAGACGTGCTTTAATGTTATTCTGGATTGTGATCTCAAGAAAAAGAATCACAAATCTTGGAGCGACGAGGATGAATCTGAAGAAGAAAACAATCACGAAAGAATGGAGAATAATGTTTCATGGCAATTGGAGAAATTAACAAGGTATGCCCCACTCCTATTACGTATTGCGATAAATGTGATGAATTGCAGGATGATATGGAATTGGTTCTCAATGACTGTAAGAAAGTTCTAAATGAATATAATAAGTTGAGGAAGGAGAAAAAGAATTGGGATATCCAACTTGAAGAATATAAGAAACTGACGCATGAGAAGAAAGATTGGGAGATCCAACTTGAAGAATATAACAAGTTGAGAAATGAAAAGAATGAGTGGGATAATCCTCAGCTTAAAGAATATCTGGTGGAGAACAACTTACTTCAAGAAGAAAATTTTGAGCTTCGCAAATAAATAAGCAGCTTGCACAAATCCCCCAGCCAATACTTTGATCGATCAAAGTCGTCCCCTTGGCTTAACAACTATTAGTCGACTGAAAAGGGATCTACTGGTAAACGTCCTACTTTGAACAAGTTAACCGAGGAAAGTTCCAAGTCAACTAATAAGGTATCTGCAGGTAAACACTCTTATTCTCATATTATATGCCACTATTGTGGCAATTCTTGACATAAAGTATTTGCATGTAATTATGCCAAAAGTTATGTTAGATCAAAATATGTTTGGAAACCAAAATAGTTACATGCATCTCGAATTATTCAATCTACTAACCATGAAGGACCCAAAAAGATTTGGGCACCAAAAATAAATTAATCTGTTTTATAGGAATTTTGAGTTCACCATAAAAAAGGGATAAATGAAATTTGCATAATGGCTGGTCAAGGCACATGCTTAAAGATTCTTCAAAGTTCATACATTCTCTATAAATGATGAAGGAACTATTACACATGATGTTAAAGCTTAAGTGATTGATATGACTAAAGGTTATTCAAGTTCCTTCAGATGCTTCATAAGGTGATACGTATCTAGTAATATTTTTTGGTTAAATATAGTATGATATGTACAACTACATATTGCTTGAGTCGACTTGCTACAACATGCTACTATTATGTTCGGTGTTAATCTTATCCTTGACTTAAATATTTGAATAAGAACGAATATCTTGCATGGACCATGCCATTTGTATAGGCATTAAGATAAGCAAGCATACATGCATGTATTCCTTTCATATAGTTGTGAGCTTAAACTAACTTGTCAAGAGAATTACTTCTTATATTCATTCTTTTGGTGAAAGTTTCAATACTTCATTCAAATATGAGAAGGTTGTTTAATCTTGATGCCTCAGTAACTTGTGCATGTGGAGATACTCGACAATTCCGAAGACTCAAAAGCTTGGAAGGTACATATATATGTTTCTATTGATGATTATCCTTACTTTTGCATTATTTTTTAATAAGAAAACAATGCATTTGCAGTGATCATCGATGTGTGTTTGTTTGACATTTGCTTGCAACAAGCATGATCTTTCATATTTTTAGTTTGATGCCTCAGTTGAAAGCAGACTTGAAAAGAAATCATCATTTTTGCATAAATTGTCATCATTGGCTTATATGTGCTTTAATATTTTTTTTTGAATGAAATTATGCCTGAGCTATGGATATCTTATTTCCTTTGGTTGCAACTGTCTTGGTAAGACTATTGACATATTCCTTCTTCATTAATTACGATTTTATAAAATTCAGAATATTAGTTGTAGAGAAATCTCAACATGCGCGCTTTTCTTTATACTAATACTTTTCTAAGAATATTATGAATAACGATGGAGAACTTGCAGTGGATAGCTTGCAATAAATTGCTAGTGACATATTTATACTATTTGAACTAAACAGTAAAGAAGAAGCATTAAAATGATGAATGTTAAATTCTAGCAATGCAAGTTTTGTTGAACGAAGCTGAAAGAATCAACAGTATGGAAATCAGTACCAAGCAAATGAGCTGCAATCATGAATATATAAAGCCGAATAAGATTTATAAGGTTGTAAAATTATGTGTAAAGTTGTAGCCCAAGGTTTCACACCAAGAAGGTCTGTTTCTTTCTTGAGAGTTTTGTTAGAATATCATTTTTCATGTGCTTATTACAAAGTTTGTAAGGTATTTTTGTATAGATGTTGAAATATTTTTTAAATGGTTTGAAAATTGCATAACATTATTCTCTAGCCTCTCTCTGGAATTGAAAGTTTCACATTCATGTGACTAAGATTAGTCATCATTTGAAACATATCCATGTTTATCATCTAACGATTATTCTTTCTAAAGATGTATTTACAAGAGCATATTATTTTTGTAATACTAACCAAAAGCATGTCAAGCATTTTTAAGCCTCTGATAGATGATCGAGTTGGAAATGAGTATAATGGAGAATTTACCTTTATCTTCACATTCCAAATAATACGAAGCAAGGAGAAAATTAGTAATTCCAATGATCGAATAAAGTACTAAGGTATGACCGATTCTCTATTGCATTTTTATGATATATATTTTGGTATACCTGATCCCATAATATCTCTTTATAGTGCCAGAAAGGATCTTTGGTTGATTCTAAATTTTGGATTACTGTATGCAAGAACTAATTGCTTTGATCTAGTGGAATATTTTCATATGCAAACCTTGCAGGCAACAAAGTGGAATGAAATAAAAAGATGGGATGGATATTTTAATATTCTTATGTTATGAAAAGGATAACGACTTTCATGAGAATGATCTCATATCCTTCTTTTTGGTGATATGAATATATGACCATTTCTTGACTCTTGTATGCATTAATATGTTGTAATATTTCTAAGAGTCTTAAGTTTTTGCTCAAATTTTTCTTGAAAGTTTAACATGTGAGGATATCAAAAGTTTCTTAATCTTTTTAAATCATCGAGCGTTTTTCAAGTGACTATGTGCGATTATACTGTCTTATATGCTAAATGATGTTTTGGAAAAATCAAGTATCCTGTGAGTTTTGTTTAATCTCTGCTAAGCTTTCAATCATGTGAAATGATGTTCTTATGTGGTCTAGAATTTTTTTTAGTCTACCTACAATGACAGTTCAATATTTTTTAGCTTTGCATTAAGACTTTGGATATTTTAGTCGGATTAAAAGCTGTCAACTAGCTTAAAATTTTGTAAGAATTTTCTTTCTGCTTACGGCTCTTAAAGGGAATTATTACTATATATTTTTTATAACTCCCTGAATGATTATAAGTTATAGTTATACTTTTATTTGCATATTCCCTACAAGTTACTTAACCCTTTTGATGATGACAAAAGGGGGAGAAAATAATGTGTACAAAAGTTCAAAAAAGATAAAATGTATGGAAACAGGGGAGCATGACGAAGGAACGCTTAGAGTAAGGGGGAGCCTTTACGTGGCATGACGTCTATGCATGAAAGAGAAAGCTAAATATTTCAGGGAAGTAATCTTTACTGTACTTTAATTAAGTCTTTGATTAAATTTTCTTATTATGTACTCAAGGGTTTGTCATCATCAAAATGGAGGAGATTGTTAGCTTCATGTTTTCACGCATTAATATTGATGATAACAAACCTACATAATTATTAATCAAAGAATATTTAATTGTGGTAATCTTATTTTTTTGTACAAGTATTCGGTGATCATCGTAATCTTAATTTACTATGAAGTTGTAGAAGAAAGTATTTACTACTGATGCTATTTATAGAGAATACTATTGAAGATATATTGGAATGATTTGCTTATTGTATGGAAAGAAGAATCTTCTAGTAATCAAGGGCAAGGATTCAGAAAGTCCAGAAAGGAAAATATTCCATGATTACCTTCAAGATTCAAACATTTGAATTGAATTTCAAATGTGAAATGGTTTACTGCACTTCTAGTAGAAATCTCTACTGAAGGAAAGATTTTTCAATATTATGGAAGGAAGCTTGCTAGAATCATGGAGATGATCTATTATTTTATGGAAAAAAAATGCTACATCGAAAAGATACTGCAAGACCAAGGAAGAATATATTTTATATAGAAAGAAAATATACTATGAATACAGTACAATCAATACTATGGAAAGAGATTATTTTCCAAGATCAAGAAAGGAATATTTTTAATAGGAGAAGAATATATTTTCTATGGAAAGAAAATATATATATTATGGAAGATTATTTTCCAAGATCAAGAAATGGGTATTTCTAATAGGAGTTCAAAGATGCTACTATTATTTATGGGAAAATATTCTTACTACATTTCCCCTTTGGTATGGAAAGAGAATAATGTAAGAAGATAAGTTTGAATTTCATATAAAGAATGACTATTGCTCTTATGGAAATTCATTCGAGACTATGGAAGGTTGAAGAAGATGCACATAGAGATGCAGTCATGAAATGCAAAGTTTTCTAAAGAAGATCAACCAAGATATTGCTTGCAAATAAAGAGAAAATATTCTACTACCATAAAAGAAAAAAAAATCCTCTACACAAGGATTCTCTTGATGGTACTCAATGAAGAATTTACATATTCAAGAAAGGAAAGTGGAGACAATTAGGATCTGTCCAAATATAAGAAGTCAAACAAGGAAAGGAAATCAATATTGCAAAGATGCCTATATCCATCTTCAAAGGAGTGCCAAGTCAACATACTATCCATATTCATACAAGTGTTGGAGCTGCAAATTATGGAAACAAATAAATGAGCAACGGTCAAATTCCCTTGGGCTATGCAATAGCCAGAACAAGTTGAAAGGGCTATAAATATACAAGCTCTATGAAGGAAGAAAGCACGCAACCTTCTATACAATTGTCTATCCAACTACAAGTTCTTTATTCTACTCTTAACAAGCATTGTAATTCACTTTAGTAGATTTACTGTGTACACAAAAGAGAGAAGAGAGACAGAAAAATATTGGAGAGGTAGTGTGTCCTAGAGGTTGTGTCATTGTTTGTTTCTTTGGTGAGCGAGTTAAAATCAAAGGGTCGTTGTTGGTGAGCAAGTGAAAACCAACCCTGTCAGCATTGGTGGTGATCACTGAAAATCATAAAAGATGTACTCAATTCAATTTACAAAGAGTTCTAAAAGACAACACTCTTGCAACGGAAAAGGACTGGATTAGGATACCACATTGGTTCCGAACCAGTATAAAATTCCTGGTATCATTTACTTTATCGCTCTCGTATTATATTCTGTTCCTTTACTTTTTATTGTGATTAACATTTGTTTAAATCGAAAGAACTAACAGTTTTGTGCAGGCTGTCACCGCATAAGTCGATTAGGTCTGAAGAGTAATCGACTAGAAATTTCAAAAGGCTACAATTCACCCCTCCTCCCCTCCTGTACTTTCAATAAGCACGAAAAGAAAAGAAAGAAAAACAAGCAAGAATCACTAAAATATTAAGTGAATAACTTGGCTGAAGAAATGTTAAAGAATTCACCACGTAAATCAAGAAAAATACATGACAGTCCCAATAATATTATTTGAGAGTATACATGGTGCAAACTTGCAATTTGCGTCTAATTCAACTAGTAGCTGTTATAATACAATCGAATCAATAATTCAACTAGCAGCTGTTATAAAAACAGCTGCTGTTAGCTAACAGTGTTATTAACTTGAAGCCTCAATTCTAGGTACCAAAAACTTAATTTCATTATATCTCAGTACTCCTCGCTATAACAAAAAATGGATCTTCCCTGGTATTCGCTTCTAATTCCTCTGCTTGTTTTCATTTTCTTCCTTCATCAATGGTTCTTTACTAATTCAAACACAGTCCAAAATAAGTTACCACCATCTCCAAAAGGACTACCAATCATTGGAAATTTGCATCAACTTGGGTCGCATCCTCACCGTTCTCTCCATAAACTATCAGAAAAATATGGTCCAGCAATGATACTTCACTTGGGCAGTAAGCCAGGTGGTTGTTGCTTCCTCTGTTGATGTTGCTCGTGATATCATGAGAAGTGTCATGGGCGGCTTTCCAGCCATGCCCCATGACCCCTTCGGCGCGCCCCATGGCGTCCTAGCAAGCCTCCCAATGTCTAGCGCCACGGCCGGCCCCGTGGTCTTGGCCTCGCCAAGTGACAAGCGCGCATGTGCCTCTGTCGCTCCACCGATATTCCTCGCCAGCGCCTAGCCGCAGGTAGATGCCAACAGCGCGTGCGCGCTGACCGTGATGCCAAAGACGCTGCTGCTGACAACGGACATGTTTCTGCCTTGTAGAAAACTAAGTTCATTTCATTGTAAATATAGAGTAGTTTTATTTCATGTACTTCCATTATGTTTCTCTAGCTTAATCAAGTCTAGTCTTGTAGCTTTGGTTTATTTTTTTTAAGCATTATTAGGGGAGATCAAGCAATCAAACTTTCTAGCAAGCAAACAATTCTCTGTACTGGTGTCTCTCCCCCTCGATACCGCGTTGCCTTTCTGTAATAGCTTTCATTAATGCAATCAAGCTTTCTTTCATTCTAAATTCTCATTTTTGTTCTGTCAATTGCTCTTGACATTGGTTTTCCCGTACGGCACTGACAATCCAGTCTAGCGTACAGAGGGGACTTCAGTTGGCGGACAGTAACTGCACTGACATGTTGCTTAGCCTTATGTCACCCTTCCAAGGAATCTCAGGAAGGCTCCGGGTAACAGTTGGTATCAGAGCCTAGTCTCGACATCGAATGAGGGAATGCATTGCCATTACCATCATTTCTGACCATGGTGAATCACGGGGACCGCATTGCGGCCCATGAACAGACGGTTGACGGATTACGACCCATTGTGGATATGGTGCCTGAACAAAAAACCAGCCTAGGGAAAAGGTTGGACGACCTAGACCGTAGGGTGCTCTAGGCCGAAGTTGACATAGAAAACATCAGTCACGACTCCGAGGGAAACTGGCAAACGACAGCCACGGAGGCAGCCGAAAATTTTGGCAAATTTGAGGGACTCCAACAAGAGCGTGCTGAGGATTTAGCTTACAGGGAACAAGAGGCAGACAGAGTGACTGTCATGCAACAAACTATTGACGACTTGACAAACAAGCTCAATGTTGTCAATAATGCTTTACAGGGCCTGCTTCGAGGCGATGGAAACCAAATCGGGGGTGTTGCGAACCCCGTTTCTTCGACTCAAAAACTATAAATTCTTGAGCCAAAGCCATACAGTGGAGCTAGGAATGCCAAGGAAGTGGAGAACTTCATCTTTGATGTCGAACAATATTTCGATGTTGTTGGGGGCCTAGAAGAAGCTAAGAAGATAGAAATTGTTGCCATGTATCTTCAGAGTGATGCTAAACACTGGCGGCGGGTGAGCAAAGCCATCAGGGCCGGTGAAGATGCTCTCGAGACATGGGCAAAACTGAAGGTAGCCATACGCCTACAGTTCTTCCGCAAAAATGTTGAATACAATTCAAAGAGAAAGCTATGGGAGCTCTGCCAGACCAAATCAGTGTGGGACTACGTGCGGAAATTCTCCGTGCTCATGCTAAGCATACGCGACATGGGGGACAAAGACAAGCTCTTCACTTTCCTGGAAGGGTTGAAACCTTATGCTCGCGTGGAGCTACAAAGACAAAGGGTAGATACCCTGCCCAAGGCGATCCAAGCAGCTGAATGCCTTGGGGACTATCAAATGAAAGCTCGGAGGGATAGGCCTCAGCTGCCTGCCCGAGTGGGATTCAAAGGGGGCCAGCCTAGCAATGGTGGACCTAGCAGAAGTGGGGGAGATCGAAGCTCAACCAAATCTAAGGCTCCTTCCTCAAGCAGCAACAGTGATGCGTCAACCAACAATGACCGGCGGAGAAAGCCTCCTTCAGGATGCCGTCATTGTGGCGGACCACATTGGAACAATGAGTGCCCACATGCACAGATGAACACCCATCAGGCTTGTGATGATGGGACTGATGACGACTCAGATGATGCAGACCAGACTGAATCAGTAGGTAACTTCAATGCGATTATTGGCTCCATTTTCGA
The DNA here is from genome assembly GCF_000393655.2 of Nicotiana sylvestris. Classification (NCBI taxonomy): domain Eukaryota; kingdom Viridiplantae; phylum Streptophyta; class Magnoliopsida; order Solanales; family Solanaceae; genus Nicotiana; species Nicotiana sylvestris. Next base: position 171,770,870 of record NC_091059.1, read on the forward strand.
GGCATTAGAGGAGACCAGTGCTGGTATCTGTATGAAGAAGGACCCATGTCCAGTCACCAAGAAAGAGAAAATTAAGGCAGATGAGGAGACTCCTGTTAAACAAGATATGACCTTAATATTCGTTAAGATGAAGGTGAATGGCAAGCTCATTCGGGCTATGATAGACACGGGTGCTACCTACAACTACTTAGCTTCGACTTAGGTAGAGTGCCTTGGTCTAGTTGTAGGGAAAGGTAGAGGTAGTATCAAGGCTATCAACTCACCTCCCCAGCCAGTGGGTGGAATAGCCAAAGAGGTACCAGTGAAGCTTGGCCCTTACGAAGGAAAATTCAACCTGCGAGTGGTGATCATAGATGACTTCGAGTTGATAGTTGGGTTGGAATTCCTAAGGCAAACTAACACCATACCTGTACCATTTGCAGACATGCTACTGATGATGGGAACCAATAGGGCCAAGCCCTGCATTATCCCGTGCATGCCCATGAAGATGGTCGTTGAGAACATCTCGACCTTGCAATTGAAGAAGGGGGTCAAAAGGAATAAACCTACGTTCATGGCAACCCTCTACATTAAAGATATGGAATGCTCCTCGGGTCCCATTCCTGAACCCATGAAGGAGCTACTATTGGAGTTTGAAGATGTCATGCCATAAGACATGCCAAAGTGGCTCCCTCCTAGGCGTACTGTGGACCATGAAATTGAGTTGGTGCCGGGAGCGAAGCCACCTGCCTGGGCGCCTTACAGAATGTCACAACCCGAACTCACCGAATTTTGGCGACAAGTGGCGAAAATGCTAGATACAGGGATCATTGTACCCTCAAGTCCCTATACGGGTCCCCTATTCTATTCCAAAAGAAACATGATGGCAGTCTGCGACTCTTTGTGGATTATCGGGCTCTAAACAAAATCACCGTGAAGAACAAGTACCTTATTCCTCTAATGGAAGACTTGTTCGATAGACTGGGTGGTGCGATGGTGTTCACCAAGATAGACCTCAAGACAGGTTACTGGCATGTTCGGATTGCAGATGGTGATGAACACAAGACGACCTGTGTGACAAGATATGGGTCGTACGACTTCCTGGTCATGCCGTTTGACTTGACTAACGCCCAATCTACATTTTGCACTCTAATGAACCAATTCTTCCGAGAGTACATTGACGAATTCGTGGTGGTATACTTGGATGACATTATGGTATATAGCCAAACATTGGAAGAACACCTAGTGCACTTACGGAAGGTCCTAGCTCGATTGCGGGAGCATGAGCTATATGCAAAGCTATCTAAGTGCTCCTTTGCTCAGAAGCAAATTGACTTCCTAGGACATGTCATCCAGGAAGGACGGATCAAGATAGACCAACAGAAGATTCAGGCAATCACAGATTGGTCGCCGCCTAAGGATGTCCATGCCTTGAGGGGCGTTTCTTGGCCTATGCAACTTCTACCAGTGATTTGTGAAGAACTACTCCCTCATAGCAGTGCCATTGACAGAACGCCTCAAAAAGGTCATGCACTGGGATTGGGGACCCAGGCGAGTAGAGACCTTCAACGCATTAAAAGTAGCTATGTCTAGTAGCCCCATCTTGGCTCTCCCTGATCTGACCAAGCCATTCGAGGTACAAACGGATGCATCTGACTATGCCCTCGGCGGAGTCTTGCTACAAGAAGGTCATCCTATAGCGTACGAGAGCTAGAAGCTGAAGGATGCAGAGAAACACTATGCCACCCATAAGAAAGAATTATTGGCTATCGTCCACTACTTCCGCCTTTGGAGGCACTATTTGCTGGGGACCCCATTCGTGGTCAAGACAAACAACACAACTATTAGCCATTTCATGACCCAGCCAAAGTTGAATGGTCGACAGGCCAGGTGGTAGGAACTCCTAGCTGAATTCCACTTCAACCTGGAGTACCGAAGTGGGAAGACCAATCATGTTGTTTATGCACTCAGTCGGCGAGTTGATCTAGCATCGGTGTGCCTACTCGCCACCCTAAGGGGGAGCAAAGTAGACACCTCCATCAAGGACCAGATACAGGATCTACTCATCAAGGATCCTGTTGTACAGTATTTGGTTGATTTAGTAGGACAAGGCAAGACTCGCCAGTTCTATATGGAAGATGGTCTTCTGAAAGTGAAAGGGAACCGACTTTATGTTCCTAAAGAAGGAGATATGTGAGGACTCTTCTGTCAGAATGTCATGATATTCTGTGGGCCGGCTATCCCGGTGAGGAACGTACCATGGCGTTGCTTCAGCGTGCATATTATTGGCCGATGACATCACTCAGTATATGAAGACTTGTCTAGTATGACAGAAGGACAAGTCAGACCGCTTGACACAAGTGGGACTCCTGGAACCATTAGCTATCCCAAAGAGACCTTGGGAAAGTGTTTCCCTGGATTTCATCACCGGAGTACCCAAGGTCGGAGATCTCACAACTACCTTGGATGTGGTAGATCAGTTTTCAAAGTATTCTACCTTTATTGCCGCCCTACAATATATATCAGCAGAAGATACAGCTCGACTCTTTTTCTCTCATGTCGTCAAATATTGGGGCCAGCCCAAATACATTGTTAGTGATCGCGACTCACGCTTAACTAGCAATTTTTGGACCCAACTCTTTAAGTGCCTTGGGTCAAAATTGAGTCACAACTCAAGTTTTCATCCACAATTTGATGGCCAAACGGAGCAGTTCAATGGTATGTTGGAGGAATATCTTCACCACTTTATAACTGGATTGCAGAAGAATTGGGTGAAGCTTCTGGATACTGCTCAACTGTGTTTCAATTCACAAAAGAGCTCTAGTACAAACAAAAGCGCTTTGGAAATTGTTACCGGACAACAACCGCTACTCCCACACACAGTAAATACACCAAACATGTCTAAATCTCCTCGATCTACTAGTTTCTCAAAAGAGTGGAAGCGAAATTTGTAAATAGTGCGGAGCTATCTTGTCAAAGGTCAAAAGCTGATAAAGAGGCATGCTGATCAAAATCGTTGCTTTGTTGAATACCAAGTAGGAGACAAAGTGATGGTCAAAATTCCAAAGCGGTACTTATTTGTGAGGGTCAATGACCCTTTCCTATTGCAAAAATACATTGGACCCTTGTCCATTGAAAGGAGCATTGGGAAGACACCTTTTCGGGAAGACACGGAGGATCCTTCACGGAGCCAGCTCATAATACCCAGTATTCGGGGTCCCAATTCAACCAGGAAAAGGCATGTTGAAGCTATCCTTGATGATAGAGTGATTCATGCCTCAAGGAAATATCACTAAGAGTTCTTGGTGAAATGGTAGGGCTGTGATGTAGAGGAGAATACTTGGGAGATGTGATCAACCTCAAAGCCTACAAGAGCCTCATTGAAGACTATATTGCAAGTAAGGCGCTGAGGACGTCGCCAATTAAGGTAGGGGAGAATGTCATGGGAGGCTTTCCAGCCATGCCCCATGACTCTTTGGGTACGCCCCATGGCATCCTAGCAAGCCTCCCAATGCCTAGCGCCATGGATGGCCCCGTGGTCTTGGCCACGCCAAGTGACAAGCGCGCATGTGCCTCTGTCGCCCCACCGATATCCCTCGCCAGTGCCCAGCCGTAGGCAGATGCCAATAGTGTCGCGCGCGTAGACAACGTTGCGCGCACCGACCATGATGCCAAAGACGTTGTTGCTGACAACGAACATGTTTCTGCCTTGTAGAAAACTTTGTCCTTGTCATCGTAAATATAGAGTAGTTTTATTTCATGTACTTCTATTATGTTTCTCTAGCTTAGTCAAGTCTAGTCTTGAAGCTTTGGTTTATTTTTTTTTAGCATTATTAGGAGGGGAGGGGATCAAGCAATCAAACTTTCTAGCAAGCAAACAATTCTCTGTACTGGTGTCTCTCCCTCTCGACACCACGTTGTCTTTCTGTAATAGCTTTCATTAATGCAATCAAGCTTTCTTTCATTCTCAATTCTTATTTATGTTCTCTCAATTGCTCTTGACATTGGTTTCCCGTGCGGCACTGACAATCTAGTCTAGCGTACGGAGGGGACCTCAGTTGGCGGACAGTAACTGCACTGACATCAGTTGCTTAGCCTTACGTCGCCCTTTCGAGGAATCTCAGGAAGGCGCCGCGTAGCAGAACCCATGACCTCGTCTGGTCAAGCAGACCTAAATCCAGCATCGCTGATAGACTATTGTATGGCTCAAAGGATGTGGGCTTTAGTCCTTTTGGTGAATACTGGAGGCAAGTAAGAAGTATTATTGTGCTTCACCTTCTTAACAGTAAAAGGGTCCAATCTTGTCATGATGTCAGAGAAAAAGAAACTGCTAACATGATTGCAAAAATCAGTCAAGGATGTGATTCTTCGAGTTCAGTGATAGATTTGAGAGATCTATTTTGTTCTCTGACTAATAACATAATTAGCATAGTGGCCTTAGGGAGGAAATATAATGAAGGTGAAAGTGGGATGAATGCTAAGGCCACCCTAGAACAGCTTCTTGAACTTCTAGGTGTTTTTAACGTTGGGGATTACATTCCATGGCTTGAATAGCTCAATAAAATCAATAGCCTTGACATCAGAGTGGAGAAAGTAGCTAAAGAGTTGGACGCATTTTTAGAGATGGTGATTGAAGAACACATGATTAGGAACAAGAAATAAGAATACTACGAGAGTTAAGCTAAGACTTCGTGGACGTTTTGCTTGAAATTCAGAATGGAAAGTGATCGGTTTTAAATGTTCTTGCCTTATGTTTTAATGATCTAACAAACTTACTGTTAAGGACCAAATAGGGAACCTGACCTACTCGGACTATACTGCAAGCTTAACAAATTCTAGCTAAAGGTGAACTGCTACAGCTTCAGGAGCTAGGAACCCAAACAAGGATCTGATACCCTTATGGTTCCCTCATTACACTACAAGCCAATTGGTCACAGCTGGAAATGAAGTGATTGACTGCACTGTTTCTGCCACACTACACTGTCTCCAGCGCCCACTCATTCTCTGACCAACTAAAGTGCTCATATAATTTCAAGTGATGTGATCAAGATGTACCTACAATGAGTGTATACAAAACATCACTTGAAGGTTTCAGTTTATCATTCAAGCTCCTTGCCAAAAATAGAGAAATCAATCCTCACAAGCTTGCAGAACAAAGTCCAACGCAACGAACCAGTTCCTAAAAGATAGCTTGTTGTTGTCATAGTTGAGTTGTAACTTTGTGATTGTACTTATTGTATCTCCTAAACTGCTTAGCTAGAAGAATTTGATTAGGAATCCTCTTGTAAATCCATAAAATCCTTGAGTTTATGTTGTGACTAGGTTTAGTCATAAGTAAAAGTCTTTGTAATCGTAGAGTTACAAAGTAGCTTGTGGTGAGAGCATCACAAGTTAGTAAAAGTCTTTGTAACTAGGAAGTCACAAAGTGGCTTGTGGTGAGAGTACCAAAAGTTAGTTGAGTAAATTCTTTGTAATGGAGTCATTGCAAAGTGGCTTGTAATAGATTTTTACAAGTTAGTGAAGTTGAAATCCTACATGTGTAGGTCGTGGTTTTTTGATTCCCTTGTGTGGGATTTTTCCACGTAAAAATCCTCTGCCTTATTTACATACCTCTTTATTAGCATTCTCAACAGAATCTCGTAGAGGACCAGGTCCTCTACTGTTTGGTGGATTCACACAAATTAACAATTGGTATCAGAGCAGGTTCCTCCTATAAGGCTAACACCTAGGAAGGATCCTCATGGCTGCTCCACCAAATTTTGAAGAAGGTCAATCTACATACCGACTACCCAAGTTCAATGGACAATACTATGGGTGGTGGAAAATAAGAATGCACGATTTTATCATGGCTGAGGATTGTGAGTTGTGAGATATCATATGTGATGGTTCTTATGTTTCAACCAAGGTACTACAGGAACTTCCATTTTTAATGGCAAAAACATGCAAAGAGTACACTAAAGCAGACAAGAAAGCTGTGGAGAAGAATTTTCATGCCAAGAAAATTCTAGTGTGTGAAATAGGACCTGAAGAAAACAATAGAATCTCCACCTGCGACACTACCAAGGAGATATGAGAAGCCTTACAAACAGCTCATGAGGGAACTACTCAAGTGAAACAGTCTTAGATTGATATGCTCGCTACCGAGGATGAACTCTTTAAAATGAGGGACGATAAATCCATTCATGATATGAACACAAGATTCACTTCCATCATAAATTAACAATTGGTATCAGAGCAGCTCCTTTCTGCGAGACTGCGGCACATACTTCTCCAAAAAGAGAACGGAGAACTGCTGCCCGGTAAGGGGTGCTGCACCAGCAGGCCTACGCCTCTCAAAAACCTCCCACCAAGTGAAAGCAACTCGAGAAAACTGATAAGTAGTGAAAGCGAGCCCACTGGTCTCTAGAATACCTACTGTACAAAGCATCCTCTAACACTTATCCAAGAAACCCTGGGCATCCTCGCCCTCTCCACCACTGAAGGTCAGAGGCTGAAGTCTACCAAACCTCTCCAACCTAGTTGCTCGTCCTTTAGCATGGCATGAACTACATAGTCCTGAGAAGCTACAACCGGCTGGGCTGGATGTGCCCCTGGTATCTGAAGTCCCTGCACGACCTGCTTAGGTGTGCGAGCGGCAGGAGTCTGATTGCCTCTCCCGGCCTAAGAAGTAGTTGCGGTTGTAGTGGCTGAAACCGCCTGACCTAGGCCAGTGCAAACTGATATAATATTAGCCAAGGCCTCCTAAAGACCCGGAATCACAATGGGCACAGCTGGTGCCAGAGCTGGTGCTACTGGAGCATCCATACTGTACAGAATCTCGTAAAGGACCAGGTACTCTACTGTTTGGTAGACTGACACAAATTAACAATTGGTATCAGAGCGGATTCCTCCTATCATGCTAACACCTAGGAAGGATCCTCATGGCTGCTCCACCAAATTTTAAAGAAGGTCAATGTACATACCGACCACCCAAGTTCAATGGACAATACTATGGGTGGTGGAAAACAAGAATGCACGATTTTATCATGGCTGAGGATTGTAAGTTATGGGATATCATAAGCAATGGTTCTTATGTTCCAACCAAGGTACTAGAGGAACTTCCATTTTCAATGGCTAAAACCAACAAAGAGTACATTGAAGCAGACAAGAAAGTTGTGGAGAAGAATTTTTGTGCCAAAAAATTTCTAGTGTGTGAAATAGGACCTGAAGAGTACAATAGAATCTCCCCCTGCGACACTGCCAAAGAGATATGGGAAGCCTTGCAAACAGCTCATGAAGGAACTACACAAGTAAAATAGTCTAAGATTGATATGTTCACTACCGAGTATGAACTCTTTAAAATGAGGGATGACGAATCCATTCAAGATATGCACACAAGATTAACTTCCATCATAAATGAGTTACATTCACTTGGTGAAACTATTCCCAGAAACAAGCTAGTGAGAAAAATCCTTAGCTTTCTGCCTAGCTCTTGGGAAAGCAAAGTGAATGCTATTACTGAATCAAAGGAATTACAGGAGCTGACCATAGAAGAGCTAATCAGAAACTTGAAGACCTATGAGTTGAAGAGAAAGATAGACAATGAAAGAAGAGAACCAAAGGAGGAAAAGAACCTGGTACTTAAAGCTGATAACAATGATTCAAGTGAGGAAGACAGTGACATGGCTTACTTAACCAAAAGAATTCAGAAGATGGTCAGAAGAAATGGAGAAATGATAAAAAGGGATGGCTCAAACAGACCAAAAAATTGTGATCTTTGTTACAAGTTTGGAAAGCCTGGACACTTCATGAAAGATTGTTCTCTCTTAAAACAAGAATTCTTCAAAAACTACCATGACAAAATAGCTAAGACGAACCCAGTTTTCTTCAAGGACTTCAAGAGAAAAAGATCTGCTGACAATATGATGAGAAAGGCTCTTGCGGCATGGGGGGAGGGGGGGTTCCTGTCACGACCCTAAATCCGGACCCGGTCATGAAGGCGCATCTCGTGAAGACAATGCCAGCCGACACTTCCCATTTCAATTTTCTTTTTTTAAGCAGCTAAACAATAAGATTCAAGTCTAAAACATTATAAATAATCGAAAGGTGAGCAGTGAGAATATAGAACAATAAGCGAAATACAACCTAACATAGCCCGATACCGGGGTGTCACTAATCATGAGCATCAAAAAATTCAGAATAATCAAGAAAATTCTGCAGATTTCAATACAAAACTAAAACAAGGAGAGATAAGATAGGGAAGAAGCTCTGGGCTGCGAACGCCTGCAGCTACCTAGAAAATCTTCGGATTCGCTTGAGCTGGAAAGATCAACACTCGAGAGCGGGACCAGATGCGCCTGAATCTGCACACGGGGTGCAGGAAGTAAAGTGATTACTCCAACTCAGTGAGTAATAATCATAAATAAAGACTGAAAGCAGGAAATCACGTAAAGCACATTACATGCTATAATGTAGCAGTAAAACCAGTAAAATAGTAAATCAGTAAAGATATGTGAAAGTCATTTTAATTCAACTTAAACTTCATGAAAAGCCTTTTCAACAATTAAGCAAGTAAATGACAGGCAATTAAGAAAGATAAACACATAAAGGTTCGCCCCTTGGGCACAATATCAACAGAATCCTCCCCTTGGGCAATATCTCAGAACAATACCAGCCACTCGGGCTAAATCTTACATCACAATGGGTACCCGCGCTCACTAGGGTGTGCAGACTCCTGGAGAGGCCCTTTACGGGTCAAGCGCAATGTCAAGCCATCTCGTGACATCATCACTAGTCTCTCGGCCTCATATCAATAAGCCATCTCGTGGCATACATATCTCAGGCCCTTGGCCTCATAGTCATAACCCGGTGTTTCCTCACAACATAGGCCATCGACCGTACTTAGTCAAAATCCTCACAAGCTATTCGAGCAATTGTAAAACATGAGCCTCAGCCCAAAATATCATTTAAAAGATCATTTATGAATTAAAATAGAGTAAACATGACTGAGTATGAAAACAATGAAATATAACATGACTGATTTCAAGTATAAAGTCAAAATAGTGTGGAAATATCAATAAAATCCCCTAAGGGTTCAAATAGTTGGCACGAGGCCCAAATATGGTGTTCATCCCAAAAACATGATGTTCACAATAGATTTCTGTCAAATACGGAATAAAATAGTCATTCGGGATGGACTAAGTCACCATCCCCAACAGTGTAAGATCCCACGCTCGTCATCAAGCGTGTGCGTCACCTCAATATAGCACAACAATGTGAAATTCGGGGTTTCATACCCTTAGAACATCATTTACAATCATTACTCACCTCAATCCGGTCAAATCTCTAGCATGCGATGCCTTTGCCCCTCGAATCGGCCTCCACTCGCGCCGAATCTATCCAAAATCAGAATCACGACTCAAAATATGCTAAGGGAACGAAGCCCAAATGAAAGTAATCTATTTACAACACAAATCCCGAAATTATCAATACCTGACCCCTCGGCCCACGTCTTGGAATTCGATAAAATTCATATCAATGGATTCCTCATCTCCCCACGAGCTCATACATATCAAATGTACCGAAATCCAACCACAATAGGTCCATCAAATCCTCAAGTCTAGGTTTCCAATACCAAGCCATAGTTTCTCCAATTTTAACCCTTAAATTCCATTAATTATAACCCTAATCTGTGAAATAATACCATAGGAACGAGTTTTAGGTCCAAAATCCATATCTCAATAAAGTCTCCTTGAATTCTCTCTTTAGAATCGTCCAAAAAGTTCCAAAGACGACTTAGGAATGGTGAAATAGCTCAAAAATCGTGAAGGAAATAATTTATACCTTCTGGCCCAGAGATTTCGCATCTGCTGCTAATTTACCGCTTCTGCGGTCAAGACCACCGCATCTGCGATCCTCACTTAAGTCCTAACTTTCCACAGCAGCGCCTTCATAGGTGCGGTCCCACAACCGCTTCTGCAGTTCCAGCCTTTCTAGCCTATTTCCGCTTCTGCGCCCAATCGTCCGCATATACGGTGTCGCACCTGTGGTCCCCAATCCGCAAGTGCAGAAACAATAGAAGCAGCAAAATCTACAGCTCACCAAAAACTCCAACTCTCCGATAACCATATGAAATCACCCCGAGGCCCCCGGGACCTCAACCAAAAGCACAAACATATCTCATAACCTTATTCAAACTTATACCAATCATCAAATCACCTCAAACAACATCAGAACAACCAAAACTCATCGGATTCAAGCCTAAGTTTCCAAAATCTTCCGAATTCTACTTTTGATCAAAAACTCAACCAAACCATGTCCGAATGACTTGAAATTTTGCAAAAATATCCCAAATGACACAATAGAGCTACTGCCATTCTCGGAATTCCATTCCGACCCCTATATCAAAATCTCACCTACCAACCGGAAATGGCGAAAACATCAACTTCGCCAATTCATGCCTAAATCTACTCTGAACCTCCAAAACTCATTTTGATCACACTCCTATGTCCCAAATCACCTCCCAAAGCTATCCGAATCTTTGGAACTCACATTCGAGCCCTGTAATACATAAGTCAATATCCGGTTGAATTTTCCAACTTAAGCTTCCTCAAAAGAGACTAAGTGTCTCAAACCTTATCAAATCCTTTCCGAACCCAAGCCAACCAACCCAATCACATATAGAACTGATAGACAAAGCAATAAGAAGCAGAAATAGGGAAAATGGAGCGGTAACTCATGAGATGACTGGCCGGGTCGTCACATCCTCCCCAACTTAAACAAACGTTCGTCCTCGAACGAGTCAAGAAACATACATGAAGCCTCAAACAGGTGAAGATATCTGCTCCGCATCTCCCGCTCGGTCTCTCAGGTAGCTTCCTCCACTGCACTTTCACTGAAGCTATATCCTTTGACCTCAACTTTCAAACCTGACGCTCCAAAATAGCTGCTGGCTCCACATCATAGGTCAAATCATCATCCAATTGAACTATGCTGAAATCCAGAACATGAGATGGGTCCCCAATAAACTTCTGAAGCATAGAAACATAAAATACCGAATGCACACTCGACAAGCTGGGTGGCAAATCCAGATCATAGGCCACCTCCCTAATCCTCCGAAGCACCTCAAAAGGGCCCTGCATCCTCAACACCCCATCATCACCAATGGTCACATCTCTAGCATCATCATGCTGAACTCTATCCTTAAGGACAACCAAATGCGGGTCATCATATTGACGCTCTCTGATGCAATCATATAAGGAAGACCGATAAACCACGCAAACAAATACCTGATTGGGCTCCGAATTATCTAACCTCATGAATCGATTGGCCAAGGCCTGAACATCAATTGTAAGAGGTCTCTCCCAACTAGAATATATGCCAAACTCCCCATACTTACCGCCTTTAGGCTCAAAGCATCGGCCACCATATTGGCCTTTCCTGAATCGTACAATATAGTAATATCATAATCCTTAAGCAACTCCAACCACCTCCTCTACCTCAAATTGAGATCCTTCTTCTTGAATAAGTGTTGGAGGCTACGATGATCAATAAACACCTCACAAGACACACCGTACAATTAATGCCTCCAAATTTTTAACGCGTGAACTATGGAAGCCAACTCCAAATCATGAACGGGGTAATTCTTCTCATGGGGCTTCAACTAATGCAAAGCATAAGAAATAACTCTACCCTCCTGCATCAATACACAACCAATACCAACTCTCGAAGCATCATAATACACGGTATATGAATCTGAAGCTGATGGCAAAACTAACACTAGAGCTATAGTCAAGGCTGTCTTGAGCTTCTGAAAGCTCTCCTCACACTCATCTGACCATACAAATGGATCACCCTTCTGAGTCAACTTGGTCAAGGGCGATGCAATAGATGAGAAGCCCTGAACAAATCGGCGATAATAACCTGCTTAACCAAGAAAACTACGAATATCTGTGGCTGAGGATGGTCTGGGCCAACTCTGAACCGCCTCTATCTTCTTTGGAGCAACCTGAATACCCTCGCTGGACACCACTTGCCCCAAGAAAGCCACTAAACCGAGCCAAAACTCACAATTGGAGAATTTTGCATAAAACTTCTCCTCCCTCAATCTCTGCAACACAACTCTCAAATGCTTCATGTGCTCCCCCTGACTACGCAAATACACCATAATATCATCAATGAAAACTATGACAAACGAGTCAAGATAAGGCCGGAACACGGTGTTCATCAAATGCATGAACACTATTGTGGCATTGGTCAGCCCAAAAGACATCCCCAAGAACACATAATGACCATATTGGGCCTTGAAAGATGTCTTAAGAATGTCCGAGTCCCTGATTTACAACTGGTGATAACCTGAATGGAGATCAATATTGGAGAACACTCTCGCTCCCTGAAGCTGGTCAAATAAATCATCAATGCGAGGCAAAAAATACTTGTTCTTAACTGTTACTTTGTTCAATTGCCTATAATCAATGCACATCATCATAGTGTCATCCTTCTTCTTCACAAATAGAACTAGTGCACCCCAATGTGACATACTAGGCCGAATGAGCCCCTTATCAAGGAGCTCCTGAAGATTCTCCTTTAACTCCTTCAACTCTGCTGGTGTCATGCGATACGGAGGATTAGAAATGGGATGAGTGCCCGGCACTAGGTCAATATGAAAATCAATATCCTTTTCCGGCGGCATGCCCCGCAGGTCTCCATGAAACACATCGGGAAAATCCCTCATGACTGGAACAGAATCAATACTGGAAGTCTCAACACTAACATCCCTCACAAAGGCTAGAAACAAAAGACAACCCTTCCCAACTATACGTTGGGCCTTCAAGAATGAGATCTCTACGGGGAACATAATCAGTCACACCTTGCCACTTAATTCGTGGCACACCCGACATAGCCAATGTGACAGTCTTAGCATGACAGTCCAGAATAGCACAACATGGAGATAGCCAATCCATGCCCAAAATGACATCAAAATCCACCATACACAATAATTAAAGATCTACTCGGGTCTCCAAACCCCCCAAGAGTCAGAACACATGACCGGTACATACGGTCCACGACAACAATATCGCCCACTAGGGTAGATACATGAACAAGTGAAACAAGAGACTCACGGGGCGTACCCAAATAACGAGCAAAGTATGATAACACATAAGAAAAAGTGGAACTGGGATCAAATAATACAGAGGCATCTCTGTGGCAGACTGAAACAATATCTGTAATAACAAAATCTGAAGCAATAGCATCGGGACTAGATGGAAGTGCATAGAAACAGGCCTGATCACAACCTGATCGACCTCCCCCTCTAGGGCGACCCCTAGTTGACTGACCTCCACCCCTAGCTAGCTAGGCGGGTGGTGATGAAGTAATTGGTGCTGAAGCCGATGGTTGACCCCTCCGCTGAGATGAACTCGCAAAACAACAAGGGCACTACCTCCACATGTGACCCATCTCTCCACACTCATAACAACTCTCAGGTGCTGGAGAAGGGGACTGAAGGGAACCCCTAGCACCGGAATGGCTAGCACATGCACTTGGCATAGAAAAGCCCTAAACTGATGGAGCACGGGACGAACTCTGAGCTAGAAGGGCACTAAGTGATGACTGGCCCTGATGAGAACCATGACCCAATGATGCCCCACGATAACCTAGGCGAGTTGGTTGAGCATGCCTGAATGGATGGCCTCTACCGTTCTGAAACTGACCTCTTAGAGGAGTACCACTATAACTACCAGATCCTCGAGGCCTCTTGACCTCCCTCTCCTCTCGCTCCTGGTGACGAACAAACTCAATCTCATGGGAAATATCCACAAAAACCTCAAAAGTAGCACCAGTCACCCTTTCCCTAGTCATGAGAATACGAAGCTGATAAGTGAGGCCATCAACAAACCTCCTAATCCTCTCTCTATCTGTCGGAACCAACCAAATAGCATGACGAGCTAACTCAGAAAACCTCATCTCATACTGCATCACAGTCATCTCCCCTTGACACAACCACTCAAATTGCCTGCGCAGCTCCTTTCTACGAGACTGCGGCACATACTTCTCCAAAAAGAGAACGGAGAACTGCTGCCCGGTAAGGGGTGCTGCACCAGCAGGCCTATGCCTCTCAAAAACCTCCCACCAAGTGAAAGCAACTCGAGAAAACTGATAAGTAGTGAAAGCGAGCCCACTGGTCTCTAGAATACCTACTGTACAAAGCATCCTCTAACACTTATCCAAGAAACCCTGGGCATCCTCGCCCTCTCCACCACTGAAGGTCAGAGGCTGAAGTCTACCAAACCTCTCCAACCTAGTTGCTCGTCCTTTAGCATGTCATGAACTACATAGTCTTGAGAAGCTACAACCGGCTGGGCTGGATGTGCCCCTGGTATCTGAAGTCCCTGCACGACCTACTTAGGTGTGCGAGCGGCAGGAGTCTGATTGCCTCTCCCGGCCTAAGAAGTAGCTGCGGTTGTACTGGCTGAAACCGCCTGACCTAGGCCAGTGCAAACTGATATAATATTAGCCAAGGCCTCCTAAAGACCCGGAATCACAATGGGCACAGCTGGTGCCAGAGCTGGTGCTACTGGAGCATCCATACTGTACAGAATCTCGTAAAGGACCAGGTACTCTACTGTTTGGTAGACTGACACAAATTAACAATTGGTATTAGAGCGGGTTCCTCCTATCAGGCTAACACCTAGGAAGGATCCTCATGGCTGCTCCACCAAATTTTGAAGAAGGTCAATGTACATACCGACCACCCAAGTTCAATGGACAATACTATGGGTGGTGGAAAACAAGAATGCACGATTTTATCATGGCTGAGGATTGTAAGTTATGGGATATCATAAGCAATGGTTCTTATGTTCCAACCAAGGTACTAGAGGAACTTCCATTTTCAATGGCTAAAACCAACAAAGAGTACATTGAAGCAGACAAGAAAGTTGTGTAGAAGAATTTTTGTGCCAAAAAATTTCTAGTGTGTGAAATAGGACCTGAAGAGTACAATAGAATCTCCCCCTGCGACACTGCCAAAGAGATATGGGAAGCCTTGCAAACAGCTCATGAAGGAACTACACAAGTAAAATAGTCTAAGATTGATATGTTCACTACCGAGTATGAACTCTTTAAAATGAGGGATGACGAATCCATTCAAGATATGCACACAAGATTAACTTCCATCATAAATGAGTTACATTCACTTGGTGAAACTATTCCCAGAAACAAGCTAGTGAGAAAAATCCTCAGCTTTTTGCCTAGCTCTTGGGAAAGCAAAGTGAATGCTATTACTGAATTTAAGGACTTACAGGAGCTGACCATAGAAGAGCTGATCGGAAACTTGAAGACCTATGAGTTGAAGAGAAAGATATACAATGAAAGAAGAGAACCAAAGGAGGAAAAGAGCCTGGTACTTAAAGCTGATAACAATGATTCAAGTGAGGAAGACAGTGACATGGCTTACTTAACAAAAAGATTTCAGAAGATGGTCAGAAGAAATGGAGAAATGCTAAAAAGGGACGGCTCTAACAGACCAAAAACCTGTGATCTTTGTTACAAGTGTGGAAAGTGTGGACACTTCATGAAAGACTGTTCTCTCTTGAAACAAGAATTCTCCAAGAACTACCATGAGAAAACAACTAAGACGAACCCGATTCCCTTCAAGGACTTCAAAAGAAAAAGATCCACTGACAATATGATGAGACAAGCTCTTGCAGCATGGGGGAGGGGGTTTCTTGTCACGATCCTAAACCCGGGCCCGATCGTGATGGCGCCTCTCGTGAAGACAAGGCCAGCCGACACTTCCCATTTCAATTTTCTTTTTTTAAGTAGTTAAACAATAAGATTCAAGTCTAAAACATTATAAATAATCCAAAGGTTAACAGTGACAATACAAAACAATATGCGGAATACAACCCAACACAGCCCGATACCGGGGTGTCACTAGTCATGAGCATAAAAAAATCTAGAATAATCAAGAAAAGTCTACAGAGTTCAATACAAAACTTAAACAAGGAGAGATAAGATAAGGAAGAAGCTCTGAGATGCGAACGTTGGTAGCTACCTAGAGAATCTTCGGATCCACCTAAGTTGGAAAGATCAACACTCGAGAGCAGGACCAGATGCGCCTGAATCTGCACACGGGGTGCGGGGAGTAAAGTGAGCACTCCAACTCAATGAGTAATAATCATAAATAAAGATTGAAAGCAGGAAATCACGTAAATTACATTACAAGCTATTATGAAGCAGTAAAAACCAGTAAAATAGTAAATCAGTAAAGATATGTGAAAGACATTTTAATTCAACTAAAACTTCATGAAAAGCCTTTTCAACAATTAAGCAGGTAAATGATAGGCAATCAAGAAAGATAAACACATAAAGGTTCACCCATCAGGCACAGTATCAACAGAATCCGCCCCTCGGGCAATATCTCAGAACAATACCAGCCCCTCGGGCTAAATCTCACATCACAATGGGTACCCACGCTTACTGGGGATGTGAAGACTCCTGGAGGGACCCCTTACAGCCCAAGCGCAATATCTAGCCATCTCATGGCATCATCACTAGGCTCTCGGCCTCATATCAACAAGTCATCTCATGGCGTACATTTCTCAGGCCCTCGGCCTCATAGTCATATTCCAGTGTTTCCTCACAACATAGGACCTCGGCCTTACTCAGTCAAAATCCTCACAAGCTACTGGGGCAGTAGTAAAATATGATTCTCAGCCCAAAATATCATTTAAAAGATCATTTAAGTGTTAAAATAGAGTAAACATGGCTGAGTATAAAAACAATGAAATATAACATGACTGAGTTCAAGCATAAAGTCAAAACAGTAAGGAAATATCAATAAAATCCCTTAAGGATTCAAATAGTTGGCACGAGACCCAAATATGGCGTTCAGCCCAAAAATATAATGTTCAAAATAGATTTTAATTAAATACGCAATAAAATAGTCATTCGGGATGGACTAAGTCACCATCCCCAACAGTGTACGATTTCACGCTCGTCATCAGGCATGTGCATTACCTCAATATAGCACAATGATGTGAAATTTAGGGATTCATACTCTCAGGACATCATTTATAATAATTACTCACCTCAATCCGGTCAAATATCTAGCTCGCGAAGCCTTTGCCCCTTGAATCGGCCTCCACTTGCATCGAATCTATCTAAAATCAGAATCACGGTATCAAAATATGCTAAGGGAACGAAGCCCAAGCAAAAATAATCGATTTACAACACAAATCCTGAAATTACCAAAACCCAACCCCCGGACCCACGTCTTAGAATTCGAAAAAATTTACATCAATGGATTCATCATCTCCCCATGAGCTCATACATATCAAATGTACCAAAATCTAACCACGATAGGTCCCTAAAATCCTTAAGTCTAGGTCTCCAATACCAAGCCCTAGTTTCCCCAATTTTAACCCTTAAATTCCATTATTATAGCCCTAATCCGTGAAATAATACCATAGGAATGAGTTTTAGGTCCAAAATCCTTACCTCAATGAAGTCTCCTTGAATTCTCTCTTCAAAATCGTCCAAAAAGTTCCAAAGCCGACTTAGGAATGGTGAAATAGCTCAAAAATCATGAAGGAAACAATTTATACCTTCTAGCCCAGGGATTTCACATCTGCGGCAAATTTACCACTTCTACAGTCAAGACACCGAATCTGCGGTCCTCACTTAAGTCCTAACTTTCTGCATTTGCGATGAATATTCCGCACCTGCGCCTTCTCAGGTGCGGTCCAACAACCGCTTCTGTGGTTCTAGCCTTTCCATCCTATTTCTGCTTCTACGCCCAATCATCCGCATATGCGGCATCGCACATACGGTCCTTAATCCGCAGGTGCGGAAACAACAGAAGCAGCAGAAATCTGCAGCTCACCAAAAACTCCAACTCTCCGATAACCATCTGAAATCACCCCGAGGCCCCCGGGACCTCAACTAAAAGCATAAACATATCCCATAACCTTTTCAAACCTATACCAATCATCAAAGACCTCAAACAATATCGGAACAACCAAATCTCATCGGATTCAAGCCTAAGTTTCCAAAATCTTCCAAAATTCACTTTTCATCAAAAACCCAACCAAACCACGTCTGAATGACCTAAAATTTTGCACAAACATCCCAAATGACACAATAGAGCTACTACAACTCTCAAAATTCCATTCCGACCCCTATATCAAAATTTCACCTACCAACCGAAAATCGCCAAAACATTAACTTCGCCAATTCAAGCCTAAATCTACTCTGAACCTCCAAAACTCATTCCAATCACACTCTTAACTCCAAAATCACCTCTCGAAGCTATTCTAATCATCGGAACTCACATCCGAGCCCTCTAACACATAAGTCAATATCCGGTTGACTTTTCCAACTTAAGCTTTCTCAAAAGAGACTAAGTGTCTCAAACCTTATCAAATCATTTCTGAACCCGTGCCAACCAACCCGATCACATATAGAATTAATAGAAAAAGCAATAAGAAGTAGAAATGGGGAAAATGGAGTTGTAACTCATGACACGACTGGCCGAGTCATCACAATTCCTCTAGTGAGTCTGAAGATGAACCTGATACTAGTGATAGTTCCATGATAGTAATTGAACGTGAGGAGATTGGATATGACTCAACTTTTGCTTTGATAGCTCAATCAGATGATGATGAAGACAATGGCAATAAAGAGGTAAATTTCAGGGATGTTCAGAGAAATCTGAAATACTGTTCTCCAAAAAAACTCATGTCGTTAGATGATGTATTAATGACTGCTTTTCATAGTCTTGTGGAAGATAGGGATTCCTTGACCTTAGAATTAGGATAATCTGAATAAACTAGAGACGACTCAGTGGCTGTAGTTACTAACCATAAGAAAACCATTGAAATCCTCAGGAAAAAAAAGGATGATCTATTGGCAGAAATTATAGACCTAAGGGAAACAATAGTGAAACCATGGACTAAATCAAAACCTAAAAATTCTAGAAAGAGAAAGGAGACAGCCAGTGAGGAACACATTAGACTTGAAAATGAGGTGAAAGCTATGAGATCTAGGATGTGTGATGAAATTGAAAAAAAGAGCAACTCCAAAATAATCTAGAAAGAGTAAAGAATGATCTTGAAAAGTCCCTAAAGTGGACCTGGTCCTCAAAAGCTACCACTGCCTTGCATACTAATGTTTGTGAAAGCAGGGAATAGGATTCCAAAGGGAAAAAACTCCCCACAACCCTCACAGCAAGTATGTCACTATCTCTGATAACTGGCCTTGTACCCAATGTGGGAGCACTGGGAACATCATGGAAGATGTCCAGGCCAAGAATCAATTGAATCAGAAAAACAAAGTGTTTGCAGAAAAGGTGACTACAAAAGAGGGACCAGGTACCACTCACAAAAAATGCACATTACTTGCATGGACTAAGAGAAATCTTATTCATCCTCTTGCCTACTACAAGGGACCCAAACTTGCTTGGGTTCCTAAAACTAACTCTTAACCTCTTGTGCAGGGAACGGTGAAAGGAAGCGGTCAACAATGGTTCATGGATAGTGGTTGTTCAAAGCACATGACTGGGAACACTACGGACTTTCTTTCACTAAAAGCCCTTCAAGGAGGGAGTGTATCCTTTGGCAATGGAAAAAAGGGTATATTCTTGGAGTTGGAAAAGTCGGGAAGTCACTCACTTATTCTATTGAAAATGTGTACTATGTCAATGGCCTTAAGTACAGTCTCTTGAGTGTCTCTCAAATCTGTAACAAAGCAAACAAGGTGGAATTCTTGTCCAAAATATGTACAGTCACTTATCTTGTGACCGGTGAAATAGTACTTATGGCTAAAAGATACAGGACATCTATGTTGTTGATTTTGAGTCCTTACAGTGTGGTGATCTGAGGTGTTTGAAAGCTGTTAATGATGCTGCTGACACAAAAGACGAGGCCATGCAAGTTTTTCTCTTCCGAACAAACTAATTCAGAAGGACCTGGTCCATGGTCTTTTGTGATAGTAGATAACAACTCCAAATTCACATGGACTCTGTTTCTCAGAACCAAAGATGAAACTGTTGAGATGTTTGTGGACTTTGTGAAGAAAATCCAGGTGAAGATGGAGTCTAGAGTCGCATGCATTAGATCAGATCATGGGACAGAATTTGACAATGTCAAATTTGATGAATTCTGCAATGAAAATGGCATCGCTCACAACTTCTCAGCTCCTAGAACTCCCCATCAAAATGGAGTAGCAGAAAGGAAGAACAAAACTCTGGAAGAAATGGCAAGAACAATGTTGATCGATAGTGGAATTCCAAAGAACTTCTGGGCTGAAGCTGTCAACACTGCCTGCTACTTGGTGAACAGGTGCATGATCAGATCACTTTTGAACAAAACCCCATATGAATTGTTAAATGGAAGGAAACCCAAGCCGACTCACCTAAGAACATTTGGCTGCAAATATTATGTTCTCAACAATGAAAAGGATTAGTTTGGTAAATTCGATGCCAAGAGTGATGAAGGAATATTTCTAGGATACTCTTTGATCGGAGTCAACCCTGCACCACTACAAAGTAGCGAGAGTGGTCGAAGCAGCTTTTACCCGATAAGGTCGGGATCGAATTCCACAAGGAGCTAGAAATGGGAATTGGGTTCCTATCTAAACTAGAGATGCATAATTGCTCTTAAATACACTTCTAATCATAGTTGGTCTTTTGATTACTTGTAATATTATTCCAATAAGATGCTAAATTAAGCTAAGTTAAGCTAAGAGTAAGATACTTGAAAAGTTTTCTAAATAGTTAAGAAGGCACTAGGGAAGTGACTTTCTCCTAGGTGGATACTTGACGGGTTCTCGAGTCTAAGGCTAGGTTGTCATGTTGGGGATTACGATATAACCAATGCACAGAACTTCTCACTCTATACCTCTCGTTAGTTTGAGTGATTTTGCCCTAATTGAGTTTCTCAAAACCGATTGGGTATGATAATTTGTGCAAGCAATTGAGGTTCAAGTCGGGTATTACTATCTCTAGGTTTAACCCTTTAATTAGGGATATCAATCTCGTAAATACGCCCCAATTTCTTGTTGGACTAATTTTCCTAGACTCAAGCTCTCTTTCTCAAGAAGAGCCCAAGTCAAAAAGGCACAAATTAGTGTTTGTAACCACTAATTCAACTTGGAAAACACAAATTAGTCCAAATATCAAACACCCATAGACATTCAAGCCCTAAAACTCAAGACTCATCAAATACCCACACTAGGGTTGAGCCACAACCCTAGCTAATGGGTCTAGCTACTCATGATAATAGAATAAAACAAAGAAATAGATGAAGAAAAATCCATAAGATTTAATTACAAGCTAATACTTGAAGATTCAATGATAAAATTACTCTAAAATTACTCAAAATGGTTAAGAACTATTGTTCACGAGCATAGCTCAAAGTCATATTACACTCATGACCTAAAAAATGGGAAAATAAACTATTTATACTAGGCTGAATTTTCTAGACAAAAATACCCCTGCGGGGTTAGTGCGGTCCGCACTAAATCGGGTGCTGCCGTGATGAGGCTTTTGGCTTTAAATCTCTGCTCTCTGAACATGGCCATCGCGGGCTACATAAAATGCACCACGATCGCGGTGGCTTCTTCTGTGGTCTGCACAAAGAAGATCGCGGATCGCATTAGCACTAAATCTCCAAACTCCAACTCTCTGAACTCCATCACTGCGGACCGCACAATATCGAGTGCGGCCGTGGTGAGTCCATTGCGGTCTGCATAAAATGCTTTGCGACCGCAATGCTTGAGTTTCCGAATTATGCACTCTCGAAATCTCCTCACTGCGGACCGCACCAAATGGAATGCGGCCGTAGTGGACCTGTTGCACTGTGCCTGGACTTGTTCTTGGTGCTTGTGCATGTTTCACTCCTTTTGAGCTGGTTTTGACTAATTGTCACCTTTTTTACCAAACCCTGCAAACAAGTACAATATGTAAGCCTTTGGGACTAGTTTCTACACATTTTTAACAAAACTCAAGTAAGAATGAGTGTAAAATGAACCATAATCCCTAGTAATCAACTCCCCCAAACTTAAGCTTTTGCTTGTCCTCAAGCAAACAAAATAAGACCCACCCTTTAAGAGTAAACCCAAGAAAATTCAGCCGACCTAAATTGACCTCATCTAGCATCAATTGGAACTAATAATTGCCCTTAATTCAAATGAATCATTAACAACATTCGACCTTCTAAACACCATGGATTTAGTGTGACACAAGAGCATCAAGAGTTGACTCAACCCATCAAAGAAACTCTTTCTACTACTTTGGTCATTGTGGAACCCAAACTCATACTCCTTAACTCTCCCTAAGCAAACCTCACTTTTAGATTGTAGCACTCAGAACGAAGATAGTGGAAACACACTCATCTCTTTCAAAGAAAGGTCACAAATCCGGCTCTAAGTACCATAAGCTTGCCCCTTATGTAAGTCACCACTAATGTAAGTTTCAATCAACTCAAGATCATATAGGGTTTTTGTGGAGATATAGTGAAGGCTTTTGGTTCAGGGTAGGAAGTGTTTGGTCTAACTAGGTTTCATCTTCCCTTTAGCACTTCAATTTGTTTCATTTTGGCACATATTTACTTGACTTTTTAAGTCATTTAACTTCTTTATAAGGTGTTAGAGAGACACACTACCACTCTTTCTTGTTCATTTCAAATATTTTTCTCCTTTCTCAACTTTCCACACCTTTCATCTATTTACTTTTATTGAATCCCTTCATTTTTTTCTACATTGATCATTCTTTTTGTTTTTTTGATTTCTTTCTTTTTCATTGCCTTTCCTTTTCTTTATTTTGTACCTTTTTCCACTTTGTTGAATTCCTCGTCTCCCCCCCTCCCCCCAAACTTATGCTTTTGCCTTGTGCTAAGGAAAGATCGGGTGCCAAGAGAGAGTATTTTTAGAATAGGTAAAGGCTTGTATCGTGGTTTGTGAAAGAAAAAGGTCTATGGCTCAAAAGAGTTGACTAGGGATATTATTATTGGTAGGCTATGGAAGTGTTCAAGACATCATTCGGATCAAGGAGAGTATATAATCACGTCTCAAGTCAAATTACACTTAGGATTTCGCCTAGGCAAATATTCAAGGCAAGTTCTAGACTAATGGCTCGGGATTTGAACTTGCAATTCAACTTCTCACCACACAAGCTATGGGATTACTAAAGAGATACAGTCGGGGACCCACAACAACCTTATCTAAGATTTGAGGAACACAATGGTCCCAAAAAACCACTTGATGATTTTCGGCCAACACAAGAGTCTCAAGGTCACAACTTTCACCATCCTATACACAACAATTTGTTTTTGACCATAGGATCAAAGGCAAATGTGTTAGTCCCAAGTGAAGCTTTGCCTGAGGCACCATTACTCACTAGCTATTATTTACACAAAAAGAAAAAAGAAAATAGACTCAAACCCTTAAGTAGGTTTTCATGTTATCCATCATTGGGAAGAGCCACCCGGTTCACACAAAGTTCACATTTGGAAAGAACCGTGACATTAAGAAAACCAAAGGCTTATTGCACTCAAAAGCTCAAACAAGAAGTTACGAAAATAAAATAAGAAGCTACGAAAGGAAAATTGTGGAAAGTAAAATGAATATATACATTAGAACGTAACTTTATATACAAACCAAAAGTAAAAAGTATGAAAAGTGCAATAAAATGATAAAATTATATACATACCAAAGGTAAAAAGAAAGCATAAAGAAAAAGGTAATGTAATATATATAGTCATCCAAATAGGGCTACCACCTCAAATGAAAGCTAGCATTGTCCTCAATGCTAACTACCCAAAATAAGCACAAGAAAAGATAAAAAGGAAAAAGAAACTCATTATTGGCCCTGTCTGCATAGGATCCTGAGTCTAGGTCCTTGGGTCCTCGGTCTGCTCGGGAACCTACAACTGGCTCCTTGTAATCTGTGTCTCCATTGGGACCTGGGCATGTCCTGAGTCCTGGGCCTGTACTGGAATCTGGGGCTGGCTAGAAGAACCTCCCTACAGGTCCTCCAACACTATAACAGCATCATCTGTATGGGGAATCACCCACTTCCTCTTGGGTGGCCTCTCTGTCTCCTACTCTAGCTGAGGTTGGGATGCTGGAGCCAGGTCATGCAATAAAAGATCCAGAGGCAAGTGATCAGCCTTCAACCTCTCTACCTCCACCCTTAACTCCTTCACTGACTCCTTTGAAGCACGAGTCTTTCTCATTTTCTTTGTCTCCTTAACAAGCTTCTTCAATGCCTTTCCATGAGAATAAACAGCATCCATGATAAATTTCGGGTTCTTTAGGAGCTTCTTCTGATTGTCCAGAAGCTACTTGAGAGTGTCCTCTACTAACTGTGGGACATGTGGAGGAGGAGGTGCAGACTGGGCTGCCACCAAATTAGATAGTACAGATAACTTAGAAGTGGTTGTCTGCATCCAATTATTGATACTGGCAAGGGTCTGGCTCAGGCGGTGGGCAGTGAAAGGATATGCTGCGGATAAGGGGATATCTGGAGCTGAAGAAATGGAGGGTCTTGGGGCCATGTATGATATGGCTGAAGAAGGCTGAGTAGGAGCCACTACTACTACTTGTTTTTCAGACTGGCTAGTTGAAGTAGTAGCTTTGCCCTTAGGGTACTTAGGATTGTTAGGACCCTTGGTGCTGTACTAGGAGAAAGGTTCCTTTGCTTTCACTTTCACATCAAATCTCCTCTTCTCCACGTCTAGATCCTCAAAGTACATGGTCAGGAAATTGGGGAAGGAGTAGGATCTATCACCTTCATTCACCACCCGTGTAATTAACCTGGATATCACATTCCCTATGTTGATCGGGTACCTCGCCATGATCGATGCCACCAATATAGCTCGGGAGATAGGAAGTGAGTTGTCGTGAGTGGTGGGGTCTACCCTGCTACAAACAAATGTTTCCTACCCCTTTTCTTCAAAGTTAAGGGTCCTCCTTAGAATTTTTACCCCCGCTGTCAACCATGCTGGGTTGGTACCTGGGATTGCCAAGTACTCAACTAGCCACGGATGGGCATCCTACCCCAAAGCTACCTTGTCTATGTATAAGGTATCTTCCTCCTCCAGGAAGCCCAAGTAATCATTTATCGTTTTTCCATCAAACTTTACCTTCAGATTTTGCACCTTAGTCATTGTGGTACCCTTTTAGATGTGAGCAACATTGGTGTAGAATTCCTTGACTAAGTTCTCATTGGCATCCTCCACATGGCCTATGAAGTAGTCCCAGCTTGCTCTCTCTCTCTCTAAACTGCCTCAACACATTGGGGTTGTGAGGCAAAAGGTCATATGTGATAAATTTTCGCTCAGGTATTAACTGTCACGCCCCAACTTTGGGAGGCGTGACCGGTGCTCAATCAAGTGAACCCAACTGAGAAAGCCTTATAAACCACTGTCTACCCAACTCGATAGGAATAAGGAAGCCATGCTTACCTTTATTTAAACTAGGAAAGATAGTGCATTCAACATCTTAGTTCATTTTACATCACAACATTTAAAACGTGGTTAAACTTCCAAGGTTCCATACAAGTTATAGTGTAGACGAAATCAAGAGTACACGGTTACAACACGGTCCATTGACCTATCCAATACCCATACATAACCCACACAAACGTCTACGGTTCCTCTAAGGATACAAAAGACGTGATAACAATGCCGGCAACAAGGCCCCAGGTATACCTCAAAAGTGAAAGTCCAAAATAAGAAGATGTACAATATAACCCCTTGAATGAGAAAGGGGCTCACCAAGACTTTGAGAAGAAGGTACTCTGCTATGAGCGATCGGCACTATCCGCAATGGAGCCACCTACATTCATAAAAAAAAATGTATCACCCCCGGCAAAAGGGACGTTAGTGCCATCGAATAGCACTAGTATGGATAACTAAACACAATTTTACTAGAAAGAACTATCAAGAAAGTACAAGTAAATCACATAAGTAAATCAAATATGTAATTCATTCAATCCTTCATATAATTTCCAAAACTTAGTTTGAGGCATTTCTTTCATATCTTCATCACTGTTCTTAATACTACCGCTATCTTAAGTGGAGTCCGATCACGACCCGACCGGCTAGGTTGCCTCATTGGAGGCATATATCTCAATCACTATTTCATTTTCTTTATCCGGAATTCAATATCAGCATATTACCACCATATGTGCGGCATGGTGTCCGATCACGACCCGATCGGCTAGGCCGCCTTATCTAGGCGTTGTTCCCTTCTCATTAGTCATCACATCTGAATCTTTATTTCATATATATATCATATCAATTCCTTGGCACTCAGGGCCACCATTATCACATCGTTTTCCATTTTCAGTATTCATCTTGCAGGTTGTGATCATAGGCATATACAAAAGTAATTCAAGTTGCAGTACAGGTAAGTGGGCACATAGCTAGCATGAATAATTCTCAGTTTCTATCTTGGCTTATAGCCTAAGCATTTCAACACATAATTGTATTCTTCATACTTCTCTAATTATCAAGAATGGTACATTACTCATATTGAGGCACATCCTTCACGTATATGTATAGTTAATTGCAAATCAATTAATGCGCAATAACAATCAATACATTAATCAATTCAAATCTTACCACACTTTCGTAAATGCCAACGGAGCTCAATTTCTAATAAAAGGGGGTTTTAGCCATACATACCTCGTCTAAGCTTTTCTTAAATTACTACGATGTTCCGGAAATTCTAGCAATCTCAATCTACTTGAGACATAACAAAATTGAACACAATTTAGGAAGGTGTTCATGGTTTCAACTCATTTGAGCATTTTATCAAATACTAGTTGAGCATCTTGATTTCAAATCTCATTTACAAGGTTTCCTTCAATCGCCAACCCAATCTTTACGTATTTATGTTTAACAATCTTCCCACAAACATAATTCGTACATACATGTATACATAATATTATTACACCCAAGAATCATACCTCAATGACTCATCTCACAATCTCTACAACACCAACACAACCTAGGTTAGGCCCCTATGGCTTCCAATCATCATCCCATGAGTTCTAATGTATATATCATACAAAAATAATCACCATAGAGTAGTTAGAGATGATAGACATACCTCTTATAGTAAGAATTTTGAGAATCCCCACTTGTAGAGTTCTTGATCAATTTTGGGAATTGAATGGGAATCTATGGATTTTCAAGATTAATCCTTGTTAATAAAAGTGTTTAGGAGTAGTAATCAACTCAAAATACTCCAAAAACATTACCTTGGATCATAGGAGGGAAGTATGGAATGGATTCCCCTTGATAAAACAAGTCGTAGCTCAAAAAAATGACTTAGGGACGCTCCATACCCGGTCTTGGGGTATTTATAGGGCTGTTGGGCGCGCGGCCGTAGTCAAACCACACCGGGATGCGGTGGGCGAGGTCTTACTGCATGTTTCCGCGCTCGGAGGCAGAAACACCCAGTTTTCCCGCGGTCGCCCGTCTGACACAGGTCAGGTAAAATGGTCATAACTTTCTGTATACACCTTTAAATGACAAACGGTTTGATGTGTGGGAAACTAGACTCAAAGGGATTTAATTCTATACGTTGTGCATCACATAACACTTTATATATCTATAGATATGCTTGTCCAAAGTGAGGTCTTGTGCGCATTCACTTACAACTTTAGCCTATTATGAAATTTTTCCAACTTGGCTTAGACTTAGGCCTCTCCTTAGACCCCAAACCACTTATAATATGACTTATACACTTATTAACTTATCCAATTGATATCCATTATATCATGAGCCCTCACTTGCACACAAGATAAAATAATTAGCCTATCTTGGCACCACAAAATCTTAGATTACTTAGCAAAATTTTCTGGGGCTTTACATTCTCCCCCGCTTAGGATCATTCGTCCTCGAATTAGGATCAAGGTTCATTCACTAGCCATCCTTATGTAACTTCAGCTTTTTCACATCATGAAATATATCAACAGCCCTGAATTTGGCTAACTCCTTAAATTTCCGAAAATTTTGCCAGAGTTTCCTTTGTAACTAGACCTATCCACCTATCAGAGGGCCCCAGATACATATTCTAACAGCATATAGATGTTTCATAGAAATAACATAACTTGTACAACACCAACCATGGCCGCATAGGCAACACATATAATCAAAATGGAATAGTTTAACATGGATCAAATCAAAAGATAAGAGTTCATAGGAACCAAATGTATAAAAGCTATTACATGACTATTCAAACAAATATGGGTACTTCTTTCTCATTTCTTCCTCGGCTTCCCAAGTGGCTTCCTCAACCTGCTGGCTCTGCCATAACACTTTTACTGAGGCAATTTATTTATTTCTCAATCTTTCGGACTTGCATATCAAGAATGGCAACTGGAATTTCTTCATAAGATAGTTCTTCATTAACATCAATAGTTTCAACTGGCACAATAGTGGACGGATCTCCCACTACCTTCTTCAACATAGACACATGGAAGACCGGATGTACCAACGACATCTCGGGTGGCAGCTTGAGCTTGTATGACACCTGACCAATCCTCTGAATGACTCTGTACGGTCTGACATACCTCGGACTTAATTCCCCTTTCTTCCCAAATCGCATAATGCCCTTCATGGGGGAAACTTTCAAAAATACCAAATCATCTTCTTTGAACTCCAAATCTCTACGACGAATGTCCGAATAAGACTTTTGGCGACTCTGAGCAGTTTTCAACCTCTCCTTAATAATCTTGACTTTCTCCATGGCCTGATGCACGAGGTCCGGCCCTATCAATTCTGCTTCTCCAACCTCGAACCACCCAATGGGAGACCTACATCTCCTACCATACAGTGCCACGAATGGTGCCATCTAGATACTAGTATGGAAATTGTTGTTGTAAGCAAATTCTATAAGTGGCAAATGGTCATCCCAACAACCTTTGAAATCAATAGTACAAGCACGCAACATGTCTTCAAGCGTCTAAATAGTCAACTCTGCCTACCCATCAGTTTATTGATGAAAGGCTGTACTAAGATTTACTTCAGTACCCAAACCTTGCTGAAATTTCTTCCAAAACTTTGTCGTGAATTGAGCCCCTCGATCTGAAATGATTGAGACTGAAGTGCCATGCAACCTGACTATTTCTTTGACATACATTTGAGCATATTGTTCCACTGTGTCAGTAGATTTGACTGGAAAAAAGTGCGCTGATTTCGTGAGTTGATCCACAATCACCTAAATTGAGTCGAACTTGCACAGAGTGCACGACAACACTACCACAAAATACATATTGATCATTTTCCATTCCACATTGGAATTTCAATGCTTTGTAACAATCCTCCATGCCTTTGATGTTCGACTTTCACTTGCTGACAGTTCAAACTTTTTGCCACAAAGTCTGCCACCTCCTTTTTCCTGTTATTCCACAAATAAACTTCTTTGATATCATGATACATTTTTGTAGAACTTGGGTGTACGAAATACCTGGAAGTGTGAGCTTTTGCCACAATACTTTCCCGAAGACTATCAATATCTAGAACATATAGGTGCCCTTGGCACCATAGGGTACCATCATCAATGCCAAAAGAAAAAGCTATGGCCTTGTATTTATGAATCCCCTCCTTCAGCTATGCTAATAATGGACCGTTGTATTTTTTTTCTTTGACCTCCGCTACAAGCGACGATTCAGCCTTATTCTGCACAATTACTCCCCCTTCACTAGAGACCGCAAGACGAACTCCCAGACTAGCCAACTGGTGAACCTCCCTGGCCAACGGCCTTTGATATATATCCAAGTGAGCTAACTACCCATAGATTTCCGTCTAAGAGCATCCGCCGCAACATTGGTCTTTCCCGAGTGATAGAGAATCTCAACATCATAGTCCTTGAGTAACCCGAGCCATCCTCTATGTCTCAGATTTAACTCCTTTTGTTTAAAAATATATTAAAGGCTCTTGTGGTTCATAAATACATCAACGTGGACCCCATACACATAATGTCGCAAAATTTTTATACAAAAACTACCTCCGCAAGTTCTAAATCATGTGCCGGATATTTCTTGTCATGATTCTTGGGTTGCCTAGAGGCATAGGTGATCACCTGGCCATGTTCCATCTGAACCATTTATATCACATTTCTCTTGCATATGACCTCCTAGGATTTGAGTTCTTCAATAATTTTCTTGATATGGTTACAATCTTATGTGAGTACTTGCAACTTGCTCTTCCAAATTCTCAACAGAAGATATTACTGGATGAGTTTTCTTATAGAACCTTCTATGTCAAAGGAATAACATCTTCTAGCCTGCACACACACCTTAATATCATCAACATGCACGACATTGCATCAAATGTAATGTAACATCATGCTCAGACCTTTCCTGGTCAACCTCTTTCCTCCTTGTGTGCCTTATAAGATTTAGGAAACCACTCCACTTTCCCTTGCGAACATTCTCATGATATCTCTTTACTATTCAACACCACCCAAACGCATATCAACACCCTTCATACATATTCAATTCAGAAAGCGCCACTGGCCCGAACAATATGTTGGTACCATCTTTTCTTTCTAACTGGAATATTCATTCCCATTCTATTTTGCTCATAGTGCATAGTTGATAGCTTTATTTTTCCACACACTTGTCTACCTCCATGGACTCGTGGTATCATTGTGTCTGGTTTGTTGAGTTTATCACACCACTATTTCACCACCAGTAGTCTCACTTTCCATTGTAATATGTAGACATGAACTCCCTCTAAATATTTCAGTTGATATTCAGTGTCACCTAAGTCGGTAGCATTACGGTTAGTCCTTTATACCTTCTATTAACACTTGTGCTCCAGGCGAGTCCACCATTCTGATACGAACTATTTTGCGATAACCATGGACATCTAAATTTATAGATTTAATTCCCATTTCTTTTCGCCTCATTATTCCTAGCTAGTGAATAGCCACGCACTCTTCCACATGTTACGTGGTTTTTTTCCTTATTATTTTTTTTCATCCCGCTCACCTCTTAACTCTTGTTAGGATATCCATGGGAAAGTGTGTTCATCGTCATATCACTTAATACTTCTTTGCTTGTAAGATTCTTTATAGGCTCTCCATCAAACC